>NW_003303719.1:782601-846612 GCF_000142945.1 Phytophthora infestans T30-4 | reverse complement strand
CACTATTGAATTTCTGTAAATTCCAATGAGAACCTACGTAAAATTATAGCCTTGGCTTGGATAAAAATAGATGGTGTATTAAATCCGGAGTATTAAGAAGCTCACCTCGAACAGAACCGTATCACTGTTAGCAACTTCTGACTGCTGCTGCACTAGCACCAATTCGCTCTCCATGCCTTGTTCCTCTTCGTGTTTGTGCTCGTTCTCGTGGTTGTGCTCGTGGTATTGCTTTTGATGAAGCTCCTGGTCCTGGTGGTGCATACCACTCGCTGTCGTTTTTGTTGAAATTCTGTCTCTCTGCGATTTTCTTGTTCGCTTCGGCGCGTTTCGTTGGGAGGGCTGGTCAGGTTGCTGAAGCATCTCACGCGCTAACAATCTACCAGCCACTGTCTTGGTTTTTCTTTTCCTACTCTGCTTGTGTTGGCGAGCAGGCAGAAGCAAGATATCGTGCTGTACTGTCTCGTAGTATCGCAGTCAAGAAGCCAATAGCTTCAATGTTGCCTCCCTCGCGAGTAGACCTCACCAAATCCATCTTTTTGCTGCTATACGTTGTGCGACGCTTCGTGGTTGGAAGCCAGATCAAAACTGACAGGTATTCGTGGAGGCGAGCGCCGCTCTAAAAATAACCAATCAGATGTATCTACGACAGCTATACGTGCGCCTTAAACGGATCCAAATGACTTAAACTAGCATTTTACCTTAGTGTTGAAGGCGATAAACATGTTTGTTACCAGTCAAGGTGTTTAAATATCCGGAACGACCTTTATTTTGCTGTTTATTGCATCACAGGTTACTGTTTACCAGCATCGTCAAATTTAGCCCAAAAATCTCGCCTCGAAATGCCTTCATGCGGGACGCGCCTACAGACTCCTTTCGAGAACGGGGAAGTCGTGTGCGTCACGGTACTCTGTCCGAGCATAGGATGCGACTAGTTCATTCCGCACGTTTCACTCCATGGGTCACCTGCAACCCATTTGCGTTGTTCCCATAGCGCCATGTGTTGCGTATTTGAAAGTAATAAGCTCCTTCCTTGTTACCATGGAGTGCATCCAACAAGTATTCCGCGTATTTGTTGGTGGTCTGAGGGTCTAGCTTACCACTCAGTAGTAAACACTTGCATGGTTTGGAATCATAGCAGCTTTGTTCCAGTACTGATCATGCTTGTAGATGATGACATTTGAGTGATAATTGCCCACATTGAACTCGTCGCAAAACGCCGACTTTTCTTTTGAAAGGTACAGTACTGCTTACCCATCAAGTATACCCCCCCCCCATTGCTCATCATTACGTTCGTGAATCGAGCTTTCATCTCGAACATGGCGACTCCATCATCTCAGAGAACACGATGAGGTAGTAGAGTGATAGAGCGTCGAAAGGGTTCCTTTTATCTGCAGCTTTGTTGTCTGCCTTGATAATTGGAAATTTTTTTGCCAGGATATTGATATCCTCGGGACCACAGCGATCCAGTCGATGCGGGATGAGTGTTCGAGTGGTCATACCCATCAGCACGGTACCAAGAGCAGAGCGTAGCGTGTGTGACGGTAAGGTATTGCCCTTGCTTCCGACGCGGGTGATCAACGCCGCACATGTCGAGTTGGGATCGCTGATAAGATCTCAATTAGACCTTGAAGAGTACTGTTGGTGTCGAATTTTCTGTACTAATCCTGTCCTAACTGTCCTACAAAATCCTAAAATACGTCGTAAATTACTGGCATAGATTGCAAAATGTATCCTAAAAAGGTTCTAAATCCGGAAAAATATTGCAATCCTAATACTGTCCAAAATTAAAAACCGGTATTTTAGTCGGAAATTTAGGACATATCATAAAACCTATTTTGAGTCAAACTTGGGATTGAGGTTTTTAAAAGTTAACGGGAACCAATCATGCAGAAACACATAGCTAAGTTAAAACCTATTTTGAGTCAAACTTGGGATTGAGGTTTTTAAAAGTTAACGGGAACCAATCATGCAGAAACACATAGCCAAGTATTCTCGTCTTCATTGAAGCTGCAGGCACATTCCTACATAAAATTGCTGGACGACATCAAGCATGATCGACAGAGCGCTCCTGCTCATGCGCGGTCTGTGGACGTTGAAGTCCCCGGGGAATCCATGGCGTTTGAGTAGCATTCTGCATTCTGTAAGCCATAAGATATCTCTCGTTGGCATGGGTAGTGTAGCCTTACAACTTTCGTATTTGTCCTAACTGTCCTTACTGTCCTAACTGTCCTAACGATCCTATAACCCATGCCGAAGTTTTGTGCCAATACCGTAATTTATGACAGTAGGTATTAGGACAAGTTAGGACGTTTAGGACGCTTTTAGTACGGAAAATCTTCTTCCGTACTGTTGAGATTCTTGGTGCTGAAACGGGAGCTACACTCCTTATCGCTAGGACACAGCGACATGCAAGCATCACCTACCTCTATAACGTCAGTGTCCCATCTGGACGTATAGAGGAACGTTTCGTCAAGGACCCCTGACGCTGTAGCCACTCCATCCAATACATATCCGATCACTTTGGGAGGAGCGAGATGCATGAGCCTTTCAGTCAGACTTGTACCGTAGCTCGTACCATAGACAATGGTATCCGCTTCATTTGTGAATTTCGAGACGAATGTCGCGAGGTCAGTTGCAGCAGTCGTCATGGAAAAAGCCGAAAGGTTCCCGTATTTGATGTGCAAGTCTTTGGCACATGCTGGTACTTTGGTGGCATCAATATCACCGCGCCAAGGCGATCCTGTTGTGGTAACCTGGGCTGCGACACATTCAAATTTTGTGCTGCGTCCGCTGCCGCGATGATCCATCGTGTACACGTTGACCTCTCCTTTTAATTCGGAGTGTAGCATCACCGTTGTACTCTCCACTGCATCTCATAACAACTAGAACATTAGTGCTCCTTCTTCTATGAAATGTTTTTAAAATATTGTAGTATATTACTTACAACCGGTCGATGAAATGCCTGGGCCTCCCTGAATCAGCCACACGTTGGATGCACTCTCGGTGTAAGTTGTCGTGGCAGGTAACTGCTTTGACGAATATGTCGATATTGTGGTAGATTTTATTGGGTGTTGTACATATTCCTGAGTAGCACAAAGGTGCGCTGTAAATTGCACATTGAGCATCTTTCCGCCGTCGAGCCGTTATCATCTGAAAAGATGTAATCTGAGCAGGGGTACCACCCATTCAGGTCGCTTTTCGCTATACCACTAGATGAAGCGGAGGCAAAGGAGGCGACGGCCGCCCACGCGATGGCGTCTTGAAGCTGCATGACTCTAGCGTAAGTTGTGTGCTGCTGAAAAAACTGGAAGTGTGAGAGCTGACTCATCGAACATCGGCTAGTATTTTTAATGTTTTGATGCTTGCTGAAACTCTTTGCAAAAGAGGACATTACAATCCAGCATAAGCCTTTTTTTAACCCAATCATGCAAGGTGCTGATACGTATTTTTGATTAAGGAGTGGCATATCATCTAATTGTGTTCGACAAAATTGTTGTCCGGGTTTCGAGCAACCGCAAGTGTTCATTATTCATTTTTAAAAGTGCTTTATTTTCACATAGTTTTTTATACTCAACTCTCAATCAAATGTGATTTTGCACGGCGAGCCTTTAGTGGCAACATTCAACAAAGTAAACAAGTTGTCGAGCTGATTTTCATTGTAGCATCGCTTATCTAATGTTAACACCCTCCAGGGCTTACTTGTAAAGCACGAACTGTGCTGTCGAACTCAAGTCCAACCCGGAGAAGCTGCCTTCGTATTCCTTACTCCGTTTATAGCTCTCATACTCCATGCCATGACATTAATCTTCTTCAGTCGCCGTGAGACCCGCCCGCTCTCCGTATGTTTTCATGACTACATATTATTGTGCGTGTCCCGCGTCATCACCGAGGGCGTGCCTCACGCCTTAAAGAACCAACTTGCTAACAATATGGTTTGCATCCCGATTGTTTTTAAATGGAAATTTAATAGAGGCAGCAGAAATGTTTCTCAGTCGGTCATCCAATGAGGTACGAGCAGCGTTGACGAATAGTGCACGCACGGACTCGTTGTTGACAGCGTTTCTCCCCTACAACAGAGCTGTCCTACGACTAAATTGTTTTTTTTTTCGATGGCAGCTGAAAAAAAAACTCCGCAAATTGGATGAGAGCAACCTCGCTTCGCTTTTTTACATCTCATTTTTTGCATTTCGCCTCAAGACGCATCAACTACTTCACGATTTCCTTGCCCCGTAAGGATATCAGAGCTCACTACCCGCCGGGGTAGACTGAAATCGTTGGCCCTGTCTTTCAATGTGCTCGACCTTGCGAGTGCGATCCCGTCGGGTCGGTTTCTCAAGTATCACCAAAGCCAAACGTCCAGAGCAAGGCGGGGTTTTCTTCCAGTCAACGTTCCGGTCGACAAGGCCAAACTGCAGGCAAAGAGAAAACTCGTGCTTCTTCAAAGAAGCGGGCGATGAAGGCAACTTGGCGTGAGCAGGTGCCGCATTAACCAGGCGAGGTACAGGAATCGACAGCGCCAGCGCGAGGAAAGCCTTACCAAACGCGTTCGTCAGCTACAAGAACAAGCCGAAGATTTGAGGCTCGGGCTCAAATTGCGCGTCATTGCTAAGCGCCAACCGGCGAATACAAATCTTTGGCTCGTGGCGACCGAGTTCTTCCGCGTCCTTTCTAAGTGCTACGAGGAGTCCAAATCGTCGTCTGCATCACTATCGCCTGGGAAGCAGGGTCCTCGGTTAAGCTTCCTGCTAGCAGCTATGGCACCGGACGTGATTGACGGGGTCGAGTGTGGCGTAAATGTCATTCTGGAGAGCTGGCGATTGTTGTCGTTCTACTGCGAGGGTCTCACCATAAGATTAAAGCGCTTGGTACGGACGGCAACGCACTCCTAGCAACTACCGAAGTTTCCTTCACGATGAACGAGCATACGCTACGTCATTTGTTCCCGCATGTGGCTCCAGATCAAGGTTGCAGCAATGCGCAAAGGGTAAACTCAAAGCTTGTGAACCAGCGTCTGACGGCGCATGGATCCGTGTGTTTCCTATGGGACAATAGCTACCAGCGAATCGTACGGCTGGAGACTAAACAGAACATCATGCCAGCGGTACTGGGGCTACTGGGTAACCTCCATGACGTAGCATACGTGTTTAGCGAAGCGAGGATAACTCCTGAAGGTCAATTCGCTCGGTAATGACGCCCGACGTTTTTCTTCACTTTATCACACCTTAACTCTCTGTTTGATGAGCCAGTATAATTCTCGACTGATCATCACAACTGCTGTATTCAGAATACCACAGATCCCTGATTGCATCCTTTAAACCAGTCACTAGTTCTGAATCTTATTCAGTATTACCTATTTCGGGGACTCTGAGTAAAGCTCGTTTAGTTCCTGCTACTGACGTACATTATCCAGATATAGCCAATGGTGAAACACGGCTCCGTTATATTGTTTTGATAACTATATTGACCGGGACTTATCTCTAACGTGCTCAACTTCCCACTAAATTTTGCCCTTTTACGATTCTCAATAAAAATCGACATCAACTTCTGTGGTTTATTACTGATGTCGACTTCGTTGGTCGAGACTGTTTAGCTAGCAATGGTTGTACGCAGTGTTTTGGGCGCTGTTTTGGTTACAAATGTATCGGTCTTTAAGGTATTTTGAAGATCACGACGCTAAATCGTTTGGGCACTTTTGGGCACGTTTTTGGGGACTCGGATATTTCCTCACGCCTCTAGCAGGGCTGACGTACAGCTCTCCAATTTTGATCTAGAATGAGGTCGAACACCTTGTTATATATACTTTCAGCATTTCTGAATGAGGCTACTACTTGATGCCAGCGTATTCTGTTTCGCGAGCTTTACTTTGACCAACAGCCCAAATTTAGACAAACGTCGATGAGAAGAATCAGCCAGACCTTCATTATATTAGACAATAACATCCTACGTTTTCCTTCAATTATACGCGTAGTATTGTACTGGTTCCTCAGCCATACATGTAGTTTATTTAAAGTCCGCTACTTGTCAATTTGATCTGCTCAAACTTTACCAGGATATTAGTTCCCATACGTTCCCTATTATCGCTCTACAGTATACTATTACTGCAGTCCCGTATACCGTAGTAAATACGGGAACACACTGTGCGAGTCGCATCGCGATCACAAGAAGGATATTAGCGTATGATAGCATCTGATGCGCCTGCTCCGCAGCCGCTTAGCGTAAGCTGAAGTCTGTTCAGGCAGCGTTTCCGTGGGAGAACATGGGACGCTCACCGAGAATGAATGGCGCTAGCTGCTACTTAGACCGTTAAAAAAACAAAAAAAAACTGCTCCTACTCTACGAGTTACGGTCTGGTCTATCCGTGCTTGTGACGACTCTTACGCCCTGAATAAGACTGAGGACATCCGTGACGCTGCTGTCATACGACTCGATTCCTTGTCCCGGAAATACTGCTGATATAATCCGGAAACTTCCCATTTCTAAATCCCCCAAAACGTGTTTCAAATGCCTACAGGTTTCCAAATGATTAAGCGTAATAATCTACAAAATAACCAGAAGATCGATCCGTTTGTAGCCAAACGGTGCCCAAAACACTGCGTACCGTTACTAAAAAATAATATACAACCATTGTAATTTACTGATTGGATGGTACATGCAGCTACACGATATCGTCTATTTAAGGCGGGTACATCTGCATCCGCACTTTGCACACACCAAAGCATTCCATCTTGTATGTTGTCCGGGTTGATTTATAGCACACCCCACAGCATTTACATGATGGCCGTTTTTGTATGCTAGTGCATCCTCTTGATGTAGACATACACAATAAACTGCAGAAGTTGATGTCAACATGAGTTGAGAATCATAAAAAGGGCAAAATTAGTGGGAAAGCTGAGCACGCTAGAAAATATCCCGGCCGATATCGCAATCAAAATAACTCAGCGCGAAAATCTTTTTAGATTGGGGTTAGCGCCAATAAGGTCTCATACATGCACGAGATCATCTTGTTGATCTCGTGAGCAGCATAAAGTCGATCGTTAAGAATATACATCGAGTGTACTCATCACATTTAAGAAATCTTTATTTGTTTTCCTTACATGGCTGGTAGCGTGCTATAATAGTATCCACTATTGCATTCGGTGTAGATAATAGTATCCGCTATTTCATTCGTTGTAGACTCATACCGCCCAAACGTTTGATGTTGGTAATGCTGTCGTCATCATTATTTGCGAAAACGAACTTCCGCATACTAGACATGAGGAACAAGTGCTGCAGCAACCACAAAAGGACTTGGCTATGTAATACTTCCGTTTTTTTTGATAGGGGCTGCTGGTACACAGCGAAGATCAGCACCTGTCGTACTCATCACGAGCGTCTGTAACTGATATTCGCCGAAAGTCATCTAACGCTAACCAGTTAGCTTGAAATTATAAAAGTTGTAGCGTTGTTTAAGGAGACAGGGAGTGTGCTTTAAAAAGTTGGCGAGTGCTTTTGTGATACATGTGCTTGGTATACGCGTAGTGAGCTGGAAACTTACATTATAATTTCATAGAAAAAGATTTAACACCTTGGTTCCGGACGTCGTAACTAACGACATCCATTTTTTTATGTCGTAACTTACGACATAGCGCAAAGTTTACTAGCAAATGGCTCGGAAATGATTTTTGAATACTTTAATCAAGTATGATGCAACATATAAGCTGCAAGAGGTTTTTCAGGAACGAAAACAAAACCAGGTCAGGGGATGGGGATCAGGTGGGAGGTGAATCCTTGACCGCTCATTCGAGATTTTGCTGGATGACACGGAAGCGCTCCAGTCGCCGCGAGAAACCTGCCGCCCTAGCTGTCGCCGCACACGACGTTGACTTTGGGCACTTATGGCGACAGCTCAAGGCGGTGGGGTGGACGTCCAAGCGGCCGAGAGGACTGCAGACAGAGTGGACATACACAAGTCCGCAGAGAGCTCACGTCTTCATAGGTGAGCGTGCGGTTGTCGATTACGCCTTCCAGTCGGGATTGTTGGCTGAGGAAGACGCGGTAGCGGTTGCTGGTAAAGATGGCCAGGGGGGTAGAGATGATCAAACCCCAGAGGAAGTCGGGAGCGATACACGGCATGATAATGCAGGAACTGATTTTGAAAACGGCATTACACCCTCCCAAATTGACACAAGTGCTCTGCTATCACAAAATACTATCGACCAGATGTTCGGATCCTCCAGTGAATCGGAGGTTGAGCTTTCGTAGGCTGCGGTAATGAGAGCATTTGATCTCTCCCCGAGTGATTTAGAAGCCGAACAGAAAAAAAGAGAGGCTGCCACAATCTTGCACATTATCCGAGGCGTCGGGAATGGAGAGCGAAGGGGAAGATGTATGCACTGGACCCACCAATACCCTCATCGTTGCACAACGACTAGCTCGAGTACCGCTGACAGCCACGGATGACGTGAACGTGTTGCAGGATGGGGAGAACAGCAGTGAGTACGAGGACTATAGCTCAGACGAGAGCGATGGTGCCGGCATCTGTGATGACGACTGTGCTTCCGAAGGTGACGTGATAGACGAAGATGAAGACGTTCTTTCAGACAGTGGTGCTGTCGCCATGGATGAATCTTTCCTGGCATCACTTAATGTTGGCAGCACTACACTGAGCAAAGCGGCTGAGGAGGCTCGCAAGGACACTCTTCGATCTATGCAATGGACACCGGTTTCGACGGAGTACGAAACGGATACTAAAGCTTATCCCGGACTGGGTCAGGAGGAAGCTAGACCTGTGGGCGAGCTGCTTGACGTTTGGCGCTCGCCAATCCTCACTCTTTTCTACTTCATGCCAAACACGCTATGGGTTTCTATCGCTACTGAGACGAATCGTTATGGACTTCAGCAAGTGGACAAGCGAGCAGAAAAAATGTTTGCACGCCAGTCCGGACGCCGGCGTGAGACCGTCGCACAAATTGCCAGGCGATTATAGGCAGCCCAAGCATACAGTGCCCACGAAATCCTTCATGTCGTCGGGCTTCTTGTCGCTCGGATGCTTTGTCCCCAGAAGAGACGCTTCGCCGCGCATTGGTCTATGATCGAAGATGTGGCAATACCTGCTGGGCTGTTTGGGCGTTACATGGGCCGCGACAGATGTCAATCAATCATGAGGGATCTTCACTTTGTAGATAGCACAGTGGACCACGGCCGCGACAAGCTGTGGAAGGTGCGCCCAGTGGTGGACAAGCTCCAACAGCAGGTCTTAGCTGGCTGGTCTCTCCCTGCCATATTCTCGTTCGACGAAGGCGTGCTGCCTGCAACGTCGAGGCGCAACACCACCCGCATGTTCATGTCTGACAAGCCTCACAGATACGGCTCAAAACTATTTATGTTATGTGATGCAAAGACCGCGTACTGTCACAGGTTATTTTTTTGTCTTATTTTCAATGTCGTAGCTTACCCGTTGTGGCAGAGCCTAATTACTATGTATGTCGTAACTTTGTAGATTTGAAGTTTATGTTGGAAAGCGGAATAATATTGATGGAAGAGACACTGGCGTTGACTTCAAAACGGGAGCAGCGGCCGTCGTCCGGAACTTGAATTTTGCGCTAACTCCAGAGTTGCGGTGCCCGTGGCATGCTGTCGTTATCGACCGGTATTACTCGTCAATTCTCCTTGCGGTTGAGCTCCTAGCTATGCAAATCTACGTGGTGGGGACAATTATGACGAACCGCGTGGGGTTCAACAAGAGCATAGTGTCTAAGAGCAAGCCTCGTCCAGCTAGCATCCCCCGTGGCTCTTTTGCCTTTTCGCGCTCGGTCGCCGTCCCGAGCATGGTCTCCTACATCTGGTGGGATCGGAAACCTGTTTACTACCTGTGTACAGGCTCCGTAATGACACCGTCCACAATCGAGAGAAAGTTGAAGCGAGTCAGTGCAATTCAGGTCGGTTGTCCGGCAGCTGTGAACGACTACCAGGACTGGATGGGCGGAGTAGATCGTCATGATCAACTCCGCCTGCAATCGTACTCACTGCAGATGTCCACGCGGTTCTCAAAATACTATAAAAGCCTATTTTTAGGCTTTCTCGACCTAGCGCTGGTAAATGCGTTCTTGTCACACAAAGAGGCTGCTAAAATGAAACGGACGGTCGCGATGAAACGCTCGGAGTGGTTTGCAGTTCTCCAGAACCAGCTCCTCCAAGTGAAGGCCGAAGATTTTGCTGGAGTACAACTAACACCACCCTCCTCCAGCCAGAAACGACGGCGCGCACCGGTCCGGCTATCACATTCGCTGCAGCAGTCCGAAGACTGGGTTACCGTCAGCGGCGTCCAGAAGCGACGCCAGCGGTCCTGCAAGGTATGTGCACTCTTGCGGACAGATTAAAAGAAGTCGTACGCGACGTCGTACTTTTGCGAACGCTGTTCTGTCGACAGCGCGAAGTGCTGGCTGTGCAACCGGATTCGCCGCGACTACAAGGGTGTTGCGAAAACATGTTTTGAAATCTGGCATGACGACTTCCAAGCAGGCCAAGCGATTCCACCGGACTTAGGGAAGCGAGTTGTGCTGCGTCGGCCCGGTCAGAGTGCTGGAAGGCGAAAGAAAACACGGCGGGAGCTCCGGCTTCATTGTGACCAAGGCGTTGACGGCAGAAACCCCGGTGACGATACCACTAACCGGACCGACGTGGGCGGATTGAATGTGTAGTCAATTGTTGAGTCGCTAGGTTTGTGTGGTTGAATGCTAAGTTTCTTGAACTGATGTACCTTCTTCCTTGCGTTTTCTGAAATGAGCGGCATCAGCACAGCCACCTGTTATTGACATTTGTAGATAGTTACGACTTAAAAGAGTCGACTGCAGTCTCACAATGCCGTATGAGCTACGACATTGGCTAGGAAACCTGTTGAAAATTTATATTCAAATCCTCAAGGCAAACACATGGCCAATACAAATACCAAGCTCTTCGCAATGGTGTAACTTACGACATACGCTTACGCGTCCTAGGCGAGTACCGTCCGGAACCAAGGCGTTAAAGTAGGAGAGCCTATTATACTGTAGATAGAACAAGATCATGGCAACACACTTTTCTGCAACAGAAAGTGGACGGCAAAACGCATCAGGCCCCGTCAAGCTCTCTGGGGAACGGGCGGTTGCCTCCTTTTGCGTTATATGTCGGTTCTATTCTGCTGTATAGGCGTTTATGATGTGCTGGGTCGTACGTGATACACGACAATCGAAGCGCAGCCACTCTACTGAAACAATCATTCTCCGAGTTTCCTTCTTCATAGAATACCTCAGAATGCTATCATTGGACATGTTGGAGAGTCCTGAGCATTTTACCCTGACTGATTTGGCGTTAGCAGCCCTGAGACGCGAGAAGAAACGGCTTAAGCAACAGCGTCGACGCATGGTGCTCTGGCGGATGGAACGAAAAGAAGAGATCAATACTCTTCGTCACGAGAGACAACGTCTCGAAAAAGACTTGGAACAGATCCTGCGTACAGCGAACATGAAAGATGACGGAGAGCCAAAGGCAATGGCTTTGTATCGAGCCACCATCGAGCACGCAGCACTGCGGAGAGAAAACACTCAATTGCAAGAGGCAGTTGAGCTCCATGTCGGTCACGAAGACAAGCTAGCCCACCGAACATTCAAGTTTCTCGTTGACCTGCTAGAAGTTTCAGAGGACACGACAACTCCAACACGCGAAGGGTGTTGGGTGTCCTTTGCTAACGGCTCTCAAGGACTGAGTACATAAGTAAGATGGATTGCATGAAGTCGGGTCCGCGAAGCATTATTCTTGCACCGAAACGATCGGTAACCTCCTTGGTTGGGCTGTTGAATAGGCACCACCGTTTCGGCAAATTTCCGGTACTGTGGTGACTCGTGCACGATTCTCGAGACGTATCCGGTGCTCCCTCGACGATGCATTCCAGACTCTACTACAAGTGAATGCGAATAAATGGCCAGCGCTCATTTCTCCAAGAAGTTGGGGGAGTACCCAACGTGATGACTTTTACTGCCAACCACTTCAACGGTTTGGTCAAACCAGCCGCGTTGTGGCATGTAACATTCCAGGTGACATCAACTTCCGATACATCGCGTTGGTACAACACGACTGGTCGGTGTAAAGGGCGCCAACAAAATTCAGTTGGGATCTCCGCAAAAAACAAAACAGGGCTCCAGCAAAAACATAACGGGGCGCCGGCAAAATGTTTTCTCCCAGCAAGTTGTAAAAAATTATAGTCCGTTACTCTAATTAAAGTCTTCCCAATTGTTTCAAAAACCAAACTCGGAGTGGACCAACAGCGGCGTACTGGATGGTGAGGAGGGGCAGCTCCCGTTTCTCGTGTACTATACCTGTTCTGACACTGTCGCGCGGTGCATTATTTAGATGGGAATCTACTCGACACGCTTCATAGGTCCTCAGTCTTGGAATTGCGTATTTTAAAGTTTGTGAACGGCAGCAACAGTGAGAAGCCCGTACACCTATATACTCACGCTTTATCTGCGTGTTACTCGGTAAATCTAACATACTTCATATGTCCTAACCTGTTGCGCTTTGCTTATAGACATTTTCTGGGGAAGATCGGGGAAGGCGCGCACTGTTTTATCTAAAGAAACGATACGAAATCGCCCCTTTGCCAAATGTTCAAGCTATTTCTGGTGCTTTTGTACTTTCACGCAGTCCAACTGGCTTGGGCTGCTACAACGCAGTATACAATGCTGCTGAGCGCTAGCTCAATGATTCCTTAAACCCCCGTCAAGTCACAAACTACATTTAAAATTTGATTTTCTTCTTGCTTTCGCCTCACCTAGCATGTTATGGATTGAAAGACCAAGAATGCTATTCAAATTGCTTAGAAGCACATGCAAAAGTACCTATATCTTAAGTATTGCGTCAATTTTTTACCTTGACCTCCCGATGCCGGTGCTCCGCAGAATGTCTCGAAGGCTGTTAAGACAAACAGTCCGCAGTTATAGCTGTCTATTTGGACGCCCATATCCGATGCAAACGTCCGAATTCTGTATCGGGAGCCCTTGTTGGAGGGGTGGAAGCAGTGGTATAATGCTAGTGGCAACTTTTTTTACATCACTTTGATATGATGAAGCCATCGGATCGTACACCAATACTGTTGCAGTGGCAAGCTGCACCATGATGCCACACCAGTGAACACCGTTTCAATTTAGTGGGATCAGGACCAATTCATCCGATAGACCAAAAAACAATTTGGCTAGGTCCTCAGCAGTAATCCCAACAGTCCCATTAAACACAACTCCAATGCTCCCCGTATTGATAGCCACAATGTCTGCTCGATTTCCAAAGTTTTTCGCCAGAAGTAAATTAACAGTTCCGTCACTAAGCGAACCATTTCCAGATACGTCAATGTACTCCATCTGTATAGTAAAAAACAATATTTGCGT
The DNA here is from genome assembly GCF_000142945.1 of Phytophthora infestans T30-4. NCBI lineage: Eukaryota > Oomycota > Peronosporomycetes > Peronosporales > Peronosporaceae > Phytophthora > Phytophthora infestans. The sequence goes on along the minus strand of NW_003303719.1, from coordinate 833,215 downwards.
TCATCAGTTTGTTTGATGGTTTAGCAATATTAAGATGATCGGTGAGTATCTTACCTTGAGTGACGACAGGGGGAGGCTTTTCAAGCGCTCCTCGACACCAGTATCTCTCGTTACCTTGAAGTGAGGGGAGACGACGATAGAAAGGTCGATACCTTGGATCCATAAAAGCGCCTTCTTGATATCTTTGACAGCCGACATGGCAGTGTGCCACCTCCTCATGATGTTGACGGTCGTCGTGGACAATGTTTTAACGCCCTCGATTTTCAGTGCGATATCCTTTTCAGCTAGACTTTTAGTTTTTCCTTGAAGCGAGGTGACCTTTTGAGAGCAGCGCCTAAATATATCCCTTGGTAGGATCTTGCTAATTTTATCAGAAAAAACAATTGCGAGCTGGTCGGGACCTTGTTTAGACGGACTGCAGTAATTCTTGGGGTTTTCTCGAAATAAAAACTTTTGAAGCATTTTAAAAAATTGTCTTGATTCGTACGTCGTAAGTCTTGAAAAAATCATATCAAGTAACTTTACTGTCAGCGGATCGCGATTATCAGCTTCGTGGACCTCCTCCACCAAGTAGCCGTCATCCATGCCAGCCGCATCTAAATTAACCTCGACACCTGGTTGAGTCACTGCTCCTACTGGTTCGCCACCGAGCCGCTCACACTCAGCATTCAGCATCACCGCCTCCTGTTCTTTGCGGATAATCGCACCTTCATGTTCCACCGACCCTACGCTCTGCCTCTGGAGAGAAGCCTGCGGCTCTGCGCCATTAACACTACCAGTAGTCGCCGTAGCGCCGTGACACCCCTCTTCCTCTTCAGCAGCACACTGGGCAGATCTCTCACCGTGGCCCTCGGCATCTCCCTTAGCGCGACTCAATCGCCATCTGCGACTGCGTGAAGATTGGTCGATAATGGTCAATAAAGCGCCATACCCAATTTTGCTTCGTGTGGTCGTTTTGTATAGCAAATTCTGGTATTTGCTCACAATATCTCTGTAATATAGCCACTGAGATTTTACTACCGCCTTCAACGCAGTTCCGGTAAAACTGTAAAACTCGATCTTCGTATGGTTTTTCTTGGCGGTCGGGCCCAGCACCGCTCTTCCTGTATCGCCCGGGGTCCAAACTCGGCTCTTTCACAAAGGAGAGTTTTAAGTCTGATAAAGCTTTGCGCCAGCCGAGAAGTGTGGATTTCTTAACTCCTAACTCAGACGCTGCCTGGGATGTACTCCATTCTCTGTTTTCCGCCCAGATCTTTAGCGCCTTGGTCTTGTCGGCCTCCGTATACTGTACGCAGCCGCGCTTCTTTTCCATGCCGCACAAATCCAAATCAGTGGAGGTAGGCAGATAAAAAAACACGGACCGGTCCATAATTTAACCGGTTAAACATTTACGGTGGTAAAAAAGATTACTCGACTGGTCCAGTTAAGTTGCATCTGTGTTCAAATTAACTCGACCACATGCGTGATAACTCGACCCGACTGGTCGAGTTAAGTTGCATCTGTGTGCAGGTTAAGTCGGCCGAATGCAGGTTAGTTCGATTTATTCCAGGCCGGTATGACATCAGTTAAAAACCTCTGCTGACATATATCAAACCGACATGGTAAGGCCCGCGATATATCGAGGAAGAGACAGTAGGTGATAGCACTTGGAAAGCTGCGGTAGCCCAGTGGTGTCGCTTAAAAGTATCCTTAACATTTTGACGGTACGCAATTCTCTTAAATCGCGACGGTGGATGTCGGTATAGCAAATATTGATTTGACTTAGGGCTGCCTATTAGCTTTGGTACGGCTCATGGGATTAGTTGGAAGAAGCATCGGGAGATATAAGCTCGCTCTCGCTTTGGATACCTACTGGTTTGGTCGAGTTGGAGCAAAACCCAATTTATCGTGATTAAATTAAAAAAACAGTCGATATACGCCTTTATCATAAAACGTGGTGAAAACAACAGCGAGCCGGTCTAATCGACAAGCCACTATCGCTCTCAAGCAAATATTGTAACGCAGGTCATCGTAGGTGCTGGATACTAGATGTCAGCTAACCATCATACCCATATATGACTGTATTATCGCGAGCAAGAAGAACCAGCTCTGTCGAGACCCCATCTAGTGACCAGAGTGAACTTTGCTCCATCGATAAAGTTATCATTTTTAAGTTGGGCAGTCAAAGACCTGTCCTGGTCATAAGTCTAGATTATAAAATTTTTCATCCTACCTTACTACAATACCTTAGTTGAGCAAAGTCTCCATTTCTAAAGCCCTCGTCATTCGTGGCGGTCGGCCATTTAAACGCGGGGAAGGAAGCCCAAACAAAATCGAAGGCGCGCGAGTTGCCTCTGTTTCTATTCCTCTGCGCAGGCTAAAATTGTTTGGCACTCCATTATGAGCAGTAGTTATTGGGCTGAGAGAATATGATACTTGTAAATGGTGCTCAGTATCAAAGTTTTGCCAATTCAAGTTCTCGACAGTTTGGTTCATTGGAGCCATCGCAAACATTCCATTGGGTAGATCGAAGTAAGTGCTGCGTCTAACACCAATGGTGCTAGAGTTTTGCAAGAGCGGTTGCCGTAGGAAATGGGGTGTGTATATGATACAGGGGTCGAAAGCTGTCCACGCTACAGTCTCAATAGGCAAGATAAAATCAGAGTGTGGCTGACCGGTAAAAGTAGACATTTCAATCGTGCTCTCCGCTGCTGGTGTGACCCAGTCGTGGTTGGAGGGGGTATAACCATCTTCAATACGGCTGGTCTCTCTCCAAACTTCGCTGTCACCAAAGGGTTCACCGTCCCGAAAGCCATGTGTGTTGTTCGTATCAGTTGGCACTGGCGTTTGCAACGTCATCTCACAGTTCGAAGGAGATTCACGATGGATTCGCTGTTTTTTACGTGCTCGCCTACTCATAAGCTTATCACCATACCCAGGTCCGATACCGAGAACTGATCTCGCTACGACCACATGCGAGCACACACCAAACTTTAAATGAATAGCACAGCCACACTTGTTGTTCTCAGCATCCACGAGCCATCCATCTTGTGGCATATTGACACGATGTGCACGGCGGGTAGACCATTTTACACTGTCACGATACAGTCGAGACGCCTTGCTTTTTTCCGCCTTTTCTAAAACCAAACCTAGTACGAATGGATCTTCTTCGTTTTCAACCACGTTGTTTGCAAGGCGTCGCATTGTTTCCATCGCAGTGGCGTCAATATGCACCTCCAGAATATGCATCACCTGGACTCTTGTCTCATCATTCGTACGAGCCACAAGCACAGCCTTTGTTTTCAGCATCCATTTTGCCGCCTTCTTGATCTCGCCGTTTGGTGTCGCGATGGATGTTGTCGGTGACGGCACGTCGGACCCCACATCCTCAGCCAACCTAATCATACTTCGCAAAAGTGCGCACACCTTACTCATTTTGCGATGAACATGCCTCTTTACAGTTGCATTGAATACCTCACATGGATTATTTGTTGTACCGTAACTTGAAGGGGAATAAAAAATCTGCTATCTCCAATATCTGCCTTCCGTCCACTGCTCTTCAAAATATGTCGCAAATGCACTTAGACATGGCTCAGACCTCCAGCTCGAAATTACTCTATCTTTCACTGCGCAATACTCAGTGTAACTTGTCGCGTAATGCATATCCATTATACCTGTGAAAACAGCGACCCCTGGCCCAGTTTCGAGATGCCTTGTTCTTTTGTGAACGTTGTAAAGTACGTGGAAAAAGCACATCAAATATTTGCTGTCACTGAATGCAGCTACGGCCCGAAGTGCATTAAATTGAGCGTCTTCCGCGTCGCCTAAGATGGCATCAACCCGAAGGGTGGTCTGAAATAATTTTTATACACTCTGGCGACGCTGCCAAAGGCCATTTCGTACTCACTATGGGTTCGAGCACTGACGATCACAATTTCGGCAAGGTGATAAACCCTTGACCGATCTGTGAATTCACACGAGACAACAGGATAACCTAGGTCGCTCAGTTTAAAGGTCACGTCAGTGTGAAACAAGCGAAAATGTTCGCTTCCGTGAAGCTGCTTTACTTTTGTCAGCAAATTGGCTGTTGTTACACCCAAAACGAACGGGACTTCTTCACTGCCCTTCCCGATCCGTGGATATCCATCAACACCATCAATAGAAATGCCTTGTCACAGTCGATGCCTTCAAAATAAGGATATTTTTTTGTCAGTTTCTTCACGGCTTCCCGTGTATTCCGAGATAAGTTTTTCTTTCGGAGTCTCTTTACACAGTCTGACACCTGCTGCCGCGATGGTAACCCCAGTGGAGGTGGTGCAACATCAGTTGTACGACGAAGGTTACTCCAAATATCGCGTGGTCGTACTCCGCATGAATCCATTCTAGTAATAAATTCTTTCACTTCATCGTTATCGGTATACGATGTTGTCCAGCGCATTGTTCCTCCCCCCTAAAGTGTTTTTTGTCGTTACAGTAGACACGCCACGCGGGTCTAGATGTACATTCCCAGTACTTCCACTGCACACCACACTGCATACCTCCATTCATATCTTCCTTGCTTGCACATGTCGGGTTGATACACTCCAGTCGTCTTTCAATCATAGCGTGGTCGGCGTTGCATATCTTACAGTCCATCTCACGCTTTACGTATGCACCGGAGCAGCAGAAATCTGAAGCTCGCAGCTTGACAAAGTCTGCGCTCGTTGCATGTTCCGCCAATAGTGCCCAGGAATGACGTGGCATCCTTCGGTTTTGCGCTCGGTGCTAGTAGGATAAGCACAGGTGCCAATGAGGTGAATGCACGGCGTGCCGGGGGTCAACTGGAGTTAAAACAGTTTATGGCGAGCAACTGTAGAACTGGTTGTAACACGACTGCGCCCGCTCCAACCAATCAAGTAAAGATGCACACTGCTGATGCTGGTTTACTCGACCGGTCGAGTTATTGTGCATGTGGTCGAGTTAACCTGCAAGCAGCTGATGCTGGTTTACTCGACCGGTCGAATTATTGTGCATGTGGTCGAGTTATCGTGCAAATGGTCGAGTTATTGTGCATGTGGTCGAGTTATTGTGCAAGTGGTCGAGTTAACCTGCAAGCAGCTGATGCTGGTTTACTCGACCGGTCGAGTTATTGTGCAAGTGGTCGAGTTAATCTGCAAGCAGCTGATGCTGGTTTACTCGACCGGTCGAGTTTTTGTGCAAATGGTCGAGTTATTGTGCATGTGGTCGAGTTATTGTGCAAATGGTCGAGTTATTGTGCATGTGGTCGAGTTATTGTGCAAATGGTCGAGTTATTGTGCATGTGGTCGAGTTATTCTGCAAGCAGCTGATGCTGGTTTACTCGACCGGTCGCGTTATTAATATTGTGACTTGGAATTGCCATTTGAAAAAAATATGCACGTTTTTGATGCTATTAAAAGTACGGTACATCGAAGGTGAGTCCGGCTTTGATGCGTACACATCTCTTTGTTAGTGCTGTTTTGCCGGAGCCCACAAATCTTTTGCTGGCGCCCCAAAGTGAAGAGATTTGTTTGCTGAAGCCGTTTTGATTTTGCTGGCACCCCATCTTCTTTTGTTTTCACCCCAAAAGGTGTTTGTTCGCACCCCGGTCTCGACTGGTCGCTGCTGCCAGATGGAAGACGTATTCCCAAGCACAGCGTGGCGATTGTGGATTCGAAAGACAATGCACGCAATCGCGAGGCTGATGGAGTTCAAGAAGCCGTGTAGTGGGTCTTCAATGGTGTCGCATTAAGCTACTTTACGGAAGTGGATGAAAACACAATTGAGGTTGTGTACGAGCACTGGGCGGAGTGTTTGAGCGAAGCTCATGGGCGCGAGCTGTATATCGACTGGATCCGGTTCGCGATTCGTCTCAAAGATTTTATCTCCCCCGAAATTCTGCTTCAAGGTTAGTAAGCTATCACTGGTATAATAAAAAAAAAACATACGCAATACTCCATACAAATCGCGAACAGAAGTAAACCTTTAAAAACACAACACACATACTTGTGGTCGCTACGGTGTGTGACATGCTTAGTTTTTGATGACTTGTAAAAGGTTTGGAGGTTATCAAAACTTTATGGACTGCTTAATATACACTTAGATAGCTGAGCAAAGAAATTTGGGCTAGCATTCTGAAGTATTCTTTGATGAAGCCAACTCGGAGAGTGACTGTTTGAGCAGAGTGGCTTGCGCTTCGGTTAAGTACGAGCCAGCACATCAATTACGTGGAACATACAGGTAGCGGAATAAGCAGTTTACGGGCAGACAAATAACGCAAAACGAGGCAACCGCCCTCCGATCCCATTACCCAGAGAACTTGTCGAAGCCTGATGCGTTATCTAGCCAGTTTCTGTCGCAGGAAAGGGTGTCGATATCATCTTGTTTTTCTAAAATAGGGCTCTACTACTTTCAATACCTTCGAACTATTTTTTTATGTAATTGTAATGTAAGCTTCTAGATTACTACACACATACAATGTACACGTATCACAAAGGCACTCGCCCCCTCCTCAGTAACTTTGAAGCAAACCCCCTGTCTCCTTAAAGTGGAGGACTTTGCGTGAATTCTATCACCCTCCTATTAATAAACCCAAACCCAGACTTCTGGGCATTAATACTCATGTAAAGTACCGGTACGGCTAAGACTTAAAATGTTATGAGCGAGCGTCAATTACCGACGCTTGTGATGAGTACCTTCGCAAAGAAATTTAGGTGGCCGTTATCGCCGTCCTGTCGCTTGGTAAGTGCCTTTCAAACTTTCATGATACCCTGCGTGACCCAAGCACCTCAAATTGCTAATAGTTTGCTTCCTGCGACATGTGATGGTATTCGCTGTGTTCTAATAGAGCCTGCCTAAAAAAACGCATGACCAAGTCCTAATGTGGATATTACAGCGGCAGAGACTATTGCCACAAGGGAGGAAATGGGTGTCATGAGACTGCAAATTTCCAAAAGTGGAGATCTTGGCGTGAATTCTATCACCCTCCTTAAGGCCGGTTCCTAACGGGATCATCATAAACCCAAACCCAGACTTTCCTGGGCTGTATGCAAAGTACGGCTAAGATGTATTCTGAATACAGCAGTTGTACGAACAGTCGAGAATTGTAGTGGCTCATCAAACAGAGATTTAAGGTGTGATAAAGTGAAGAAAAACGTCGGGCGTCATTACCGAGCGAATTGACCTTTAGGAGTTATCCTCGCTTCGCTAAACACGTATGCTACGTCATGGAGGTTACCCAGTAGCCCCAGTACCGCTGGCATGATGTTCAGTTTAGTCTCCAGCCGTACAATTCGCTGGTAGCTATTGTCCCATAGGAAACACACGGATCCATGCGCCGTCAGACGCTGGTTCACAAGCTTTGAGTTTACCCTTTGCGCATTGCTGCAACCTTGATTTGCAACCACATGCGGGAACAAATGACGTAGCGTATGCTCGTTCATCGTGAAGGAAACTTCGGTAGTTGCTAGGAGTGCGTTGCCGTCCGTACCAAGCGCTTTAATCTTATGGTGAGGCCCTCGCAATAGAACGACAGCAATCGCCAGTTCTCCAGAATGACATTTACGCCACACACGACCCTCAATCACGTCTGGTGCCATAGCTGCTAACAGGAAGCTTAACTGAAGACCCTGTGTTAAGATATTGGGTGAGCTGTACGCTAGTAAGCACAGCACGTACAGTCCCAGAAGGAGAAAGGTGGTCGAAGACTAAGGACGGAAAGTTTAGCTGTAAGGACTCAAGAGATCTGGCCCTTTTGAGAGAGAAGCATACTCAAGAAGAAACCGTAGTTGCGGTCGAGGTAGTAAGGGAAGTAACAAGATTTTATTCGCTTTCTGCTACTGCCCAGACTACCAGCGCAATTACGTAACATGGTTATGAGCCCAACGATGCGGAACAGAGGAAACGGAGACTCAGAAGCCATGAAAGCGGAGGTAGAGTGGAATAAAGATGGCCGTCCAGTGAATTGGAATGGACGCAATTGGCCTCTTTACAAGCGCACCATGATGAGATACCTGAATTGCTACAACGTAGAGGACAATGGCTGGCGTTTGGACGACATCTGTGACGGCAGTGTTGAGTACCGAAACACCAATGGTAACGAGGAGGAGCAACGATTTATGCGGCAAGACCAGTTACTCGCCAAGTTGATTGCAAGTTCACTATCGTGCACCCTCGCCCAGCAAGTAATGCGGTTTGACTACGGGTCGGACATGTGGAACTACTTGGCTACGCGCTTTGAAGGGCGTGAAAACGAGATGACTATACTGTACACACAACGTGCCGTTCGTCAGAAGCTCAAAAGTGCATCATGTCGGCCAGATGCAGACGTTGAGAACCACTTACTGTACATGATGGGGCTACGCGAACAGTTGGTTGTACTGGATGCAGACGTTAGTGACTCTTGGATGGTCGACTTCATGGTTCGATCTGTGTCGCAGCTGCCATTTTACAGAGAGTTGAGAACTCTCATGCTAACTGGAGGCCTCCACACGATGAAGACACCAGATCAAGTGAAGTCAATGATCCTCGTTCTGGACAAGGAGGAGCTAGTGGATAAACAATCCCAAGTTCGAATTAATCCCGATGTACGAGATGAAGCTGGAGGCGGTCGGCAAGGTGGCCGCAGGATCGGTGGCAAGCCGATGCCAAAGTACCAGAATCGTAACAAGGACATGTCTACCATAAACAGCGGTGGCAGTCAGAAGTACTCGGGGTACTTCAAGAGAAGAACCGACGAGCAGCAGCGGCAGTATGAAGAAGATTGAGAGAACAAGAGCTGCTTTGTATGTCACCAGCTGGGGCACACTCGAAGAAACTGCCCAGAAGAGATGAAGCCGGGGCCGAAGAGCCAAAATGGCAGTAGTGTTGGTAACGTCCGCAATCATGCCAACTTCACTCATTCGTCGGGGGTGGCTAGCCGCGAACCACAAGGACCTGCGCAAAAGCAGGAGGGACGCGCCTACTCACGAGAAGCTTCACAGTCGAAGAAAGGCACTGCCAAGTACCAACAGAAGCTTAAATACCAGCCGGAGACTTGGGTGTTCGACAATGGAGCAACACAACATTTCGCCGGAGATAAGAGATATTTTGTCAACTACCGTGATCTAACTCTAGAAGAACAAGATATAGCTACAGTTCATGGCTACAACAGCAAGAGTACTCCAATCGGCATTGGATCAATTGACTTATGGGTCAATGTTAACGACAATCCAGTAGTTCTTCGAGTCGAGAACGTATACTATTCGCCACAACGGACTAATTTACTCTCCCAGTCGGCGGCAACGGAGCAAGGATTCCAAACCTCATATGACGACTCGACGAGAGGATACACGTTGAATATGAGCGGTGAAGTAGCACTTAAGGTGCAGGTACAACCGTCCAAGCTGTGGACGTTCACAGCAGACAACTCATTCTTACCAGGGAAAAAGTCGGAAGAAAACCAGTCAGCGCCAAAGACAATGATCAACTACGCAATTAGTGATGGCGTCGCAGACTTGCAGAGCTGGCACGAGCGACTAGGCCACATCTGCCTTTGATTTGTGAAGCAAATGGCCGATCAAAACTTGGTCGAAGGGATGATGTTAAGAAAGAGGGACTTTGACATGTGTGAAGCCTGTCAACTTGGAAAACAACGCGCAAAAACACCATTGAAACAACTACACCTTTGCCAATCCAAACTGGTGGTAGTGTAAACCAAAACGGAGTGAAGTAACCGAAGTAACATCTAAATTTGAGGAATAATTTTACAAAATTAGGTTTTAGAGCAATGTAGATTTAGTGTAGTGCAAACTGGCAAGAACGCGAGTGACACATCCAGCAATACGAACTACGGGCTCGCTGCGTGAACCTGCGTATGGGCGCCAGAACACGAGAGTGTGGATGCACACAGTGACCTCTCAGCTTGTACAGCCTGCATAATCATCGATAGAGGGACCAAGACGGCCAGCAACCCGATTACAGTAGACAGAGTACATCAAGGATGAGAGCTTTGGGCTGCGCTTGCAGATGTTAACCGGCCGTGGGGAATGGAAGGAGAGGGGTTGCAGCTCTGAGTTTGCGTCTCAAAAACGGCGCTTCAGCGATTGACGTGCCATCAAGCGCTCGTGCTGGGGCTGCTTGCCTGGACGGTCAGCGTTAAGAAGAGTTCGTACACTTATAACGGCGTCCGGTGCGGGGCGCTCGTGGCTATAGACAATGCACTAATGTAATGTACGTGGTGCATGTGCAGTACTGTAGAAGACAAGATACTCTTATCGAGGCGACCATCGAACAAGAAATACTTCATCCTTTTGCTTCACACTAAATCCGTATTGGTCTGGATTAATTTTGGGGATTTCTAATTTTTTAAAAAAAATAAATTTCTAAATAAGGGACACTCCGTTTTGGTTTACACTACCACCAGTTTGGATTGGCAAAGGTGTAGATCGTGGAGTGAAACGACGAAACCAGTTAGTGTTTGCCGATCTGCTATTTCCGCCAAGTCACTACAACTGTACGCGTTTCAAGGCAGTATTGGTGATAATGGACGCTCACACGAGGTTTACAACGATTTATCCGGTGCAGACCAAGCAGAAGGAAGAAAATAATGCACTGATGAAGCGATATGTCGTTTGGGCTGAAAGACAATCACCAGAATAAAAGGTGAATGAGATCATTACAGACGGCGGTGGTGAGTTCGAGAATGGACAGATCACAACATGGTACCAGGAACACGACATAATACATACCGTCATACCACCGAAAACATCTCGGCTGAACATGGTGGAGCGTACCCATCAGACGATAATAGGTATAATGAAGACAATGATGAAGGGATCGGGCTTCCCGACGTCATTTTGAATCGAAGCACTGTATTATGCAGTGTATCTTAAGAATCGATCACTCTCAAGTTCAATTAACTGCACGCCGTACGAAGGAATGTGGGGAAGACGCCCAGATATTCACCACATTAGGAAATTCGGAGCTCTAGTCTACGCACACACGAAGGTTGGGCCGTCACGTCACAAATTTGCTGACAACTGCAAGATTGGATTTGTGCTCGGCTATCGTGATGCAAAGTGTATTTTCCTGTAGAAGGTTCAGTATTAATTGCGGGAGAAATCACTGCCAACAAACGAGTTCTATACAAAGATCGACACCACACTGATTTTGATCGCCGCGTAAGAGACTGGGTGCCAGCTGAGCGACCAGATCTAACAAGCACAGGCCGTCATGATTACGACTTACCAGTCGTAGGGGGGAGTGACGGAGATAGCAGCAATGCTACCGTCAATACCGAGCAACATAGCTCAAGATCTGATGGACCAAGCGTCAGAGAGCCTCCATGGCTACGGAAACCGCTGCCAAGCTTTTGAAACACCATGGCGGTGCATCCTGAAGTGGATCGTCGAAAACGAGTTAGTGACAGTATGAAACACATCAGACTTGCTGTTGACGATGATAGTGAGCCAAATACTAGCACGTGTCAGGAGACAGTGGACTCGAGTTTGGAAGAAGAATCAGAGGATCTTGACCAAGAAGCTGAAGAACAATTTGAATACGCAGAATTAATAGCAAGATCGCTGCTCGACGACGTGGATGAGAATACGCTTAGTGATGGAAGTAAAGATGGTGCTGAAAAGGAGAAGAAACAGCACTTAAAGAGGGGTATGAAAGAGTTTGCGGAGCCTGAAGAAGAAGATTTAACTGCTGACGAGATGCAAGTGTATGCTGCGCTAACCGCGATTGCACTTATTACAGAGACGCCTACGCAGCCACAGCAACGCACATGGCACATTTCGGAGTTAAAAGTCCCAAGAACAGTATCCCAGGCGATGAACTCACCCCAGAGAGGCGGATGGTGGGAAAGATTGAGAAAGAAGTGTCAGCAATGGGTTGAAAAAGACGTACTTGAGCTGGTTCCGGAGACGGACATTCCAATAGGGATGAAAGCACTTGAGACGATGTGGCGATTTCAGCCCAAGACTGATGATTTTGGAAATATTTTGCGCTATCGCTCTCGTCTCTGTGCTCGTGGAGACAAAGAGGTACCAGGTATTGACTTCAGTGTATTGGATACATTCTCACCTGTGGCGCGAATGGCATCATTCAGATTGTTTGTTGCACTTTGCCAAATTTACCAATTGGTTGCCCACCAAGGTGATATCAACACAGCCTACCTGAATGCACCGAAGAAACAACTCGCATTCATTCGACGAATCATAGGATTTCCACTCAAACCAGGATGGGTTTACAAGGTGAAGAATGCGTTGTATGGTTTGCATGAAAGTGGACGTGAATGGTACGACGAGCTGCACAGTTGGCTGAGTGAAAAAGGAATGGAGAGAAGTACGACTAAACCCTGCATGTATTTCCGATTTGAAGGGCAATCTATTGCTCTCCTTCTTATCTACGTGGATGATTTTATCTATGCTACGAACAACCCGAGCTGGAAGACAGCGTTTTTCGCAGACATTGATGCAAAGTATGGCATCAAAGACTTGGGTCGGCTAGGAAATTATCTTGGAGTACAAGCTGAATGGCAAGATGATGGTGATTTACTTCACCAGACAAAGTACGCGAAAGATATCTTGAAGCGATTCGGGTTTGCAGACGCTGTTGGTTGCCGATCACCAATGGACACTACGGTCAAGCTGGAAGCTGCGAAAGACGGTGATAAAGAACCCGGATTGCCGTATCGTGAAGTAATTGGAGCATTGATGTACTTGGCGACAAGCACTCGCCCGGATCTTGCTTTTCCTGTTGGTTATTTGAGCCGTCATGTACAGCATCCGAACGCAGCACATGCAGGAGCACTAAAGACAATTTTACGGTACTTAGTTGCAACTTCGGACCATGGCGTGTTCTTTAGGAACCAAGACAATGAAGCTGCAGAGAAGTTGGAAATCGACGGATACGTTGATGCTGATTGGGGCAATTGCCCGGACACGAGAAAAAGCGTAACTGGATATGTGATGATGATGGCGGGAGGACCGGTGACGTGGGCTGCGCGACGGCAAACAATTGTGGCGCTAAGCACTGCAGAAGCAGAATATGCTGCGGCTTGTGAGGCGTGTCAAGAAGGAGCTGCTATTAAGAACATCTTGTCGGAGATTGTCGGTAACAGCACTCTGACATTTAAACTTGGAATTGACAACCAAGCAGCGATTTCACTAGCTACTCACCCCACGTACAGCAGAAAGACACGTCATATTGAGTTACGTCTACACTACGTGAGAGATATGGTTTCGACAGAAAGGTGTTATACTATGGAACGTGAAAGGAGACGAAAATCCTGCGGATCTTCTGACGAAACCAATGGGGTTGACGCGGCTTGATAGGACAAAGACCATCATAGGTATGAAACCGAAGATCAGCAAGACTCGCCGTGAAACCGAAAGGGAGAAGTATCGTGAGGAAGTACTGTGTGGGAGCAGAATGAATAGAGATGAAGATTAGTTCCGAGAGAGCTATCTCGGAGGGCGGCGTATTAAGATATTGGGTGAGCTGTACGACTTAGTAAGCACAGCACGTACAGTCCCAGAAGGAGAAAGATGGTCGAAGACTAAGGACGGAAAGTTTAGCTGTAAGGACTCAAGAGATCTGGCCACAGTTTGCCTTTTGCTTTTGAGAGAGAAGCATACTCAAGAAGAAACCGTAGTTGCGGTCGAGGTAGTAAGGGAAGTAACAAGATTTTATTCGCTTTCTGCTACTGCCCAGAATACCAGCGTAATTACGTAACACCCTGCCTCCCAGGCGATAGTGATGCAGACGACGATTTGGACTCCTCGTTAACAGGAAGCTGCTCATCTGCAATGCAGCACGGTCATTCAAGCTGAGACCAGGCATATAGGAGACAAGAAGAACCACGTGCCAGTAAGCAGGGACGCGTGAGTTCAACGGGGGTTTTTAGCTGTTGATGGTGCGATGCATGTCCAACGGGTTTTCCTCCGCGTGCATGGCACGTTGCGTATGAGAGACTGCGCGGAGTAGAAAGGTTTAACGATGAATGCATTCTTGCTTTTGCTTTCCTGACAAACAAGTCAAGTTTCTCTGACTTACTGCTTGTTCGCGAGACCATTACGCTGCAGTCTACTGCGTGAACTACCAGGTTATCGGCTAGGTTATGAGCCCAAAGGCTGGTTCGTGGACATCGTAATGAGTGAATATAAGGCTTCTACGACGAGCGTCAATGCAAGTACGAAGAGTACGATAACTAGTGCGACTCCGACGACCCAACAGCAAACAGCGGTAGTATCGGTGGGGCAACCTACTGTTACGCTGGCTGATGCAAGTCGCGTTGGGGTACCAATGGCTGGTGTAGTGGGGCAGGCTGGAGCGTCGCCAGGACTACTTGGTGTGCAGCAACCGGCGGTTCCTGTAGTTCAAAGGTCAAAACCATTTGGCAGCAGCAAGCCACCGAAGTTTAGCGATACCTTCGAGGTATACCAGATGAGTTTAAAGCTCTATCTTGAGCAGCGAGACTCATGGAGTGTGGTGACCGGTGAAGAAATGCGTCATGCATTTGATCCGGTGTTGCAGCGTCAATTTGATGATCGAAATCGACTGGCCATGGAGACTATAATCCGAGGCGTAAAAGGTGCTGATGCCCAAAAAGTGTGCATTTGCAGCACGGCGAAGGAGATGTGGGACACATTGACTGCGGAGAAAACCCAGCGAGACTTCTCGTATGCAGTGCATTTGAAGCGTGAGCTGTACACTCACTCGTACGCCCCGGGCCAAAAGATGGCGGAATACATCCAAGAGATGAACATGTTGCGGCAGCGTTTGCAGCACATGGGGCCCAGCTTCGTGATAGACGATACGTCGATGTCTCAGTTGATGCTGATGGGAGTGTGTGCAGTGCATCGCGAGATAGTGACCCAGTTCGACTTCTCATACCGACAAGGAAACCCACCATCGTTGCAGCAAGTGAAGAACGCACTGCTGTCGCGCGATGAGATGGAGAAGATGGCGGCTGACACGGCCGTGAACTGTGGTGCAAGCAATGGCGGCCCGCAGGTGGCAATGCATATGGGGAAGCCTAACGGGCAGCATTATGGGCCGAATGAAGGTCCAGGCCCCGGCCCTGGTCCTCGAGGGCAGATGCAGACCACCGGTGCAGGCAAACGACGTGCCATTCGCTGCTACCATGTAAGAAAGTTGGACACATGCGGAAAGACTGTTGGCACTACAAAAACAAGCAAAGCAAGGCTCAAGCTGGCAAAGGCAAGGCCACCGAGACGAAGAAGCCGAGCAACAGCGGTGGAGGTAATTCCTCGGGTTTGGCCAGTAAGCCAGTGGGTTCTATGGGCTTCATGCGGTTCACTGCGGATGCTGGTCGTGAGGACGACAGCAGCAGTAGTAGTAGCAGTTCTGAAGGCGAACTTCCATTTGTGGGTATGGCAATTCAAGAAGGAAGACATGAGCTTAGTGGCGATTGGCTGCTGGACTCGGGAACGTCTTCGCATGTGTGCAACCAAAAAGAACAATTCACAAGCATGAAGAAATCCAAGGCTTCGTTCAAAGTATGGGACGGCGGCATCACGCGTAGTAAAAAGTGCGGTAAGGTGCTGCTGAACGCATTGAACGTGCTGAGTGGTGGTGAAACCACGCTGGAACTGGATAAAGTGGTGTTTTCACCCACTGGACCTGTGAATTTGCTCAGTCTTGGACTGATGGTAAACAAAGGCTGGGAGCTGTCAACCAGTGCGCCTGGAGTGCTACCGAAGAAGCAATTTTTGACTCGAAATGGAGTCTGTGTGGGAGTTCATTTATCATGGGACTCACTACTGGTTAAACAATGGTAGCTTTGGCGATAACAGTGCTGTGATTATGGCGACTGTAAATGCGGATGACAGTCCGTTAATGAAGTGGCACGAACGTCTGGCTCACCTGAACGAGGCAGCTTTGAAGTTCATGGTGAAGAACGACGTGGTGAGAGGCTTGGACATTCCTGCCGAGCAGCTGAAGACCAAGTTAAAGTGTCTTAGCTGCATGTCGACAAAGCGAAAACGCATGTCGTATGGGGATGTCACCGAGAAAAGAACTGTTCAAAACTTTGAGCGGTTGACCTCAGATGTATGTGATATGGGGAAGTACGGACCAGGAATTGGTGCAATGCGGTACTTCCAGCTCATTCATGATGAGGGCTCGCGATACAAGTGGTGCTACCCGCTCGTACACAAGAGTGAAGCTTCTGGCAACACGCAACGGCTGATGACTGAGCTACTGGCTCAAGGCAAAAGGATAATAACGTTCACGAGTGACGGAGGGGGGGGAATACGTAAACAGTGTGCTGACGGGGTTCCTAGAGAGCAAGGGAATCACCTTCGTCCCCACTCATCCGTACACACCGGAAGAAAACTGCTTAGTTGAAAAACTAAATGGTGTTCTCGTGAACAAGATGCGTGCTGTCATGCACGCGGCCAATTTGCCGATGATATTGTGGCCGGAGGTTTTGCGCTATGTGGTGGAGGTGGACAACCTGAGTCCGACAAAAGCTTTGCAAGGGTTAACCCCGACTGAAAAGCTGTCAGGATTAAAACCTGACGTTGCGCAACTAAAGGTGTGCGGCTGTGTGGGATACGTATTTGTTCCGAAGGAGACCAGGAAGAACAAGCTTTCAGCAAAGGCTGAACCGGGACTGTTTCTTGGTTTTGCAAGGATGGGTCATGGCTACCGACTGCTTCATCTGCGAAGTGGGAAAGTGATTGAAGCCCGCGACGTCAAGTTCCGCGAGGACGTGACGGTCGAGCGCACATACATTAACGCGCTGTTGAAGGGCCGACAGCACTATTTCCCGCAGATACCATTTGTTCCACTCCCAGTGGAGTACGTTGCTGACGAAGCCGTTCGGGCCGGAGCTCATGAAGCAGTAAGAGAGGCTGTTAATGAAACTGCACGGATAGATGATCAGCCGGTTGAGCAAGCGAACACCGAGCAGCATGACTTAGCAGCAGAGGCTGCAGGTTCGGTGGGAGCAGCAAGTGCATCGAATGACAGAGAGTCACAAGAGAACGATGATGTAGATGACAAAATGCCAACGGCGGATCAACTTCGACCTTGGTCGGAACGCAATCCGGACTTCCTAAATGGATCTCAACCGCGGCGCAGCTCGAAGCGCAAGCGTGGATGGCGACGATCAGAGCGTATCCGAAAAGAAAATGTGCGGTTGAAAGACTATGTGATGGCTTCCTTGGAAGCACTAGAGACTTTCGCAGGAAATCCTGCTTCTGTTGAAGAAGCTCTAGCGTCTCCACAACGTGAAAAGTGGATCAAAGCGATGGAACTCGAGATGGAAGCACACAAAGTGAATGGTACCTGGAGACTGGTCGATAGACCCAAAGGCTCGCACAACATTTTGAAAACCACGTGGGTGTTGAGAGCCAAGCTCAACGAAAAGGGGCTTGTGGACAGACTCAAGTCTCGTTTAGCAGTGAAAGGCTGCGGACAGAAGTACGGTGTTGATTACTTGGATACGTACTCTCCTGTCGTTCGAATTGAGACTGTGCGGATGTTATTGATCCTGGCATTTCTATTGGGTTATGAATGCTACCATGTTGACTTCGTTACGGCTTTCCTTAATGGTGTGCTGAAAGGAGTGAAAATATACATGGAGCAGCCCGCATACTTCAATGACGGAAGCGGTCGTGTATGTGAGTTGCTGAAAGGACTCTACGGCTTGAAACAAGCTTCGCGCTTATGGTACCAGACACTGCACGAGTACTTGGAGCAAATTGGCTTCAAGCAGTGCACATTTGACGTCGGTTTGTACCAGCGGTGGCAGGACGGCCGCGCTGTGTACGTTACAGTATATGTTGATGACTTGTTGATCGCTGGATCAAAGGAGGACATTGAGCATGTAATCGGTGAGCTGAGCGAAAAGTTCGCGTTGAAGAACCTCGGTCGTGTAAAGCACTTGTTGGCTATGGAAGTTAAGTATGTGCCGGGGGAGTTGCTCTGCATCTCGCAGACAGCATACATTGACCGAGTGCTCGAACGTTTTGGTATGAGTGGGGCGCGGTCTGCGGCTTCCCCGCAGATGCAGAACGAGAGGATGCCACCGATTGAGAAAAATCAGGACAAGACCAATGATCCAAAGTTTCCGTTCCGTGAGTTGGTGGGTGCTTTGCAGTATCTAGTGGCATGCACGCGGCCGGACTTGGCCAACGTAGTGCGTACGTTGTCTCGCTACAGCAGCTCGTACACAGAGGAGAATTACGAGTGTGCGAAGCGCGTACTGCGTTACCTACGGGCTACGCGAACCTACGGCTTAGTGTATAAACGTCAAGCGAACGTGCTGCCGCTGACAATTGATGCTTACTGCGATGCCGACCATGCCAACTGTCCGGATACGAGTCGATCTATTACAGGATACATTCTGCGGTTGAACGGATGCATGTTCATGTACAAGAGCAAGCAACAAAGCAAAGTGACCACGGACACGTGCAGCTCGGAGCTGCTTGCAGCAAGTATGTGCGTGGAAGACTTGATGTGGGCTCGTAAGTTGCTGAAAGAGATTCGGAGTGATAAGCTGCCGTGCTCTACGCTCTACATGGATAATCAAAGCACGCTCACTGTAGTAACAGAGCCTGGGAATTACCAGCGTATGAAGAGATTTGCCAAGACAAGTCGGAAAATCGCCGAGTTCGTGGAGAAAGAGAAAATCGCGGTGCAGTATATCTCGAGCGAAGAGAACATCGCAGACATCTTCACGAAGGCGTTGGGACCACAAAGATTCCAGGGTCTCCGCCAGAAGCTAAACGTTGAAAACGTTGAACAGGATGAGGCTCAGCATGAATGAGGTGGGAGTAACAGGAAGCTGCTCATCTGCAATGCAGCACGGTCATTCAAGCTGAGACCAGGCATATAGGAGACAAGAAGAACCACGTGCCAGTAAGCAGGGACGCGTGAGTTCAACGGGTTTTTTTAGCTGTTGATGGTGCGATGCATGTCCAACGGGTTTTCCTCCGCGTGCATGGCACGTTGCGTATGAGAGACTGCGCGGAGTAGAAAGGTTTAACGATGAATGCATTCTTGCTTTTGCTTTCCTGACAAACAAGTCAAGTTTCTCTGACTTACTGCTTGTTCGCGAGACCATTACGCTGCAGTCTACTGCGTGAACTACCAGGTTATCTGCTACTCGTAGCACTTAGAAAGGATGCGGAAGAACTCGGTCGCCACGAGCCAAAGATTTGTATTTGCCGGTTGGCGCTTAGCAATGACGCGCAATTTGAGTCCGAGCCTCAAATCTTCGACTTGTTCTTGTAGCTGACGAACGCGTTCGGTAAGGCTTTCCTCGCGCTGGCGCTGTCGATTCCTGTACCTCGCCTGGTTAATGCGGCACTGCTCACGCCAAGTTGCCTTCGTCGTCCGCTTCTTTGAAGAAGCACGAGTTTTCTCTTTGCCAGCAGTTTGGCCTTGTCGGCCGGAACGTTGACTGGAAGAAAAACCCGCCTCGCTCTGGACGTTTGGCTTTGATAATACTTGAGAAACCGACCCGACGGGATCGCAATCGCAAGGTCGAGCACGTTGAAAGACAGGGCCAACGATTTCATCACGAAGGGAAGTCCACCCCGGCGGGTAGAGAGCTCTGATATCCTTACGTGGCAAGGAATTCCTGAAGTAGTTGATGCTTCTTGAGGCGACATGCAAAATGAGATGTAAAAAAACCGAAGCGAGGTTATCCAATTCGCGAAGTTTTTTTCAGCTGCCATCGAAAAAAGCAATTTAGTCGTGGAACCGCTCTGTTGTAGGGGAGAATTGCTGTCAACAACGAGTCCGTGCGTGCACTATTCGTCAACGCTGCTCGCACCTCATTGGATGACTGACTAAGAAACATTTCTGCTGCCATTATAAGACTAGCCGAGCGCCGCCGCCTCGCGGCAGTATTTAAAGTTTAATTATACCTTCCCGCCTCCGCTACGCTTCGACGGGATAAGTATTACAAAACGCTAGGCCCCATATGCGCCTTAATAAGTAATCTGGGTCAGCATCATGCTTACCTGATTAAAAATAATGTTATAATGATCCTGAATCAAGATTCTTACTACAACCTCTTTATTATTGTTGGTTATCACTGTATCTTCATCTTTCACCCAAAACCACCTGCACTTTAAATAACATTTATACAAATGCTACACAATATGTTTAGTTTAGCGTCGTGCTCGTTTCCACGGGCCGTTTCTGAGCAAAAAAAAAGGAAGCTCACATCAACGCAAAAGTTAGTTATGGCGTGTCAGCTTGCACTACTTACTCGCTTGTACTCCCGGTTTAATCTTGTAAGTAGCTAAAGATTGATCACCTCTCATACAAAACTCCATTAAACCAAAACCATATTAAGTTTTGTACTTTTAATACATTTAGCGGTCGTTTGTGCTGATTCAGAATGAGTCATTAGATACTCTAATCTGTGCCAGCTATAATAAAAGCATCTGGATAATGCGTCGCAAGATGCCTTGCTGTTGTTATTGTTGACGGCGGTGTTTTTTAATTGATAGTTTAGCGATGATTCTAGGATGGTTAAATGTCAATTAGACTCCAGGTGTAACGGGGTACGTAGTCCTTAGTGTACCCTTGTTACATGAAGTGTGACACGTCATATTTCGGGATTTATGGTACAAATTACCAAGGTCGTTCAAAGCCAACCATTGGTTGACGACATTGCATTTCTATAGGTGACTTATAGTTTGTATTAAACCCAAGCTTTATCTACCTATAAATATACTCAGTTTACATTCTACCTTAATTTGGTCACTTCGCTCTCTTTTACTAAAGAGGGGACCCGTGAACTGCAGTTCACTGAGAGTTTGTATACTCTCGGAAGATAACTTCCTCTAGCGCAACGTGCTGTGTGACCCCGTCACACTTGGTAGCATCCGTAGTCAATCCACGCCACCGTGGGTAGACTACCTGAGCATCTCCGAAGTTCGTTGCCATGGACAGGAACGACTTCTCTTATATGAACGACTCTCAGTTCGAGTCGGCTCAGAAGATGACAGGCATCTTCGAGATGGAGGCCCTGCAGAGCCTGGTGGTGTCAACACCGGCCGAGCAGCTCGAGCGCGTCAATGCGTTTGACGCGTACGAGCAGGGCCTCGTCGCGCATGTGCGGAAGAACCTGCAGGCTCCTGCGGCGGAAGCAAATCCGCCACACCCGAAGCCAATACGGCTGAAGGTTAAGCCGTATGAAGGGAAGGAAGGCGAGAGCCTTCACTTCTGGGTTCGAGAAGTAGAGCTCGCGATGGACGCGGCTCTGATCTCGACCGAGCAACTTCGTGTTGCTTTATCACTCTCCAACCTTAGCGGCCGTGCTAAGACTTGGGTGTACACACGGGAAGCAACATCCCCTGGATGTTTAACATCCTGGGCTCAGCTGTGTGAACAGCTCCGAGCCGCGTTCCTCCCGGCGAACTACGAGTACCGCCAGCATTCGCGCTTCCTCTCGTGTAAACAAGGGAGGCGCGAGCTGCACAAGTACGTGCAGGAGATACGGGAACTCACGGCGTCCCTAGTGGGAAACCCACTCAACGAGCACATCATGTTCATGGACAGCCTTCGAGTGGGCCCCGCATGCACTCAGCTGTTCCGGGTGCAGTCAAGCACCCTTGAAGAGGCGATTCGAGTGGCTCTTCAGGAAGAATACAGCCATCACCAGGCGCGTACGCCGGCCTCAGCATGGCCTGGGAGTTCCTTGTCGGCTCCCGGCCGAGCAGCGTGACATCCGCTGCTTCGGCTGCGGGAAGATGGGTCACGTCAAGCGCGACTGTCCTGCGGAAAGATTCCGCAGACGGTCTTTCCCCAAGCCCGTCCTCAAGGGTCGCTGGCAGAAGCCAGAATCCCGGGGACAGGGGAACGCCGGAAACGAGTAGGGGTGGGGCGCCCTACTGAAGTAGAACTACGTCTTCGTGATGGGTGCGCGGGTGGCGCGTAGGACGGGGACTTAGCTCCTGAGAGTCTTCGCACTCTTGAATCGGCGAAGAGCAGCGGCAGATTGCTCGTAGTACACAGACGTGTACGGGGATACGATCATCCCTATAGAATCTTGATCGATTCTGGGGTGTCGAAGAATTTTGAACGCCGCCAGACAGTTGCTCGTAATAGGAACAATCTGTCCGATACTGTAAGAGAAAGCAAGGGCAACGGGACGGTGTCAGTGCGACTGGCCGACGGGAAGGCCGTCACTGTCCTCAATGTTCAGGTGGATCTGGCCGTCAAGTTTGAAGACTTTGACAGCCTCGAACAGTTCACTGTTCTCGATATGGATCCATGTGATATGATCCTGGGCATGTCCTGACTTGAGAAGCACGAGCCCTGGATCGACTGGCGAGGCAAGGCAATCGGTGCCATCCGCCCCGCGCACTCCGACAGAGCATTGGTGAGTCAGGGTTCCACGGCAGATGCTTGGGAGTCGTCGACGTATATGACGACTCCGAGGATGTTTTGATGGTGGCAGCGCCCAGAAGAGGCCCTGGCCAAGTGGGTAGCTTAGCTCCGCAGACAGCTGCAGCTGTCACGAACACTGAGAACAGCGTGTTCAGAGTCGGTAACAGAGTTCCACTCACGGTCGACCAGACCTTAACTGAAGAGGAAGACGTCAAACACGCTTCCTGTGTGGATATCATAGTATCACACGAGGCCACGAGTGCCTCGGATGTCGCAGCGCCGACATCCCCAGACGTGGGCAGCAAAGTTCCACGTCACGGTCGCCGTCGTCAGCGACGTCGCTTCAAACGACTAGGAATCCAGGGCCCGGGCTCCTCCGACAAGGCCGGTGGAAGAGTGCTATCACATCTTCGATGGCAAGACCGGATTACCCGTCAAGACATCTGGTGTCCACTTGGAACCGTTGCCAGAGGTTGCAGAGATACTGAACCTCGAGGAAATGACGGTCGAGTCTTTCCTGGCCAACCTCAAGGCTGGAAAGGTTGCTGAGATGGTGCTCATGAGACCTGAGACCACTCGGGAGGAGCTGAACGCCTCCTCTGTCTTGGACGAGAACGTCCTGGAAAACCGAAACAAGCAGCGTCAGACGCACTTGGGTTCTAAGATCCTTAAGAACCCCAAGGATTCGGTGTATCCTTTGGTGACGGAGTATGCGGACGTGGTCAATAAACACCCACCGACCCAACTCCCACCGGATCGAGGTGTACGGTATCAGATTGGTCTCGTGCCTGGCACAAAGTATTGTGCCGCG
Source organism: Phytophthora infestans T30-4 (assembly GCF_000142945.1). NCBI lineage: Eukaryota > Oomycota > Peronosporomycetes > Peronosporales > Peronosporaceae > Phytophthora > Phytophthora infestans. The sequence goes on along the minus strand of NW_003303719.1, from coordinate 810,063 downwards.
AGGCAATGGCCTCTCCCGCGCGAACAATGCGAGTTTATTGATGCCTTCTTCGCCGCGAAAGCGAAGGCAGGCATGGTGCGGGAGTCGAAATCCCCGCACTCGACGCCGCCTTTCTGCGTTCGGAAGCCGAACGGAAAGTGGCGTCTGGATCACGCTTATAACCAGCTGAACAACGCAACGGTGCCGGCCCAAACACCAATCCCACGAAAGGATGTGTTGTTAAACACCATGGCTGGGAGCTTACTGTACAGTGCGCTGGATTTGGTAGACGGATACTAACAGATCCTGATGCGAGAGAGTGACATCCTGCTCCCGAGGTGAGAACTCCAAGCGGCATGCTTTGGGAGTGGTTCGTCAAGCCGCAGGGCCTGTCTAACGCCCCGGTGACGTTCAATCGCCAGGTGACGCAATTGTTCCGCCCTTTGTGTACCTTCGTACAGACGTACTTCGACGACATATTCGTCCATAGCCGTGCCGAGGGAGGCAAGACGGCCATGGAGGTGCATCGAGGGTACCTACGTCGAGTGTTGGACGTAATGCGAGCGAACAAAGTTTACGCCAACATCGACAAGTGCGTTTTCGCGTCACCAGAGATTAAAGTTCTCGGTTGCTTCGTAAGCAACGTGGGCGTTCGGGCTGACCCAGACAAGGTCAAGGCCATAGAAGCATGGCCGAGGACCCGATCCCAAAAGGATCTTCGAAAGTGGTTGGGCTTGGCCAACTACCCTCACAAGTACAGCGCAGGGTACGCGGGCTTCGCTAAGCCCTTGTCGAGCCTCCTTCAGAAGTCGGCCGACTGGCGCTGGGAGCAAGAGCACCAGGATGCTTTTGACAGCATCAAGGCCAGTCTCCAAGTGGCCCCTGTCCTGGCCCTGCCGGAAGAGACGGAGCCGTTTAGCGTCGTCTGCGATGCCTCCGATTACGCCATCGGGTGTGCATTCCTGCAGGCCGACAGGGCTGGACACAACGAGCCATCTCGTTCCAGTCCAGGCAGCTCAAAGCCGCCGAGCGGAGCTACCCTGTCCACGACAAGGAGCTCCTGGTAATGAAATGTGCCCTTGTGAAGCTCCGTGTTCACCGTCTCAGCTCCAGGCCTTCGTGATCTACACAGACCACGCGTCCTTGAGGACGACGCGAAATTCGCCTCACCTCTCCCAAAGGATGGCAAGCTGGCTGTCCTTCTTCGCGGAGTACAACTTCCGCATCGAATTTAAGCGGGGCAAGCTCAACGTGCTTGCGGACGCCCTCTCTCGGCGTCCAGACTATGAGTTGGCCCACATCACACGGGTGAAAACGGATCTATATGATCGGATACGCATGGCGTATCGGGACGATGATGCTGTCGCGCCTATCGTCAAATATCTCATGGCAGATACGGGCGTGAAGTTCGACTGGCTCTTGTCGCGACAGCGCTCACGGCTCCACCGATATGAGTTGAAGGATGGCCTCCTCTTTTACCGGGTGTAGCCCAATGAACCACCACGGGTGGTCGTACCCAACGACAAGGATCTGAAGTTCGATATCCTCGCGGAGGCGCACGACGCGCCCTCCGGCGGCCTCTTAGGCCGCGAGAAGACCTTCCTGTCGGTCTCTCAGGCCTTCTGGTGGACCCACATGTACACGTGGGTCGCCCGATACGTGAAGACATGTGAAACATGTCAGCGGGTTAAACGCGCAGGGCACGTATTGGCTCCACTACAGAGCCTGCCCGTATTAGCTGACTGTTGGAAGCCGATGAGTCTTAAATTCATCTGTGGGCTATCCGCCGACGGACACGGCAACACCGGAATTTTGGTGTTCGTGTGTCGGCCGAGCAAGATGCTACAAGATGGTACATCTTGCTTCAGTTCCCGTTACTGCTACGGGCGAACAAATCGCAAGATTGTTCGTCGATGGCGTGTTCCGCTATCACGATCACCCGGAGACGATTGTCTCGGACCGAGACCCGCGGTTCACGGCTGCGTTTTGGAAAACGCTGTTTCCTTTACTGGGAACTCGTCTGCTGATGCCCACTGTGGATCATCCACAAACAGACGGCCAGACAGAGCGCGTCAATCGAGTGCTCGAGGACTTTCTGGGCAGTGTGTGCGCGGCAGCACCACGTACGCGGTCGACACAGCTTCCAGTTGTTGCGTTTGCGCTCAACAACGCGGTACACGCTTCACGCCGTTCAAATAGAACGGTGTGAGCCCCGTGGACGCGTGTGTTCCTTTCTTCCCAGGTCTCGGATGTGAGACCAATTTTGCTGCGGAACCAAGTGGAATCCTTTATGAATACCAAGCTGAGCGTTGTCAGCAGGGTCCGCGATGCCATGGCAGCGGCCCAAGATAAACAAAAGGAGTACATAGACAAACATGGAAGAGGAAACTTAAGTGTATTTAAAGTGGGGGACTTAGTGTTACTAGATACGAGGAACCTACCTCTTGACACTGTCAGCTCTGTCGGCAGCAACAAGCTGAAGCACCGCTTCATCGGACCATTTGCAGTCCTGACCAGACATGGTGTGTCGTACCATCGACCTGACAAAGTCAATGAAGACGCACCCGACATTCTATGTTGGACGTCTTAAGCGGTACTTTGATCCGCAGGGGGGTGCTGACTCGCAGACCCACCTTGGCCCAGCTCCTCAAAGCGAGGGCGGGCCACAGACGTCGACAAATGCGTCGGAGCAGGCGCCCAAGTCTCGGTTTAAACGGCAAAGCTGCGGTCAAGACCGTACGCTGAAGGGCTCCGTTCGAACGGACCCCGGAGCCATACGCCGAGTACGCTGAGTACGCCGGGTACACACCATACGCGTACGTCTGGGAGTGTGCCACAGGCGGCTCCGGACGTGGCAACAGAGCCTCGATCCGTCGAAACATGCGAAAGGCCTCGTCCAGATCGAACGAAGAGGCCCGGCGATCCACCGTCAGATGCAGGCTCGCGACCTCTCGCTCCAACAGGTCCAGGCGGCCCGCAAGACGAGCGAGCTCGCCCTGATTCCCGGTCTGGGCGGCAGCATCACCGCCAGTCCCAATGCCAAGTGCAATCTCAAGCACGAGGACACGTTGACGGAGGCGATCAACCTCAGGGCCCTGTGTCGGACCCGCAGCCGGAGCACTCGGACGAGAGTGGCGTTCGGGAGGCGCCGAGTACTCATACTCTACGAGGGCACCTCCGCCCCTGCTTGACCGGAATGGAGAGGTCCACTTCCACGGGGAGCGGATCCTCCAGGAGCAACGGCGTCGCGGTAAGCGACAGCTCCTCGTGAAGTGGAGGGGTTATGCCCACTCCGAGAACTCGTGGGAGCCGATTGAACGGCTCCTGATTGACTGTACGAAGGCTGTCGCAATCTGGGAACAGAAGCGGCGGCAGCTTCATAAGTAGTCTGGGGCTTCTTGTCCGAACGGGGTACGGACGTTGAATACACTCCGTACCCGCGCTCATCGTAAGCGCTGGAAGCCGCAAGCTTCAGGATGTCCCTTGGCAGCATACGCTTGCTGACCAAGTGGGCAAGCTGGACACGAAGATCACGCTGGTCCAAGATGCGGGACATCAGCTGATCTTCATGGAGTTCCCGTAACTCCGTGGGTGCGTACTTGAGAGACTCTACCCATGCTCAGAACATGTCCTCACAAGAACTCCAGGTGGGACAGTTCTCGGGCATAGCCCAGGGGTATCCCCAAAATAATATAGAGACCAACCGGGTCTCGGGCTTCTTACGACAAGTCGTGAAGTCCTAAAGAGGGATGCGGTGTGGCGCGAGAAGCACACACCGATCAGCCTCCAAGTTGTGAACGAACAACTGTTCTTTCTGAACAAGGGCACGTTCGTAGATGCCCCTAGAGGTGTGGCGTCCACAAGGCCACGAGGAGCGATGAGAAACTCTAGGAAGAGGTCAACCCCAGAGCTCTCCTCGGGAGGCCAATACCCTCTTGAGTTGATGGCAGCTCCATGGCTGACGGGTGTCACCACCGAGCCCCCACGCACACGCTGGGCAGCTTGGAAATCCTCCTGCTGCTGGCCGCGGTCATTCGTGACCTCCCGTGGTTCCGAGATAGCACCCTCCTCCTCTTCTTCCTCCTTCTCCTCCTCTTCATCCGAGGTGTCGAAGATACTCCGATAGGAGCAACGAGTCTCCTTCTCCTCGCGGAGTGGAGACTTAGAGGCTGTACGCTTCTTTGAGGGCTTGGCGCCTTCGGCTTTTGAGGCCTTAGCACGCGCAAGACCCTCGGCAAGCGAGAGACGTTTGCGAGGATTCTCTTCCTCATCGCCACCGGCTTTGGGAGCGCCCATAGCCTTGACGGCCGGACTCTCAGAGCGCACAGAGATCGAGGGACTGTGATCACCTTGATCACTAGCGAGCGATTGCACGCTGTCATCTTTGTGCTCACTGGGCACTGGGCTGTGCCCTCCCACAGAGCCCGCAGGAGCAGCATGAGTGCTCCCGGACTCGGCATCGTCCTCACTGCCCGAGGTGAACTCACGTTCTACGAACCGAGGATTCGGACGATTGTTTGAAGATGAGGGCGACGGGCTGCTGCGCTTGCTTGCTCGCTTGCTCACAGCCGCATCACCCGAGGAGCCTATCGCCTCGAAGGCCACCTGAGTAGCCTCCTTCAGCGCCGAGCCTTTGCCGTGAGGCTTAGCGCTCTTAGCTGACGCCTTCTCGGCAGCAGCCTTGGAGCGTGTCTTCGCACCGCTCGTTGGAGTGCCACGAGGCATGATTAACGGTCGAAGTGGAGACCCAGAAGAAGAGCGCACAGACAGCTGCTTGAGGCTCTTACTGTGAAGTGAGCCTCTGCCGCGCTCGCGCGGCCAAGTCGATGGTTTTCGACTTTGAGAATGAGAGTTTGTGACGAACACCTCTTCATTCTGATTGGTCGGTAAACCGAACCTAAGTGGGGGAGGATGTAACGGGGTACGTAGCCCTACGTGTACCCTGGTTACATGAAGTGTGACACTTCACACTTCGGAATATTTGGTACAAAGTACCAAGGTCGTTCGAAGCCAACCATTGGTTGACGACATTGCATTTCTATAGGTGACTTATAGTTTTAATTAAACCCAAGCTTTTTCAACCTATAAATATACTCACTTTACATTCTACCTTAATGAGGTCACTTCGCTCTCTTTTGAATAAAGAGGGGACCCGTGAACTGCCGTTCACCGAGAGTTTGTATATTCTCGGAAGCTAACTTCCTCTAGCGCAAGGTGCTGTGTGACCCCGTCACACCAGGTTCCTAACGTTTCTTTATGGAATCTACTTAACAGCTATAATTTACACCTCTCGTGTTTTGTTGCTGTCTTACCGCTCCATTTAAAATCGAATCCTACGCCCTTGTCGGCGACACGTCCACCCTTTATGTAGTATCGGATTTTGCAGTCTAAACACCGCTGGTTTACAGCTACTGTATAACACGTATGAGTTCTTTTTGTTTAAGCTAAAATTATCTATTTAGCCAACTAAATTAGCAACTCTCACGTTTTGTTGTTTTCTAAGAGTTTTTTAGACAGCAAAATCCGATACTACTAAACTGGCGGACGTGGGGCGTAGGGTAATATTTAATTGGAGCGGCAAGACAACGCTCCATCTGACGCGTTATCGCTCTATAGTGCAAGCGCAGTGTGGTTCTGTTGTCTATGCTATCGGGCTCACGTATTGTATCTGTTTTTCCCTTGCTATCATGTTCTACGATAATACCGTGTTCCACGTTGTGCACTCGTGTCTCCCGAATCCTTCCCCCGTTATTGCTTGGCTGGTCCGCCGTCCGTACAATCGATTTCTAATGCGCTATTGTCCTCCGTGGCTCGGTAAGCTTAGATTCTACACTGATATCGTGCTCCGTGGCTCGGTGATTTCGCGTGAAGAGCTCCAGTGGCTGCAATTCTATCATGGTTTATTTGTTTGGCCACCTCCAAGCTATCATGTTATCTTGTGGTGTCGCCGCTGGTCTGCCGTCTGTTGTATTGTGAGCTACATTAGTATTGTGTCCCCTGGATCGATGAGATCCGGTACTACCCTGGTATCGTGCTCCAATGCTCGGTGAGCTCCGGCTCTACCCTTGTATCGTGTTTCAGTACTCGACAACCTCCCGTTCAACCGTGGTGCTATGGAAGAATTTCGGTCCGTACACTCTTACCGTTACGTGTTCTACCGTGGCTTCGTGCATGCGTGCTCTTTCACACCCCAGCATGCTTTTCAACACAGGGTGCTGTCCGCATACCCTGTGTACACCACATAATGCGATTTTAGCCAATCGACACTGCCTTCGCTGCGCTCGGCAGCCAGTAGAACGCCCGCATTAGCATGAGTTTTATTAACCCTACCCTCGGACGGACTGACGGACTGACGCAGACCACACTCTACTAGGGGGGTAGATATTCAAACTAGCGCTCTGGGCGCTCGCTCCGCGGACGCTTGGGCATGGTTGGTTGGTGTAATGTGGGTTGACTACATCCGCTGTGCTGCGGTGGGCTTAGAGTTTCCACGCTAAGCACAGCAATAAATAGTTCATGTATACTGTGCTCTACTTATATTACGTTCGAAAACAACACCGCACACAGTATCCTTAGTGTTCACGTGTTATGGTAGATATGACCAGGGTTTAACGTGATCTGCAAGATGAACATCATCTTACCTGGGAAGGTTTTGTCTATAATCTCATTTGAGCGCATAGCTCCCAAAATGACGCGAATCGGAGACGCGCGTGGTTGCAAATGTATTTTTTATGCTATTCAGAAGACGGGTCAGCGTCCATGATGCTACGAAATTGGCATAGACCAGTGAGGATCCTAGTTTAGCTGGAGTAAATACACCTTTTCAAACATATTACCATCTGCACGTCATCGCCGTGAGGCAGTCGACACCATATATTTGATTGTGACTGACGAATAGAGCAAGATTGGGTCAGCTTCTCGCTCGAAGTATCTTTTAGGACATGTAGTATTTGCCAATGGGCGCCACAAACACCCATATTATACTTTAAAACTGTTCCGCTGAGCTGTTTATGATATTACTGAAGTGTATTTCCACAAGCTTCCGCATGCATTGATCTTACCTGCATAGCTGACGCACCTACTGGCCTTTTTGCACAGCTACTGACTGACAGAGTGACATAGATCCTTTCCGAGTGGCATTTACTGGCTCCGATATGTATGACGAACATAGGAAGCCACTGATCATCTGGTTGTATCTTTCTTAGACTTGAGTCGGATAGTAGCTCATGTTCATTAAATGAAGTGCTTTCGCTGCCTACTTATCGGCTCGACGTGCTATTTAATGTGGCCGTGCATATATCGCCAGGTGTATATGCCACGCACTCGGGATAGCCAAAACATATGCATAGGGTCAATGTGGTATATTTGCGTCGTCGTGTTGGCTTACTGTGCTTACGCTTATGATGTATCAGTCTATATGACCAAGCGTGTTAGTAACTGGGACCAGGTCATACCACAGCAATACAGGCAAGCTGACCGCGCGTCTGTTAGCCGTAGTCAACGCGATATATACGCGCGCGGCGGGTACACTTTATAGTCATCCGCGACTCACCGAGCTCTTATCTCAACCATTATGGACTGGGCACTAAAGTACAATACTGCGTAGAGACACATCGACCTGCCACACCCACCTGTGTGGTTTGCACTACCACACACGTGCTCGTGTCTATGAAGGCATCAAGTTATTCGTCGCGCGTAGCTCCCACTCAAGAGTGTAGCTTTAATTTGTGAGCGAGCATAAGTGGGATATACGTTGTGAGCGTGAGTGGTACAGATAACATCGGTTTGCATGTGCAAAGAGAGCGAATGTACTTGCCTTCTACGCAGACGCGGATGCAAACAGGAACGGCCCACTTTGCAGTAGCACACAGTACATACCTCGTGCTAGTCATTATATATAACGCGCTACGCCCTATAGATGCGTCAACATGCTTGGTAGCGCCACAATCCGTTTACCGTATGTGAGGTCCGAAGCCTCGCGCTGCCCTCCAGCATACAAATTACAAAGATAAACGGGGTAAAAAAGCCTAAAAGAGTACATTTACCAATTACTTGCTCTTCTGCTGCTTCTTTTACTCGATGTACTTGGCGATTCAGGCGGTCAGCTTGCGAAGGCGGCAGCGCCTCTTCATCTTTTGGGGTACCAGTTAGGGCCCATCGCCTTCTTGACGGTCGTCAGGCTTTCCTGGCGGCGCACTTCGGCCAAATCAGGTGGCACGGGCTTTTTCTTCCAGAACTTAACCGCTTTCGGGCCGCTATCGCAGGCAATACAGCGCCGCACGATGTACCGTCCGCTGATTGTACGGAACGCGTAGCCACACTGCAGCGTGCCCGTGAGCTCAGCGAAGACCGCTGCGGATTCAGCAGAAGCAGGTCAATATTGGCCTTGCACGCGGTCCTCGCCATGTTGCAAACTGTAAAGAAGCTTATATAGTTACTAGCGTGCGTTTAAATATTAGGTATTCTAACGGTCATTTACTGCGAGGTGTATATTATTTAACTAAATATGAAATAGCGTTTATTCTGCTTTGCAGATGGAATGTCCATCCGTTTCATAACCTAGGTCAAACATGGTCGGAGCATAAAACTACGCGTAAAATGAGATGGGAAGAGGGAGGCATCGATTTGTTTTATCTGTGCTCTAATTATCATTTCAAAACGGCAAAAGGTTCGAATTACAGGATATTGATGAGGATTTGGTGGTTGATCGATCCCGAGCGGTCGATTTGACTGCCGTAGCTTGATATATCGGCCAGTCAATCTAAACCGATTTGTACTTTGTATAGACCTCAATTTAATAAAACGACCTCTATTTATTAAAAATCGAGCATCAAGCTAAGTGAAATGATTAAAAGCATTGAAATGCACAATAATTATTATATGATAAAGACAATATTGTTTTAACCAATAAAACACGTCGAAATAAAACCAAACACACGGCTATTTTTTTACAAATATAATTTTATTAAAAAGTTTGGGATTCCTTAAATAATGTTCTTACATTTCATTTTAAAAAGATATACTTTTAAGCCCTCGAAACCGGGTGCAGCATAATGCAGGATTCATTTTCGTTAAACTGAATATATTCAGTTTAACGACTTTTAGACTTAAAGTTTGTAAGACGTGTCTTTTCGCTCGCCACAAGGCATACAAATTTTAAGACATCCAGAATGCCTGTTTCTGTGTGGGTCTTTTTTTTCTCAAGAGGTTAAAAGGGGCAACATTTGTATAAATCTCAAGATCAACTTCGCGCGGTTTGTGAGAACCTAGATGATTTGTATTATCTACAGGAGGTTACGGGCTGATCCCACTCAGTGAGTGGTGCACAGCCAACGACGATCGCCGCCTTTTCCAAATGTCTCTCATCCGAGATTTTCCGCCCCGAGGACCGAAGTCGCAGGAGGATGGTGGGAGTCCGAGGCAAAGTGCTGCGAGACTGCGAAGTTACCGCACGCGACTTATCTTCCAAGTCGGTGTGGAGAGAGCTGAAGAAGCCGGGTGGACACGAAAGCCACCATCGGGCCGCAGTCTTGATGACCGCTACTTTTATATGCCTCCCCGTAAGAACGTGAAGGGGAGCGAAGGTGTCGATTATTCCGTGGCGAACAAGCAGTATTAAAGCATTACGCAAAAGGTGTGTGTATTACTTGCAGTTTAATAGCTCGTTGGTATGTCTAATACCAAGTTTGTTGTTTGTAGAACTGCGACGCAATGCGGTAGGCGTCCAATCCAGTGCTCCTGGAGATGATCTACTAGCTGCTGCCGCAGCTATCGTACGTGAAAACTACGCTGCTGGTATCGACGCAGCAGAAGCAAGAGCTTGAGCTCAGGATACTTCTCAACGAGTCCCCACCAACCAGCCAACTAACGGTGTACTTCCCGTCCCCGTACGTGAATCTACTACCAGGCCACAGTCACCATCACAGCGAGCGCCGGCGCGTCGCTCTTTGATGAATACTCCAAGTCCTATGGCAAACTCGCCAGTTAGAAGTACCCAGCCAAGCTCTCCGCTCACCACACATTCAAGATGCCAACTGTTCATCTGAAGAAGCAGAAGACTCTGATAATATCAGCGGCAGCAAATCCACACATCCAGCACAAACTCCAACCAGAAACGGTATGATGTATTGTATACTATGCTGGATACATTGCAGTATAATGTACCGCATAGTGCTCTACATAGTACGCTGCATTGTATACTGCATAGCATGATGTATCTTAATCCGAATACTGACATAATTATGAGCTATTCTTTAGATGACGTTAATAAAGACGGAGAAGATTCAGCTCTTGGTAACGAGCTGCTTGCCGATAGAGCCGATGATTTGAACGTGGTTGTTGATCACGCCATTGAACATCAGTTTGGAAAGTTGGATTCGGGCGATGAGGCGAAAGCCGATGACATGGATACTGGAGAGTGTGTATCGGATGAAGAGGCGGGAATTCATTGTGCATCTGACGACATTGGTGGTTATCTGGTCGCGACAGAAGACGAAATCACTGCAGAGGTTCATTTCGCGGAGAATTTTCTTGATCGTTTTGGTGAAGAGGATGAAGTTCTCGCTGGAAACTTAACGAGCCCTGACCTGCGTGAGATGTCCGCTATTGGCTGGGAGGATGCCATTGAACCTGAATCTGCTGAGTACATGCAGGGCCCGTACGACCCCGTCGATAATACTTCAAGCTATCCTGGCCTTCGGCAAGGCAGACGTTTTGAGCAGAGGCGACTCTCCAATTGGACTCTTCGTTTACTTTCTTCCTGTTGTATTGTGGCTGCACATTGCTGCTTGCTCGACGGAGTATCACCGGGAGACGCTACCACGTCGTATTGACGAAACATTTCAGCGATATCGCCGGAAGTGGAGGTTGAACCCGCAGTTACCAAGAAAGAGAAGGCGAGATATTCAGCACGACTTGCAAGGCATGGATCCTATCTTACCACACGAACTGTGCCAGTTTGTTAGACTATTGGTGGCAAGGACAATTGCTCCGAACAGAGAAAAACTTGCTAATCACTGGAAGACAACGGATGAGGGCGCTATATCACGAGGGTGTCTCGGTTCAGTGCTGTCTAGAGACCGATTCATGGAAATTTCACACAATCTTCATTTCAACTTAAACAAGACCCCAGGGCTCAAACAAATCGCGCCTGGAAGATTCGCAAGCTGGTAGAAGTCTTGCAACGCACTTTCCTTCGTGGATACGTTGCGCCATCACACTTGGCGTTCGACGAAGCAATCTTACGCAGTCGGTCATCCTACAATAAGATGCGCGTTTACATGAAGGACAAGCCCCACAAGTGGGGCACCAAGCTCTTCATGCTATGCAGCGCAGTCACAGCGTACTGCATCGGGTCTGATTTTTCTAAACTGCTTTTTACTATCGTGCATTATGCAGTTTTGTCTGACATTTTTGTGTGTCTTGTTTGCTGAATATATGCAGGTTTGAAGTATATTGCGGTAAGAAACAGCACGCTAGCGACGCCCACAAGCCCGATATGAAATCAGGCCCTGCTGCTGTTGTCCGAAACCTACTTGCTGCATTTGCCCCGTATTCTAGAAAGCAGGGAATGCGCCTAGTCGTCATCGATTGGATCTATACTTCTGTGGCTTTAGCTATTCAGCTGCTGCTGATAGGGTTTTACTGCGTGGGAACAATCATGACCAACCGCTTGTGATACTGTACTGCAAAGGTGTCGTCGAGAAGAAGGAGACTCGTCCACCCGCGATTACGCGTGGGTCGTTCAAGGTGGCTACTTCTAAGTTCGTGCCAAATATGTCAGCAATAGGATGGTGGGATTCTCGCCCTGTACACTTTCTCAGCACGGGAGGAAGCCTTGCACTAGATCGGGTGGTGCGACAGAAATGTCCTACGCAAGAGGAAGTGCCATGCCGCAGAGTCGTAAAAAAAAAAATTCAAGCGTACATGGGTGGCGTGGATGTCCATGACCAGTTGGGATTGCAGCGTTATGCTCTCCAGCGTGTACTCTGTTTGAGAAAATACTATAAGTCGTTGGCACTGGGGCTCATCGACTTGGCATTGTAAATGGATACATAGTCCATAAGGACGTCACAAGAACAAGCAGTCATGACCACTTACCCACGTGAAGTACATGAAGAAACTCCATCTTCAGCTGTGTCGCCTACAAGCTACAGGCATGTATGACGCCAACACATTCGGCAACCAGCCACCCCATACCAGACCTGCATCTGTACCGGTCCCTGTCGGTGCAAACCAGTCAATTGGACGCGCTGTTCGTCAAGTAGATGAATGGAGAAACGAATGAACACAAGGGAAAAGACGGCAAAGGACATGCAAGGTGTGCTCGCTGCTTCGAACAGACACCCAGCGAGCATCAACAACTACATACTATCGTGGCGACTGTAGCGACAAAGGTCCAGTCTACCTCTGCATGCGGGCGCGTCGACAAGTGCGTGGGGTCGCCATGACATGTTGGAATGTGTGACACAAGGAGTTGATGAACGGAAAGATGATCCCTTTCGAAAATGGCAAAGGGATTCGTATGCGTCAGAAACCGGCTGAAGCGCCTAGCTCTCCATCGACGCCGAGTACTCCTGCAACGCCAGCATCTTCCAAGAGGCGACGAACGACAACGTAACTTCTGCCCTGCATATATTTTTGTCTTTAAGGAGCATTATATTCAGGATAAGTCAAACTGCGTAAGTTTTGATCCACAGGTGTGTAGCATCGAATGTCTGTTCTCGTGTAAGCTCATCTCAAAGTGCATCACAAGGCTCATGTTTCTGCTCCAGTCGAGTCGTAATCAAACAGCTGTGGTGTCCACATATATAGCACTCTTCGAATTTGTAAAGACCAGAAAACAAACAGTCTCGTGTCATTTGCTTGCGTTACTTGATAGGGGTGACACCCCAACTTTGTTTATAGGAATTTGTAAAGGAAGTGTCAGTTTTCAAAAAATTAAAAATGGGAGCTGTAGACTGAGCTGGTTCTGTTCCTATGTTTTCGGGAGTCGTCCTGACTATTTTCATCTTATACTGCATATTGCAATTTAAATGTGCCAACCTTAGTACCAATATGCAGGTTTAGGCAGTTTAATCGCTGCTCTGCGCAGTTTTGCAAATCCCGTTCTTTTATGAGCGATCTACACCTATCCCATTATATACAAATACCAAGTTTGATAAAGCTGCATATGCAATTTAAATGTGACTTTTGGTTTCCGGTTTGGAGGGGTTAAGCAATAGCAACGACCTTCAAACTTTACCACATAGGTACGATGCGCACATGTAGTGCGGTTCCCGGGTGCTGTTAACGCCAAATTCGTGAAGCCTAATTTGATAAAAACAATAATGATAATAATTAGGTTCAAAACGTGTGTGGAAAATAACCTTGCAGAGCTTTAAAAAAAATTTGGTTACAGTGCCCGATTTACACTACATACGACAGATTTAGCGTAGCTAAATGTTAACATTTAAACGTCGAGACAGCTCGCTTTGGTATTTGCATTCAATCGGTGCGTTTCGTGCTCGGCAGAAATGCTTACATCACGAAGGAGAGAGGCGGTCTGATCGTGCGACAGATCCAGTCAGTGTCGCAGATCCGCAGGTATTGCCCAATCAGGACGCGAGCTAATTGTGTCCGCTTTTTGGCTATAATTGTAATTTCGGCATAGTTTAGTCGAGTCAGTAAGATAGACGCAGTCCCTAAGAAGGGACCAAAGTGTATTAGACAGGCCGAGCGTCGCCATGCGAAAAGGCAGGGAAAAGCAGCAAGACAGGAAACCGACGGACTTATTGGCAGACGCTGCAAGTTTTTGGTGGCGGGAAATTGACAATCGGGATGCAAACCATATTGTTTAGCAAGTTGGTACTTTAAGGCGTGAGGCACGCCCTCGGTGACGACGCCATCACTTAATCAACTTTTAACGTACCGGTAAACCCTTTCGTGCACCTCTTGTGTAGATTATAGTATACAACTAGAAGTCATTTTTTTCTAAAGGGGGCATTTCTCGCCCTTTTACAAAGTCACGGTACTCCTTTTTTTACTATCTCTTGTAACAAATTATTTAAGATAGGATGGTGAGCTACATGAACGTGACTGGATTAAAGTAAATTTCTATTCTATGTCGCAACATATAGTTAAACTTTCGTTAAAGATCAAATAATGCGCCTTTTAAGAGGCTGATTCCTACTGTTCTTTGCACAAACCACTAAAAGGGCGCTTTCTGCGCCATTTTGCCACGAAATGGGTAAGGTAGACTTAAAAATGTTTCTCTTGAGGCAGTTTTTAAACAGGTGACAGACGACGCTGAAACCCAACGAGACTAGGCGTGGCCTCGTTTAGATCCTGTCGCGTCAAATAGGATAAATAAACACCGCACCTACGTTTTAATTCATGTCTCTTCAGCACAAAACGCGGCAGGCCTCGTTGCACTGACTACAAGAGGTGCACATTTGATGTTTTGTTTTGCAATATCGGTGACAGCCTCGGACCGACACAGACGCCTTCCGCCGTTTTCGAACGTCATGTAGCTGCGTTCCACAAGAAGTCATTTAGGAAAGAGAAGTTTTCGGTGCTATTTGTAAATTTGAAGATGTTGGTATAATACAACAGTAACTTATGGTGAAATTAACAGAGAGACGAAGGTTATCGTAGAAATTAAAACAGCCAAGACCTTGTTATTCGCCTTCAGCACGAAGCACCCAGTTCAGCACCGGTACTCTAAAGTACATGTATACTCTCGAAACGTAAAAAATCGCCTTCAGTGGTTGCACCACTCTCTCTTCGCAGACCACATCCTTGGATACCGAAGCAATCCCGAAATCGTAGTCTTACGTTTTGGTAGTGATGGGCAAGCCCTGTCTTCGTTGGTAACCAGAAAATGTAACCATTAAAAACGTTAACCAACTTGGTTAACGTTTTTAATGATTACATTTTCTTGGTTGTACGTACACACACCAAGTTGGTTAACGTTTTTAATGATTACATTTTCTGCCAAATATATTTTAATATGATGATGCCGGTACCGCAAATGGAGATCTCTCAAAGGACAGAAGTCATGGTCTCTGAGTTCTCAAGATCGCAAGTGCACTTGTAAGAACAAGGCGCCATTTCTTCAATATGTGTCGCATTGGGGAGGTCTAAATCTCATGTAAACTCTCTCTATGAGGATCGTTCAGCGCATATAAAAACAACCCCATCGCGTATATCTAACGCGTTCATCGGAGGGTGCAATAGAGTGGCATGGGTCTTAAATGCCCTCACCCCCTCCTCCCTGTCTAAAGAAGGCAAAAAAGCAACGCAGTATTCAAAGGTTCTTAAAGAAACAATTAAACCAAGATACTTTTGTGCGGTGACATTCATCCGAGGTTGTGAAACGCCGTAATCATTGTGCTGGAGAGCCCTCTGAGATCTAACCTGCTGCCACAGGTGGTATTTAAGTGAACATTTTACTTGTTCACTTCTCAATTTGCCAGATCCAAAGAGCCAACCTCTCGATCCAAGAACTCTCGTCATACCAATGAAATCTGGAGCGTCTTTTGTGGTCCTTCTTGCAGCCGTTGTCGTGGCCTTCAACCACGTCGACGCCCAAACGCAGCGGAACGTGTATAGATGCCCAATGGCCGAATGCCCCGACGCAAATGAAAAACTGACCCAGTGCTGCCGCCAATCGTGGACTGGGGATTTTAGTACGTGCTGTCACTACAGCTGCGTGTACAACAGTCCATGCGAGAAATGAGCTGTTGGATAGGGACTCGGTGAGTGACTGACAAGGTCGTAACTACTCAGGGATTACTTGTAAGAAGCAAATTTCAGCGTTTACGATCGCTCGCTTTGCAGTAATTGAGACAATGAATAACTCATTCGTTAACAAAAGGCTTAGCTTGTCGTAACCACGGACGGGAATGTTTAGTTAAACGAATGCCCCGGTCCGGGTAACCAACTCTAGGAGCAGTTGTACCACCAGAGGATGGGCATTTGATTCTAGGCGTTTGTTTTGATCTGTAAGCATTTTGTGCTAGTGGCTAAAGCCTCTTCCTCTTTTACTAATGTGGTTGGCAGATAACTCGAGCGTAAGTATTGAAATTGAGATTTTTGCTTATAAGATAAAATTACAAGTAGCCGATTGTATTTCGGACAGTTAGAATAGGGTAGCGATTTTAGAGAACTGCGAGAGTCCGGTTGGTAATCGATCTAAACGAGAGAAGTACTACTACGGATTTATACCATGACATTAAGTGCGCGTAAGCTTTACTTTGAGATGGTCCTTCCCAGTATCAATTTTGACCTTGTTTTAATACCTTTTTTACGAAGTAGTACAGTGCTGCTACAAACTATAAACGCACCTTAAAAAAGTGTATTGTAAACAATTTGTAAGCTAAGCAGCCACTGTTTCGCCCGGAGGTCATTATCACAGAGCCAAATATGAACGTTTCTGAGAATTAAAATGATATTGCTAACACTTTCAAAACTATAGGTTAAAAGTGTCCTACAGTAAACTATAAGCACTTTATTAATAATAGAAAAGAAAGCCGTGTTTCACGCGGAAAAGCTCTGAGGTTACACTATTGGTACTGCGTGCAAGGAGGTTGCTTCGCGATTGGCTTTACGGTAATGTGCAGTAAGCAACATCTGAGAATAGAGGGTTTAGCATACTCAAAGTGCCAGAGTAAGGTACTTGCCAATTTGTTCTGTAGAAGCTTTACAAGGATATTATTTATAGTTCCAATGCGTTCCCTATTGACATCCATTACTGTATAAGCTCCTGTATACCGTTGTATGTTTTGATCTAACAGTAATTACGCGAGCACACTGTGGGAGGCGCACTACGACCACAAGAAGGATATTGGCGGTATGGTATGCCGTAGGCATCGGATGCGCCTGCTCCGCATCCGCATTATCTGTGCTCAGTGGAAGCTGAAGTCTGTTCGGACAACATTCACGGGAATTAAATTACTTCGGTTAGTCGAAATTTACAGTCATGCTCCATTTCCTTGGTTGAAGGTACTGGTACCTTGGATATAAGATTTTCAAACCAAACAGCTTGATTGACTTTGCTGTTTCTGATACAAGCTGAAATGACACAGTATCCAGGTTCATAGAAGAAGAAAAAATATTGGGTACTACAATCCAATGTAGATTTTATATATCAGGTGTGTGCTCAAGTCCATTTATTTAGTTTTGAGCTGAAATCCTTAGTTTAAAATCTGAGTATAAGAAAATAGAGTAGTTTTGGGTCAGAATGATACGCCTCCTAAAACTCTGATTTAAATTTCAGAGAATAAACGTTCTGGCGGTCCATACGAGTCCTATTTTGTTCTAAAAACAACGTTAAGAACGATGTTTTTCTTAATCGGATTTAGCATGTCGCGACCTATTTTTTTTCGAACACCACTTATATAAAGTCAAATACTCTTCCCACAGAGATAGGACATTTGCCACACAAGACGCATATCGATCTTCAGCTTGTCGAGGGTCGTAAACCTTTACCTCGTTGGAATTAAAATCCACTGTCACAGCGTACCAGTGATTTAGCCCATATTTTATCACCGCAAAAAAAGAGGAGGCCATCCTTGTCGAGATCCATATTGGCTCAGGCATTTTTAAGGTCTTTCCAGACGGCTTGATGTTTTATGGATTCGACGTCGAAATTGGGGAAGCGAAGCACATTGGAAGGAATACTAAAAAACCTAAAATTGTCGCTGTTGCGCTTCACAATTGCTTTCACCGCGTCTTGAAACAAGGCCCTTCGATCATTATTTAACCACACAGCAATGTAGCCCAAAAATAATCATCAAGCACGTCCACGTTCTTCAGTTCCTTACAGGAAATCGTCTTTTTCGAGTATTCCTTCAGCCCAAATAGCTTAATGATTTTGTCGTACACTGTCTCGGTCGCGAGCTGACCACCAGTCGGATTAGTCTCTTCATCTCTTTCTTGGTCCACGCATCGAGGTTGTACGCATCTTTTGAAACCTCTATCTGCATAGCCTTGACTGCATGGAAACTGCAGATTAAGATCCTGGCCCCAGATAACTCCTCCTCTTACAGTATCAGCTCCGTAAAGTACTTGTCGATAATGATGACTGCCACCGCATCGTAGGATGGATTGTACTCCTTGAACTGTATACAGGCAAGCCGAAGAGTCTCTTTCCGCTCGTTTTCGACTAGGCAGTGCTACGAAATAAAAAACCTGTTTAATAAAAACCAATACTAGGGAAGTATCAGTGATATAAACAGGCCACGGTTTCAGCATCGCATACAATCTTAGACGGTGGACCAGTCTCTGCGTAATTACACAACCCACCTATACATATTGGCCCTTTCCCATGACATCATGAATCATGAAACTAAACAGTTTGTTGTTGGAGGAGTTGGTATCATGGGTCGCGTCAATCAGCAACCCTTCTGGAAAGTTCTCGAACATGGACCGCATGTGCACAGACTGGATGGATATACACTGTGCTAAGCTCTTGTCTCATTATAAAACCTTCAACGTTAGTGCAGGTAGAACAGAGTTAGAAGACGTACTACGTACCTCTTCGTTTAAGTAGATCCTTGCAACATTCCCACTCTGCAAAGAATAATCCTCTAGGTGGCTTAAATACGCTCCTCAATCGTCGTAGCTTTCTTGCTGAAGGCGAGCTACCAGGTTGTGCACATCCTTCATCTAAGGCTCCATGGTACTGTTCTCTGTTATGTATTCCAGAATACGCTTTCGACTCGCTCCAGCTCCGTGAAGCGTTCGAATAGTAGATATCACCTCACCCTTAGGGACATTGCGTGCTTCGTGGTAGATCTGATAGATCTCTTGGCTAATGTCTTAGTTTTGCCCCGTTTTCTGTCCGGTGAAGCAACCCCCCGCCCATCCCGTTTTCTCGTGCACATGCGTTAATCTAAACACGAACAAATCAGTTACAATTATGTTTCACTTCGAAGACTTTACATACCTGAGCAGGACACCCAGTTTTTCTTTGATGCTGGTTAGGTCGCGAACCTAGACCTCTGTTAGACCGTGGTTTTCCAGAATGTGTACACACGTAGGTCTTGTTGTAGAACTGCACTTCTTCTGGCAGAATGTTGCCTGGGGTTTTGCTTTTGCTGATTCTTTGGTTTCTTGTGCGGACGGGTGTATTTGCTCAAGAAAAATATCTATCACACCACATAAATGTAGAATCAGCATCAATAGACAAGATTACAATGATAAACATCGTAATAATGTGATACGGTCTCAGACGGTGCCACAGCTTGAGATTGGCACACAAACCTGGTATGTTCGGCGACCGTACTTCCCTAAGTACGCCTCCAGTGTCTTCCGGTCATTGAAACATCTCCACGTCAATCTTCGAAACGTGAACTAAATCATCCCAAGCGACGATACCATCATCCCCAAAGCCACGATTCGAGACGGTAGCCTTGTTTCCGCTGGTAGTGTCCGATTCAGACGCACTGGAGGATTCAGAGCTGTCATTGGTGCTGATTGCATCGGATCCAGAGACGACCGAAGACATTCCACAGCTGTGTGAGCAAGAGCGCCTCTTCCAATGATCTCTTTTGCGGCGTTTAGGCAGCTTACCCCCACTTCGGCTTCTACGACGCGACATATGCGTGCTCGGTCGTTTCTTCTTGCGCGTCGAGGGTCGCTGGCGTAGCGATGTTCTAGAAGTTTCGGCAGCCCTGTCGCTATCGCTACTACTGGAAGCCTCACATCCAGAGGCTTCATTGCTCCGTTTGGGCGCGCGGACGTGTCTGCGCGGCATTCCGAAGGCTAAACCCAAGTCACGTGCTCGCTGTGTGGACTGAATTTAAAATGACGGAGGGAGGGGGTCGCCGGTCAGAGTGATGGTCATGGAATGGCTCAGTCCATCTGGTTGGTAAAGGGGATACACATTGCACTCTATTGGACTTTCTTCCCCAAAACAAAACGGTGTACGCAGCCATTCCTCTAGACCACGTCGCTGAGCTTCCTATCCAGCGGAAAGATAGATACAGCTCAGTGGCACAGCTACCGCGATGCCTCGTGGTTATCACCAATACATGGCCGAAGCCGGTGGTGAGTGAATCTCAAAGCCACGACGCACCGCTTGTACATTTGATATACCCTCCTCGATGCTCTAGTCCAACTACCTCATCGCCGGGGCTTTTGAAGCCGCCACTACATCCAATACCACGCAAGGTGCTTGACCCTTGCCAGGGCGAGCGCCGTGGTCGCCGTGATACAGATGCACTGCACTCAAGATCCCAAGCACAACAACGCTTGCAGCCGCTGTGACGATCGCCCCCCCTTTCCTACCCAGCGCTGTCGTCACACGCTCTCGCAGTGTTGTGAGGAGAGCCACACTTATTTATGTGATTGGAAAGTTCGGCTTCTTCCTTGCTGCCAAAAATGTATTTGGGCAGGGGTCATCTGCGCGACCAGTCCAATCCGCTGGCGACCCTTTACCGCGTACGTGCTCTAATTCGGATCGAGTAAGCTCGTGCCGGAGCTCGTTGAAGCAAATATAAGCTTCTACCCCTACCAAGGCGCGTGTGATAACGACGTGGATGCGTCTGCCAAGGTGTTTCTAGTGCGGAACCTGCGCACGCATCGGCCGTCATTGCCGCTGAAGACGTCGATTCCGGCTATATGTTGACGTCAGTGCTGCACGCGCTTAACGTCCACGCAATCGATATTGTCTTGTACTCACCCTACATTATCAATGCCCAGTTGCTGGTCCATGCTGCGATCGCTCTGTAGCAATAGGTCCGCTTATAAGATTCGTTTGCCATTCGTGCTATCCAGTAGCCAAGCTCGTCGAGATAGACAGCCGTATTCACGTCATCGTTGTTGCTTCGAGCACTAAATACATCTGCTGCGTTTAAAAGGTGACGGTCAAGCAAGATACAGATCGGTGGTTCATCTGCAGATGTATGTCTGCTAGATGTTTTTACGCTGTTGAAAAGGCGAGGATGGCCCTTTTACAGAACGCAAAACACGGAAATAGAGAGAGAGATATGTTGTGGATTAAAGAGGTGTAAGCGTAAGGACGGCTTCCGCTCAGATACATTGAAATTTCGTGCTCATTGAGTTTTACTGACGTTATGAAGTCAACAACGTCGTTTGTCGCCTCGGTTCGAAGCTCAAAGTGATGGCTCGCGCACCGCTCCCCTCTGAGTAGATTTGAAGGGCTGGCGCGAAAGTTATCCGACCAAACACGGAAGGAGCCCTTGTTATCATTCAAATGTACTGTCCTGCGTGCCCTACGCGCATGCTGATGACGTTCGTTAAACCCGTTCACTACAGATTTCTATAATAGCTTCCGCTATATACATATCAATAGATGTATTTAGATGGTCAGTTCCCGTTAACTCTAATTAAGGAATTGATTTTTCAGGGTCGTGAAATGCATATGTGGGATGATTCGACTAGGTGTTTGCTTACGCTTCTAAATATAAAAAAGGTGGGCGACAAACCGTATGGAGAAATAACCGGTCCGTTCGTTTCTACAAGGATTTTCGAGAAATCGTCGTATGTTTTAGAATATACGAAAACATAAGAAATACCAAACAATGTCCTGTGATTAAAAGGAGTATTTTGCCGATCAAGTGCAATCAAACGATGTGAGTAGTCGGTTTACAAAAGGCAAGTAAATTCACGATTAGAAGGTGCCAGACCAACAATGAAGTGTGAAACCCTTTCGCTATCGCCGTACATCCTTGAGGATTGCACGGGGGGTGCGCCTCACCTCGCAATAGCACACGCAGTAAACCAGTAGCAATTATTACATCGCCATCAGTCCACAGTCTTTTACAGCTGCTCATCATGATTCTCAGTATGCACGTCGCATACAGCTGATCAGCCCAACTTGGTCTTTTGTTCTTACGCGCCAGTTGCATTTGGCGGAGTGAAAGCGCTTGGTTGAACCCGTCACACACCATCCCTGTCTATTGCTCCGAGCGCAAAAAAACGTGACAAAGACGTCACACTGCTATCTTGGTAAAGGCCATTGCCGTATCGCGCAGAAGTTGGCTCCGAGAACAAAGTCGATCTAATGTCGCAGGTCTCGATCCGGTAGCAGGTCGATCGGAAGGTCATTCGAGGCCACGTCTGCATTTTTCTTCATCACAGGGCTAGAAGGAATCTGAGGGATCTTTCAGAATCCTCGACCCACTTCTTGCGCTCAGCGATTTCTTGATGTCATCAAACCCGCATAGTACACGACAAACAAGGCGTTTAACTCCTCCTCAGGTTTTAGTAAGACCACCTCGGCTACCTCGCCCGCCTTCAAAGTTTCATTGAATTTAACAGCAGACATATCGTCCAGCTCTTGCAGACAATCTACAGCGGGAAGAGCGACCAGGTCGATGTCGCCTTCGGTCTCTCTCGTCACTCTGTTTACGAGTGGGTACAGCCGTTCGCGGCAATCACATGGGGCCCCACCCTTGACAGGTTGGACACATCATCGGACGTCGAAGACGGCACCCAGGCCCTGCGTCTTCTTATCTTTTTCCTCTGTGACCGACCCCAGCTGGAAGAGGGTGGTGTGGTGACATCTCCGTCACCACCTTCGGGTGCAGCAGCACCACCCCTCGAAGAGATTACGATGTCTCCAGAGACACTCGTCTCATGGCCATGCGGTCCATGCCCCTCACTCAGTGAGCTAGGTCTCACTTCACCAGCCTCTTCTGAGCCGAGCCAATGATACCCCGACCCTCGGTCATCTGCAGCCCTCGGGCCACGCAGCGGTAGATCATCGACCTGATCAATGCCACTCAGTGCATTACGCGCCACGCCGCGCTCGCCCTTACCACACTGCATCTGTGGGTCAGCGACAAGACCGGCACATCTCTGCGGACAGCGTACCGAACCGCAACCGCTTTCAGGGCGAACAACATTGTCGCTGTCTACCAATTCAGGCATTCGAATGTCCAGCTCTCGGGCTGCTTCGGCTGTTTGCTCGCGTTAAAAGCACTCAATTTCCTAGCAGAGGTGGGCTCATAGCTCACTAAAGCTCCACAATGGCCGGGTACGTGGCACTCAGCGTTTTCGACGTCCAGTCGATCCATGTCTCATGGTTCTCCTGCCATGTCATGCCTAGGATGAGATCATTCCTCGAATTCAGGTCTAAGACCAAACAGCGCTCCACGCATTCGATGTCCGCAAGCTTTACATCAAGGTCAGCTGAGACCTTCGACACAGTCACAAGTGTTCCCGTTGCGAGACGGACAGAAACGGTTTCTCCTGTTTGCACATTCAGTGCCTAAGCATACCGCTGACCTCTTTCCAGGGTAGAGCGACGGGCGTAGATGCCCAGGGCTCCTGAGTCCATCCAGAATCACCACGGCTTCCCGAAGCCCTTCACGTTTGCTTGATTGGCTAGCAAGCCTGGTTTGCATACACACTTCTTGTAAGAGAGCCCAGCGCCCTTCGGGGCTAAGCCCCTCTGCCCTTCACCTCCTCGAGCCACAACAGAACTCAGGTTTTTCCTTCGTAAGTCGCCCCGCGTCTACTTGGAACACCTCCATTCGGGCTACGTTCACGCGGATCCCCTCCATGAACACGGTCAATGTGATCAGCTTAGGTAGAGGGTCGCCGCCATACCGGCGATCAGAGTTCTCTACTTTTGGACATAGTCCAGCGACTCCTTCTAGCCCTCGGATGGCAAGGAATTTTGACCGAACACAATAAGACTGATTAGGCGGCATAACACGTGCGGTATGGCTGTTTCTACTGCTCAGACAGGAACATGGCCGAAACCATGGCCATCCCGACCTCACGGACTCAGACAAGGCGACTCTCTCCATATTTCCCATCGAAGTTCTTCATGCTCAGTAGAAGCGGCTTTGGTATCGCAGAGCCGTTACGCGTGGCCGATGTTCCCGCCGTTGCGGCACTCATCGTATCCTGAACATGCTCCAAGATCGCGTTCTCATACCAAAAAAAACGCCTCCAGCCTGGCGTTCACCGCCTCTGGATCTTGCGACGCAGGGTGAGCCCCACCCTCCGGGCCAAGCGAGGGCGTAAATTTGTTAAGCGCAATCCTGCTGCGCCGGGGGTAAATTTGCAAACGCAGGCTGTTCCATCCACGCAAACAATACAGTCAACCGACTGAGATGTGGGATTGACTACGAGTGCTATCAAGTGCAGCAGGGGTGCCGTAGCCTTAGCGTCAGAGATAAAGACGTTCGACTTAGAGAGTCTGTTATACTAAGCCCTTTATCCGAAGGTGACCTATACAGCTCAATAACTAGGGTTAAAATTGTTTTCAATACCTAACAAGTTTATGCTACGAAATCCAAAGTGTTTCATTTAACTTTTACTGCCAGAGAAGTAAGTGTGTCTGCATAACCATCTAGCATAGTTTTACCTTATCAAATGCATAACGGGATTCTGTTAGCCCCTACCCTTATGTATGGAGAGTCAGTTAGTTTTCCGGATACCCCGTACCCCGTTTGTCCCACACAGTGTAACCCATTACATAATACATCACCGAATACGAAGCTCAAGATTACCGAATCCCACGCGCATACGAGCATCCACGTGTACACGTCGGGACAATACAAAATCGGAAGCCAGTGTTGACAAGATCTTCAATCTAAACTTTTATTTTAGCTAACCTGTAAAATCCAATGCATTTGCAGGAATTTCGGTACTAGGAGATTCAGGTGCAAATCTTGTCTCATTCTCGGTGTAACCGTCGGCAAAAATGATGTCGCGATTTGACAAACCACTGGATTGGCCGTCTCTTGAGAAAAATGAAATTCCGCTATACCAAGACTGTGATACAAAATATCCGCGTGTCAAATTACCGGTAAATGTATACAGTATTCGTTTTTTTTTAAACTAAATTCAAATATCGCAATATTTGTTGTGAAGTAAATAGCACAGAGCTTGTGATGGGGTGACTCGTTTGTAGCGCCTTTGTGATATCCGCTGTGCGGCCACTATTTCCCATTCTACAAATTCTTCAGTGCTGCTCAAGCTCTCCAAAACAAGTCACGTCATGCACGTTTATTTCATCCTGCTAGTGTTCGCTGCTGCAGCTATCGTTGGCATTGGTAATGCTAAGGTATCAACAACGATCGAGCTGCTATCACCCACTGTCTTGTCGGGAGCTCGAGATAAAGCCCATATCACTGATACCGTTAAGCGGTTTTTGCGCCGACATGAGCCTTTTGAAAACGAGGGCATCGTGCAAGACAAAAACAAATGTATAGAAGAGCGATTTGCCCTAGTGCGTACTACGGACAGCCTTCTCAATCCGAAACAACTCGACGCCGCACTTTACAATAAACCGCTTCGTAAAGCTCTACTCAAAAGGTGGATTGCGGCATCCGTGGATGCCAGACTACGTGCCGTTTCCAAGTTGGCCACCGATTGGAGGTACAGGAAGTACGCGAGGCTCGTTACTTCCTAGAATGCCTACAAGGGGAGAAGCGATGCAGGGGTTACCTTCCCTGTCAGCTATCCAACAGTCGATGGCTTGCTCAACGCTGCAATAGCTTCTCGAACCCAGCTACGGGGCTTTGGTCGCCCAGTACCGATTACGTCCAAGACTCGCAGGCAGACGGTCGATAACTTATCGCCCGCGCCGGTAGTGTGCCTATAAGACAACACGACCTATTTATTAATTTGCGTTTCTGTTTCGTTCCTATTTCATTCGTTAACGAACGAGCTTCTCACGTCCACGTCCTCCTGCACGCCGCTGCCACAACGACTCCACCAGAGTCTAGGCCGTCGCTAACTTAGCTACTCGGACCTTACGCCGCAGGCGCCCGTCCTGCTTCAACGCAGCCCTTCCGTCAGCGCGCACAACCACTGTCGTGCTGTGCCCAAGCTCACTTCGCCGTTGCAACCACCACGCACACTCTGTCCGTGACCGCCGTCCACTCGTCCGCGCGTTCGCCAGCCTCGATGCGTCCACCGATGCTGTCGCTCGTTCTGTGTCGAGGCTCGCCGTCCACGCTGCAGGCGTCTTCGGGCGACCTCAGTCCTTTGTTCGTTATCGGGACCCGAGCAGCGGGTCCGTCAATAGTCGTTCGTTCTTCTGTGTCGAGGCTCGCTGTCCACGCTACAGGCGTCTTCAAGCGACCTCAGTCCTTTGTTCGTTATCGGGACCCGAGCAGCGGGTCCGTCGACAGTCGTTCGTTCGTTTCGTGTCCGCGCCTGCTGTGGCGAGTGCACTTGTTCGTCGGCACGTTCGTTCGCTTCAGTTGCGTGTTGCGCCGATTCGAAAGTGAGAGCCCTTAAGGTCCGTGTGGATCTGCGAATCCTCGTGGCTGCGGGTGCCAGCTGCTTCCACGACGCACGCCAGCGACTGCTCGCCGGGCTTCACTCTGCTGTCTTTCGTCTCCTTGGCCGCAATTGGCCATCGTATTCGTCCATCTCCGCTGGTCCAGGCTGCCAGACGTGCTGCAACCACGTCAACTCCAGCCCCCGTCCTCGTGTTGTTCTTTCTGTCGTTGACCAGTTCGTACTGGCCGTCATCGTCGTCGTATAACGTGCGTCTCAACCTATTACACGACTTCCTCATTTCACGGGTCTTCCACGACCCGTCCGGCGCGCTGCAGTGCGTCGTACTCATTGACTGAGACCCACCGGGTTTTCGGTCGTCCGTCCTTGGTCGTCCAAAGTCGTTCGTCATCATTTCTTCACCATGGCCGCTCGCCAGTCGGCCGTAGTTAGTACTCGAGTGGGTACTGCCCAACTCGGTTGCGTCGTCTTCGTCGCCGCAGCTCCACCAGTCCATCGTTCGAGGTTCCGGCTGCGCTCGTTCCCGCTGTTGCTTCAGCTCGTCTTCACTTCGCTCCTGTTGTCGCTGTTCGTTCGCGAGGTGCCGCCGCTGCTTGTACAGCCGCTCGTTTTGCCTCGACATCGTTCCTCGTCGCCCTCTGATCTTCATCGCCCAATTGCTTCACCAAGTCTGTCGCCGCTTGCGGAAGAAGGGCCGTCGGGTAATGATAGCTCACTAGAAACGACGTGTGGGCTGTTATCGTCTCCGGCGGTCCAATCTTGTCCTCGTGCTCCAGCAGCCAATTTTCATATCCTGCTGGCTCTACAATGCGCAACGGGCCCATCCGTTGGTGGACAAATTTCGTCGCCTTCTGTCCTCGAGGCGGGTTGAACACCCACACTCGGTTGCCAACACTAAACGTCCGTCGCTGTCGTGTCCGTCGGTTGTAGTAACGAGCTTGGCGCTCCTGCTCATTGCGTCGGGCTTGTTCTGCACTGTCGTGGCTCCGAGCCAATGCTCGTACCAATCGTTGATGGAGCACCATCAGATCACCTCCCTTCGTGCGCTCCATCCGTCGCATCAATTCGTTGATTGGCCGTAGCCGTCGCCACATCATCAACTCGTTCGACGTCAACGCCCGCAGTCGTGTGTCTCGCGGAGTTTGAAACGATACACCGCAAAACTGCACCCACTTGACTCAAGTACATCCATGTTCTTCGTCCCGCCCTGAACGGTGGAACCCAGGTCCTTTCCTCGGTCCGCATGAGATTGCTCAGAAAGACCCTAATTAA
>NW_003303719.1:778044-781706 GCF_000142945.1 Phytophthora infestans T30-4 | reverse complement strand
TGCGCACTCTCCGTCGCGTCTCGCGCGTCCTGGTACTCGCACAGCTGTTCCGCTCACGTAACACGTCGCGTGGCTGGGTCTCCTGGCGGTACTGCCGTCGTTGTCACTTCTCGCGGCTCCGTCGCGTACGTATCCGTGTCACTGCGTGGCACCGTACTTGTCGTGCGCGATGCCAGTCTTACACTGCGTCGCTGTGGTACTGGTGTCACCCCCTTCGCCGTTCTGCGTCGTTTCTTCGTCGTCATGAACACTCCGTCACTCGCGACCGTCCTGTACGTTGTTACCGCCGTTTCGTCCGTATCTGCAGTCGCCGTAGTCGTCACAGGGGCCATCCAGTTCGTGTCGTCCGGTACCTCCTGCGCCGTGTCACTCTCCGTCGCGTGCACTGTACCACTCGGGGTCCGATTGGCACTCCCAGTCGTCGTCGGCACTGACATCGCCAGCTCCTCGTCGCTGTCTCCGTGCTTGTCGTCGTGATGCTCTGTCACAGGATCCGTCTCTACCTCCTTGTCGTCGTCCGCACCGATTGTCTCTGCCATCGCGGGTAATGGTCGTCTCCCTTCTGCTGCTAACACTGCCGCTGGTGTCCGCGAGAGAGCATCGGCCACAACGTTCGTCGCACCCGGTCGGTACGCGATAGTAAACTCGTATTCTTGTAGGGTTAGTGACCATCTGTGCAACCTTCCTGCTAAATTCGGGCGCGTCATCAACCATTTAAGTGCGGAATGGTCCGTGACGATCTCAAACACACGCCCATACAAATAAGGTCGAAATAGCTTAATCGACCAGACCACCGCCAAGCGCTCGAGCTCGGTGATAGAGTAGTTCGACTTCGCTGTGCTGTTCACCTTACTAGCGAATGCAATGGGTTGCCAGTCTTTGCCCTGATCTTGCATCAGGCAGGCGCCCAAGCCAACTTTACTAGCGTCTGTCGCAAGTCGGAAAGGAAACGCGAAGTTAGGGTAGATAAGCAGTGGTTTCGTGTTCAGTGCCGCCTTCACACGTTCGAACGCGAGCTGTTGCTCCTCCGTCCATTGCCATTTGGTATCTTTCTTGAGTAGTCGAGTCATCGGGGCCATTATAGATCCGAAGGCTTCGATAAATCTCCTGTAGTAGCCACCGAGGTGTACGAACCTCTTGACCTCTACCGCGTCCTTGGGCGTCGAGAACTCCGAGACCGCCGTGATCAACCGCTCTACTGGCCGAACACCGTCGTTGCTGAGCTCGTGTCCAAGGTACTCCATCGAGCGCGCCGCAAACACGCACTTTTTGAGTTTAAGCGTGAGCCCTGGTGTCGATAGTCGCTCTAGTACAGTAGCCAATTGTACTAGATGTCTCTCGATTCCCCCTCGAGTGTATACCACAATATCATCCAGGTACACTAGACATGAAGCCACGTCAGGCCACGTAGCACTCCGTTCATCATCCGTTGAAAAGTCGAAGGCGCATTCATAAGACCAAAGGGCATGCGTTTAAATCTGTAAAGCCCTTGTTTAGTCGTAAATGCCGTCTTATCTCGATCTTCCGACGCCACTCCTATTTGCCAGTAGCCGGAGTGAAGATCCAGTGTCGTAAACAGCAACGAACCACCGAGCGCTTCCAGCGTTTCATCGATTCGGGGTAGAGGGTAGACGTCACGTTTAGTCACCTTATTCAGAGCGCGGTAGTCAATGCAAAATCTGACTTCTCCGTCCTTTTTGCGAGCAAGGACAACGGGGAAGCCCCAGGCTCCGTTGCTTCTTCAATCACTCCTGCTCCCAACATCTTAGCCACGTTGTCTTCTACAATGGCGTCTTTGGCCTGAGCTTGCCGTCATCTTTTGAGCATGATTGGCGCACTGCTTCCTGTGTCAATATGATGATGCACGTCCAGCTTCGTCACCGGTGGGCAATCGCCTCGTCACATTTCGATATGATCGTAGAAGATTTAACACTTATGCACGTTCGTGATTCTCGTCCGTTCGTATATCGGCTTCATTCTCGTTGTCCAGTGGAGTCGACGCGTCACCAAGCGCCTCCAACCATTCGTCTAGCCGTTCATGCCCCAGTTCGCCGTTCAGCTTGAGTACGTTCAGGTCCGCGTCAAGCGGTAGCCACTTGCCTAACTCTTTCTTACTCGGCAGCTTCGTCTTGTCATCGGGACCAGATAGGGGTTCGGAGCAGTCGCCCACGGCTGCCCGATGTTATGCATACCCTGCGCCACGTTGTCGATTGGGTCATCAAGAGTTCTCGGCTTCGGTCGCTGCTTTACTAGCTGCCTCGTAGTCTTATCTAGGCTGCGGTAAAACTGTGCCAACAAGACCCGTTCACTAATCCGGTTTTGTCCAGTGAGATCCCGTAGGCCAGCCGCGAAGTCGGCGTAGGTCTCTCTCGGCATCATTCTTCGTCGACTCACTCGCCATTCTGCTGCAGACTTGTCAGGTCGCTCGCCGTACCGACGCTGCAGCGACGTCTTCAACTTCGTCCATGTGCGCTCCGTCACTGACAACTCCTTATCCATCTGAACCCATCACCTCGCGGCGTTGTCCTGAAGCTTGTTGCCAAGGATGTAGTACAACTTGGCGTCCGTCCAATCGCCTCGACCGGAAACCCGTGCACCTTCCAGAGCCAAGTCGACCTTCGCAATCCAAGTGAAGACTGACACCGTCGGAGAAGGCTTGAACGGCGCCAGCTCCAGGTCCTTGATACTCTTCTTGCGTCGTCGGTGTCGTGGTGGGCTTGCGTGTGCCGCCACTCGCCGGACTACCGCGTTGTCGTCCACGTCGTTGACGTCCATCATCACTTTGGTCGTCTTCGCTGCTACTCTCGCTGCTGGTACTGTCGTCGCTGTCGGTGCCGAATCTTCTCCGTCCCCCGCGTTCGTTGCTGCGCCCTCCGTTACTGTCATCACTCTCGTCGCTGCTATTGCTGGGTGATGGAGGCCTGCGCGGCATCCTTGTTCCAGTTGCAACCCGAACTCGTCCATCGCCCCCCGCCGCTTGGACTACTCGTGCTGCTGGCGGTGAGGGTGATCGCCGTGCCGGCGCCAACTGCTGTACTATCGTCGTCGCTGACCCCTGCGCGGGAGCTGCTGATCGTTGTACTTGTGACACTGGCGCCACGTGCGTCGTCTCCATGGCCCCGACTTGTGATGCGAGCCGTGCCATTGTCATAACCAGTTGTTGCATCGCTGTTACCAGTGCCGCTGCGTCCGACACTGGCACTGCTGCATCACCAACGTATCCGTCCGTGTTCGTCGCACGTCGGCTGCTTCCGGTTCCCGTGGCACGTCGTCTTCATTGTCATGCGCTTTCATTCGCTTCGTCAGACTCGTCGTTTCTTGCTTGCCGCCGGACACCGTCCGCAGAGTCCATTGTCGCCTGTTCCATTGGCGCCGCTGGTCGCTGTCTCTCCGAGGCCGCCTGTCGTCGTGCTGGCGCTCCTGTACCCGTTGCTGAGTCCGAGGACACCATAACCATCGTCGGCTGTGTCGGTGGGCTCGTTGTCGTGGGTGCTGTCTTCGTCAGCGCCGATATTGTCACTCCTGGAGACTGCGAACGCGTCACCATTCCGCCAGGGGGCGCCGATATCTGCACCACTTTGGTTCTCGCCATTATGTAGAGCTCCGACGTAACCTCACGTAACTCGTAACTTCGTAACGTTTGCGTAGTCTACTCGTTCTGA
>NW_003303719.1:775918-776922 GCF_000142945.1 Phytophthora infestans T30-4 | reverse complement strand
GGCGCGTACGCCGACCTCAGCGTGGCCTGGGAGTTCCTTGTCGGCTCCCGGTCGAACAAGCCCCAACGGACCAGTTCCCATGGAACTCGGGTCCGCCGAACAGCGTGACATCCGCTGCTTCGGCTGTGGGAAGATGGGCCACTTCAAGCGCGACTGTCCCGCGGAAAGACTCCGCAGACGGTCCTTCCCCAAGCCCGTCCTCAAGGGTCGCTGGCAGAAGCCAGGATCCCGGGGACAGGGGAACGCAGGGAACCAGTAGGGGCGGGGCGCCCTACTGGGGAAGAACTAAGTCTTCGTGATGGGTGCGCGGGTGGCGTGTACCACGGGGACTTAGCCCCTGAGAGTCTTCGCACTCTCGAATCGGCGAAGAGCAGCGGCGGGTTGCTCGTAGTACACGGATGTGTACGGGGGTACGATCACCCCTTTAGAATCTTGATTGACTCTGGGGCGTCGAAGAATTTCGCACGCCGCCAGACGGTTGCTCGTAACAGCAACAAGTTGTCCGAAGCTTTGCGAGAAAGCAAGGGCAACGGGACGGTGTCAGTGCGACTGGCCGACGGGAAGGTCGTCACTGTCCCCAACGTCCAAGTGGATCTGGCTGTCAAGTTTGAAGACTTTGACAGCCTCGAACAGTTCACTGTTCTCGATATGGATCCATATGATATGATCCTGGGCATGCCCTGGCTTGAGAAGCACGAGCCCTGGATCGACTGGCGAGGCAAGGCAATCGGTGCCAGCCGCCCTGCGCAGTCCGACAGAGCATTGGTGAGTCATGTTCCCACCTCTGTCAGGACCCGGGGCGCCCGCGAGGGCTGCCAGGGTACCAAAGCATCCGGCAGATGCTTGGGAGTCGTCGACGTATATGACGACTCCGAGGATGTTTTGATGGTGGCCGCGCCAAGAAGAGGCGCCGGCCAAGTGGGTAACTTAGGTCCACAGGCGGGTAACTTAGTTCCGCAGACAGCTGCAGCTGTCATGAACACTGAGAACAGCGTGTCAGAGAA
>NW_003303719.1:770950-773155 GCF_000142945.1 Phytophthora infestans T30-4 | reverse complement strand
ATTGTCTCGGACCGAGACCCGCGGTTCACTGCTGCGTTTTGGAAAACGCTGTTCCCTTTACTGGGAACTCGTCTGCAGATGTCCACTGCGGATCATCCGCAGACAGACGGCCAAACAGAGCGCGTCAATCGAGTG
Source organism: Phytophthora infestans T30-4 (assembly GCF_000142945.1). Taxonomy (NCBI): domain Eukaryota; phylum Oomycota; class Peronosporomycetes; order Peronosporales; family Peronosporaceae; genus Phytophthora; species Phytophthora infestans. The sequence continues at coordinate 773,020 of NW_003303719.1, read as the reverse complement.
CTCGAGGACACTCTGCGCAGTGTGTGCGCGGCAGCGCCACGTACGTAGTCGACGCAGCTTCCAGTTGTTGAGTTTGCGCTCAACAACGCGGTGCACGCGTCCACGGGGTTCACGCCGTTCTACTTGAACGGCTTCCGCCACCCCAGAGTGCCTCTCACTCTTCGAGGAAACACTGACTCCTCTATTCTAAGTGGGGGAGAGGCTCGGAAAGCCCTTTCCTCCCAGGTCTCGGATGTGAGGCCAGTTTCGCTGCGGAAACAGGTGGAATCCTTTATGGATACCAAGCTGAACATTGTCAGCAGGGTCCGCGATGCCATGGCAGCGGCCCAGGATAGACAAAAGGAGTACTCAGACAAACATGGAAGAGGAAACTTAAGTGTATTTAAAGTGGGGGACTTAGTGCTATTAGACACGAGGGAACCTACCCGCTAGACACTGTCAGCTCTGTCGGCAGCAAACAAGCTGAAAGCACCGCTTCATCGGACCTTTTGCAGTCCTGGCCAGACATGGTGGCGTCGTACACCATCGACCTTCCAAAGTCTATGACGACGCACCCGACGATCTATGTCGGACGTCTTAAGCGGTACTTTGACCCGCAGGGAGGTTGCTGACTCGCAGACCCCCCTTGACCCAGCTCCCTCGAAGCGAGGGCCGGTCACAGTCGTCGACGAGGGCGTCGGAGCAGGCACCCAAGCCTCGGTCGGGACGGCAAGGCTGCGGTCAAGACCGTACGCCGGAGGGGCTCCATACGAACGGACCCCGGCGCCATACGCCGAGTACGCTGAGTACGCCGGGTACGCACCATACGCGTACGTCTGGGAGTGTGCCGCAGGCGGCTCCGGACGTGGCAACAAAGCCTCGATCCGTCGGATCATGCGAAAGGCCTCGTCCAGATCGGACGAAGAGGCCCGGCGGTCCACCCGCAGGTGCAGGCTCGCGACCTCTCGCTCCACCAGGTCCAGGCGACCCGCAAGACGAGCGAGCTCGCCCTGATTCCCGGCCTGGGCGGCAGCATTACCGCCAGTCCCAAGGCCAAGTGCAATCTCAAGCACGAGGAGACGTTGACGGAGGCGGTCAACCTCAGGGTCCCGTGTCGGACCCGCAGTCGGAGCACTCGAACGAGAGTGGCTCTCAGGGAGGCGCCGAGTACTCGTACTCGTACGAGGGCACCTCCGCCCCTGCTTGACCGGAATGGAGAATGTCCACTTCCACGTGGAGCGGATCCTCCAGGAGCAACGGTGTCGCGGGAAGCGACAGCTCCTCGTGAAGTGGAGGGGTTATGCCCACTCCGAGAACTCGTGGGAGCCGATTGAACGGCTCCTGATTGACTGCCCGAAGGCTGTCGCAATCTGGGAACAGAAGCGGCGGCAGCTTCATAAGTAGTCCGGGGCTTCTTGCCCGAACGGGGTACGGATGATGAATACATACCGTACCCGCGCTCATCGTGAGCGCTAGAAGCCGCGCGCTTCAGGATGTCCCTTGGCAGCATAAACCCGGGGGGAAAAAAGGGGGGAAAAACCTCCCCCGAAAAATCACGCTGGTCCCAGGAAGGTGGGAAAAGCTGCCGGAATCTTCATGTAGTTTCCATAACTCCGCTGGGGCGAGTAACTGAAAGTCTCCACCCACGCCCAAGAACATGTCCTCACCAGAAACTCCATGTGGGACAGTTCTCGGGCATAACCCAGGGGTATCCCCAAACAGGATAGAGACCACCCCGGGTCTCGGGCTTCTTACGACAAGTCGTGAAGTCCTTAAGGGGAATGCGGTGTGGCGCGAGAAGCACACACCGAGCAGCCTCCACGTTGTCGACGAACAACTGTTCTTTCTGAACAAGGGCTCGTTCATAGATGCCCCTAGAAGTGTGGCCGCCCACAAGGCCACGAGGAGCGACGAGAAGCTCTAAGAAGAGGTCAGCCTCAGAGCTCTCCTCGGGAGGCCAATACCCTCTTGAGTTGATGGCAGCCTCCCTGGGTGGACGGGTGCCGCAACCGAAATCCCCACGCACACGCTGGGCAGCTTGAAAATCCTCCTGCTGGCTGGTCGAGGTCATTCGAGAACCTCCCGGGGGCT
>NW_003303719.1:767956-770200 GCF_000142945.1 Phytophthora infestans T30-4 | reverse complement strand
TGTAAAGTGAGCCTCCGCCGCGCTCGCGCGGCGAGTCGATGGTTTTCGACTTTGAGAATGAGAGTTTGTGACGAACATCTCTTCATTCTGATTGGTCGGTAAACCGAACCTAAGTGGGGGAGGATGTAACGGGGTACGTAGCACTAAGTGTACCCTGGTTACATGAAGTGTGACACTTCACACTTCAGGAGTATGACATGTCATACTCCGGGATATTTGGTACAAGGTACCAAGGTCATTCAAAACCAACCATTGGTTAAATGACATTGCATTACTATAGGTAACTGATAGTTTGTATTAACCTCAAACTTAACCTACCTATAAATATACTCAGTTTACAATCTACCTTATTTAGGTCACTTCGCTCTCTTTAATTAAAGAGGGGACCTGTGAACTGCCGTTCACTGAGAGTTTGTATACTCTCGGAAGATAACTTCCTCTAGCGCAAGGTGCTGTGTGACCCCGTCACACCACATGTATTAAGAAACAGATTTAATATATTAACTCTATGTATAGATGATGTCCACTTTCATCCACGTTATATATCGAGTGGGGATTTTAACTTACTAATTATGGAATTATCAGAAGATTTTTCTTTATAAAACCGGTTATAACAAGTTAGTTTAAAATAGATGAACGCGCCGGTAGTGTGCCTATAAGACAGCACGACCTATTTATTAATTGGCACTCGTTATCTAGCCCGACTGGGTGTGAAAGAGTCAGGCTACATTGCCCGACCCAACCCGACGGATGCCCGACTGACCCCGACTAGATAAAGGTTCAGTTGTGCAATCACAGGAAACGCACTCCAAGTATACGTGTCCAGCGCGTATACACGGATATTAAGACTCTGAATCTGACGAAGAGGGCAAAGCATTCAATGTACTCCGTTCACAGAGGATCCAACTTAGCACTCAAAAACGTTTTTCTAAAGTAAAACGATTGCTAACTTGTTAGGCTTACGCGCACATGCAGAGGTATCGATAGCGCAAATACTGTAGTTCCTTTCTGTTCAGGTAGCTAAGTCCGTCGGCCCCAGCAAACACTTCAAACGCCAGCAAGACATACATCCCGCAGTTAAAACTGTCGACCTGAACGCCTAGATTTCCACGATAGGGAGAGACACGATACTTTCGTGGGGCGAAATTTGGCAGCTGGGTCACTATCTTCTCAGTAAGCGCTCGGACTCCAATCATGTATGTAGAAGCCATTGGGTCGTACACGATTGCCTCTGTGCGCTCCACATCCACCATAATACCACACCAATGGTTCTTGTTGCAGCATACAGGGATCAGAATTTTCTTCGTCGACAAGTTCTTGAACATGTCCGCGAACATTCACTTTACCTGGGCATTGCATCCTTTCATCCTAGACTCCTGCCGGGGTCTCTTGCTCGTGGCCTGGGACTTAAATTTCCCGGAATAGGTGCAAACAAAGGTCTTTGCGTATTGCACCCACTCGTCAGGAAGTTTTTCCGCCTTTGACTTTGTGCGGTCGATCCGTGCGTTGCGCTCTGCCACAGTCGTATTTGTCCTCACCCTGAAAATCTACAGATAAATTCATAGTGCATGTCAGCCAAAACGTATATACACAGCTATAGAAAACACGTGCCTGGAACGTCTGTGCTTAGTATACGGCCAGATAATCTTCAAACACCTCCCAGGAGGAAAACTCAACCTTCTTAGGCGCCAAGGCGAGTACGCGGACGGAGCTACCACCTTCGCTTGTGCTGCTGGTGGATTCCGGCGGATCGGAGCAGCTCACTGGCTCCAACGGAATATGTGTCGTATTAAGCTCACTCACGACGGGGGAAGGCGCCCAGACGTCAGCAGGAGGCGCATCCGAGCTATTACCCTCGCTCTCATCGGACTCCCACTCGGCTGAATGAGTAAGAGGGTGCTTTTGCGCTGCCCGCGAGCGGGGAGCCATGCTTGTCGCTCACGCTCTCCCCGTTAACGAATTGTGTGGCTCACGGTGGATACGATGTATACGTGCGAACGGGTGAATTTTCTCACTACAACAACAGAGCAAAGTATATGACCTATCCCCCTGGTCAAAAAAGGAATCACGGAGAATTCGCGTTGGGGTAGACCCCAATGAGGGTGAAAGAAAAAGCCACAGGAAAAAGGGGAGGGAGGCACGCGAGGTCCCGTCCTTACCCCCGCAAAATGGCGAGGAACGAGGAGTTTTTTTGAATTTGATTAAGGAAAAAGTGGAAGAGGGGGGGTGGATGAGAAGGGGGAT
>NW_003303719.1:742048-767429 GCF_000142945.1 Phytophthora infestans T30-4 | reverse complement strand
CGCGAAGCTGCTCGATAATGCGCTAAAGGAGACGGGTCGAGCACTGTCAGAAGTGTCTACGCGCAGCGACGTAGAGCGCTGCTATAGTCAAGCTGATGGAGGACGCGAAGTACGCGAATCTGCACGCAGTTGGTACCGCAGAGAATCTCGGAGCTAAGTAGATTGCACCGGTAAGCCTTGCTTACAAGAAGAGAGGCTGTAATGGAGATCAAATTGACTGGCTGCGTTTCTACGTTTAGCCTTTTAAATGCATTGGCTTGATATCACATGACAGAAGGATTGCCCTTCTGAAGCTGAAGATGCTTCATTTAGCAGTGGGCAGCTTGCTGCACTCGCAATTTGAAGGCCGGATGCACTACTACACGCTGCGCTGGACTTGGCTTCGCAAATACACTCGTCTTTGCTGGCTTGAGTAATGAAGACAAGATGAGTATTTTACACTACTAGTTGACTACAGCAATCTCCTGCACGTACTCGACCGAACTAGCTCTGAGCAAATACCAATAAATAAGAGTAATAGAAGCCATTTTTACGAATACAAAGTCAGTTCTTCTAATCTGGGTTCCCAGTCCCCTAGTTGGTACCACCTAATCATGCTATTCACTACCGGGTAGCGCTTTATGTATCGAGAAAACGGCTCGATTTAATTTAATACACATATTGTGTCTTCCAGTATTTTGTCATAAGCTATTATCTTTTTAGTCTTAATTTAGCCCAGACGACATATTCCATAATGAAAACTCCTATAAACAAGTACTATATATTAAGGACTCTCAGTCTACGGATTATTATCCCATTTACAGGTACAGTAACGCTTTATAACACTTTATAAAGTAGTATTTAGTAAACGAAGTCGTCGTCTATTTTTACATTTTAGGGGCGATAGCATACAGTATTGTGAATATCTTCTAGAATATCGACTTAAATGAGTTGCATTACGGTCACCTTGCCACATCCCATGCATATGTGTGGTCCAGTGCATGCTGCATGCGATAGGCTTTGTCCAAGTAGGCCAGTCGAGCTCGAACCAGCTGAACCACGTTTTGGACGTCATCTACCACCATATCGTTTTGCCCGTTCTGTGTGGTCCCTACATGAGCTGAGTAGTCCTGACCAAGGAGTCGAGCCTGCTCCCAGAAACACGGAACAAAGAACTTGCCAGGATCTGGGATGATCTCGATTAGTGCCGTGCGAGGTTGTGCAAATCGGGCATTGTAAAATGCCGCCCCATGTGGTCCGATCATCATTTTCACGCGGTCTCGCATGAACGACGCAACGTCTTCCAGTCCATTGAACTCGTCATGTCGGAAGTACTGCAGCTGTTCAGGTCTCCCCGTAGCGTTTAGCATCGCTGAGATAGCCTCAAACACTTCAGGCTCGTTCAATATTTGTCGTCCACCGTTAAACGCTCGACCCCCGTTTGACCGTGATAGGAATAAAATAATGTTGCGGTCAGCCTCGGACGAGCTTATCGCTGCAGGCAACGACTGTAAGATATTTTCCGTAATACGCTGAGTCGTGAAGGGATGAATTAATGGCGCACGACACGAGAATACGAGACGCTTTGCCAGCACCGACTCCGGGTTGTGGAGATGTTGTCCGACCATGACTTGATAGATCTCATTTCACAATGGAATCACGGGGTTCTCTACCTGCTACGATGGTCGTATCGTTCTTTTTCATAGTGGGGATTACGAGTTGCGCCTGGCTCCAGACAACCGCAACTCGGTCGACGAAGTGCTGAAAGGACCACGAGTCTGGACTGGTAGCAACGACGAGGGTGTCAACCCTCGTTTTATTTGCCAGCTCGCTGACGTTGCTATTCAGGGCGTGCATAAACGACGCGTGGGATACGTCGTGACCCATACATCCGGTGTCTGACCAAATGTCTGGCGGTGGATCGCCTCGGTATGAGGCGTTGGAAAACACCAGATTCTGTCCTTGGAAAGTGGGGTACTCTGCCCACGATTGGTCTTCCGAAACACGCATACGAGCGACGTGAAGACCTTGGGATAGCCACTTAGCTTTCATCGTTGTGTTGGCGAAACTAGGCAGCTTCAGTCGAAAAGCAGGATACAGGAGCTCCTGCGCTTCAACGATATTTGTTCGGTTGGCTTCCTGGATGCAAGGTGCTGCCCGTTTGTCCATCCCATGCATGCATTTCGACACGATCAGAGGCGCCCATTGCTGGTATGAATCGGAGCGCGCTAAATCGTCGAGGTGGAGCATCTCCGTGTCCATGGCTAGTGTCTTATTCCGACGCTTCTGGACGAGGGTGAAGAGGTCTGATGCTTGCTCTGGTGATGTTCTTGGAGCAACAGCTACAGAGCGACGAAGCGCTTCGTGACGCGGTAACTTTGTCCACAGAGAGAGCAGCATCAGTATCGAAAAGGATATAGAGCTGATAAGCAGTAGCTGAGGCCAACAGGACACTCGGGACTTTGTGCATTGTAGGCTGGGGGTCATTGTCGTTACCGAGTGGGAGGAATTCCTCTACGATCGCACTGTGAAGAGCAGCTACTGCGTTGGTAATCACAGGTCGCGATTTCACGTTTAAACGTGATGTGAGGATCCGATCCGCGAGAAAAGAGCAGGGCACTGCCCATGCCAGTGACACATAAGCAGATGCTCTGCCAAAGCATCTGCTTATGTGTCGTGTGTAGGATAGGCACAGCAATAGTAATTCGTGATTTAGGTAGCGTACGCGCACGTGTCAACCAATCAATGTCGTGGAGAGATTCTGCTGGTACCGGTACCGGTCCTGTGAACGCTCATCTTGATCCAATATTGATCAATACGTGCAGTAAAGTACCTTACCTTGGTACGCTTTTGTAGGCCGAGTCACGAAGCGCAAAGTTCGTAACGAACGGTAAATGGCGGATGGGTTGCCTGCCAATCCAGTGCTGCATCCTGTCCGAATCCATTCGGATCGAATGCACAACTTGTGTAGTACACTTTTTTTTCCTCGCGTATCGTATGTACGATACGCGAGGAAAAAAAAAGAGGAAAATGCAGTAAACCACAAAGGTGTCTCTAGCTAGGCATGAATATAACTTTGTTGATTTGTCGGCGTCCGATGTTTACTCGGACTCACTAGGGGTGTTCTCGCAAGAAATCAAGGATTGAGTGTAAAAAGCTCAGATGAACCCTTCCCCTATTCCCATCGTGGGGTGGCTAATCCAAGGGTACCTTCTAAATGGTACACATTGAAAAAGCCAACGTACAAGCCAGCAGCGTATCATCCGTTTCGTATTGCGTGTGCGGCCCTCCCGACCAGGGGTTAATGGTAACTCCAAAATCGGTGAAGTTAATATTGTGAAAATATCACCTGTAGACCAGTTAATATAAAAAATATCACCTAATATTTTCTTTTGAGACAATATGATATTATTAAATATCAACTTAATATTAGTTAATACGATATTATATTTTTCAATGATTGCGTAATCGGGCTACATTAACTAATCAGATGTCGTTAACGCTCGACTAGCTGAAGTATTACTAATCAACCGTGAGTACCGGGACAATTGTGAGTGACGGCAAGGTTGGCGTTGTGTGTTGGCACTGCTGAGCGCATTAATCTAGCGCCACAGGCAGCAGGTTTATTAGACGCACGATGTCGACGAGGAGATCGGAAGAGAACAAGAACAAATGTCTTGATTTCGCTCTATCAACGTTAAACAGCTGCAAGCGTTTGCAGTTTTCCATCTCGATCGCCTTTGTCTGTGTCACAGTGAAATACTAGAGCAAATACTCGTCAGTCTTAAAGCCTACTGCTTTTCTAGAACCTGATCGAAAAAGTTATTTGGCTCCGCTCGGTTCACAGAGGTAAGCTGGCAAGAAACGTACTTAAGTGGGAAAATATCATAAAATATCATGTAGTATCTAATATTTTTCAGTTCTCCGAGCTAATATAAAAATATTATGTTAGCTTTTGCAAAAATGAGTTACTATTAATATTTAATATCGAAAATAGTACTATTACTATCAAAAATATCATATGATATTTGGTTACCATTAGCCCCTGCTCCCGACTCTCTTCAATTGAGCTTCAAACTTATTAACAAGCCAACCCGCACCACGCTTACCAATGTGATTACTTAAGTATAACGTAGCACATTTGCCCAGCATCATGCCACCCCCATCCTATACGAAAAAGCTTAGCCGAGTGGGCTCGCCATCTCAAGGAGCTTCTTTAGCTACTGGAGCGTAGTAAGGCGCCGGACGCAATTTTCTAGCTATTAATAACCGTCAAGTCAATGAATAAAGATGCGGCTTCACAGGCTCAACCTTTGGCGTGGATTTCGCAGCAATAAGGGCTATGGTGAGGGCCGATCAGCGACATGTGGACGACGCCGCTTTGTTGTTCTCCATGCGAATCTTCTCCAGAAAGCGCAGGTCTGGCATAAAGAAGGACAAAACACGAGCGACAATTGCAGCTACATGCAACGCAGACGGTTGCCTCCTTTATTCATTGGCATGTCAAGAAAGTTCGTGGTTTTCAAAAGGGTACTGTACTTCGGACGTGCTGCACAATACATGTAGTGACTTTTCCATAGTGTAGTACCTCAGAGCAGTCATTTTTGTAGCTTTGTAATTCATGTTACGAGGGAGAGGTGAGAGGTACATATCATCTTAGGCTTGTATCATCTTGACATTAGGACCCGATATTTTATATCTGCCGGAAGGAATTCCAAGAGTAGGGATTACTCCTGAAGAATTCGTATGTAGCTTTATCTTACATACAATCCTTTTTGTAGTGATACCGTCGGGAAACAAATATTTATCAGTATCCGGGAGTATCATTAGGCAAACTGTAATTAACGCGTGTTCCAAACCTTTATGGTCCTGTCGCGGCCATTGTGACAGCTGGTGTTCCAAACACGAGCCCTGGAATGTTGACCAATCAAGATCAAGCTTCGACCCTATTGGCAGGAAGTCCGAGCTTGAACAGTGACGCAGCACTATCGCACAGTGAAGCGGCTGGAATTCCGGGTGGTCGCCCGTTATTTCAAATGTTACTCGAAGTATGCACAAACTTTCATCAACGAACACGAAAAAATCCGTGCCAGTTGAAAATTCTTCTCAGCCGCCGCCAAGCCAACCAAACGGCGACCGAGACCCCAGTGACCCGTGGTGCCCCCTGGACAGCACGAATATGACTGTCCGCTACAGCGACGGCGAGCTGGCTGAGTAGACCAAGGTCCTCATCAACTCGCCCGAGATCAAGTTGCCCAAGCTCCATTTGAAGGGCGACTACAAGGCCTGGAAGTGCGAGGCTCGAGCCGACGACGTTGGGTGACATTACCTACGGCCCGGAGCGTTACGACGAAGGGGAAGCCATGCGCCGCGACAAGTACGGCGAGTGGTACAAGGCGCGCAAGAACAAGGCGTTCTCCGCGCTAGCGTTGTAGATGTCCGCGGACTTGCGCGTGACGTTCAAGATGGACGACATCGACGAAAACATGGACTCTGCCGCTATGCTTTATGATGCGATTACGCAGCACTTCGAATCTGGAGATGGTATTACTCCTGATTGCCTACTGCATACGCTAGTGACGCGCACACATAAGCCAAAATGAGTCTGTGTCGTGGTACGTTGACGACATTGTCAAGAAGGTGACACTTCTACATCAAGCTAATGGTGAATTTTCTGAGGGGCAGCATGCAAACCTACTACTATCGAACAACGTGGAAGCGCTCAACGATCCCGCCCACGAGCATGGCGATGAAACCAACAACCATGATCGCAAGACTCTGACACTTGCTGAAGCTTTTCAACAACTGCGTGCTGTCGGACATGAGCGTGACCAGCTTCGTGCGAAGACCTGACAACCGGTCGCCCAGCCCATGCAAGTAGCTCACGTCGGAGCTGACCATGTCCAAGGCTAAGGACAAGGTCAAGACCGAGAACGCAAGCTCAACAAGCAACAACGTAAACGATTCAAGGTTGTTGCAGACAAGAAGCAACGTACGAGCTGCGCAAGCTGGCAAGGCGAAGGACGGTGGTATGCTGAGTGTACTGATGTCACTGGCCAGCAACTGAAATCTGAACTCGCGAGAAAACAGCAAGAGAGACAGCCTAGGGCTTCCGTGGCATTGGTGAACACTGTACGTCATGTGGATGCGGTGCCCATGGGTGAAGATGACTAAGGACGGCTTGCTGGTCTATTACTATGCGATGCGAATGCAAATGATCTCACGAATGGTGCTGAGCGGTCACCTACGGCGACGCAATCACCTCTGTGGTCATCGACGTCTCCTGCGGAGTGTGGGAGAGCGTCGTGTCGTAAGAAGTGCTCAAACGAGTACACAATGTACTCAGTCTACTGTGTCGCAAACAATGCAGCGACTGCAGCTGCATGTACAAATTCCTGTTCGGAATGTACAAGTTGGAGGGCAAGGGCCCCATCAACAGCGACAACAAGCTTCACTGTCTACACTGCAAGTACCGGTAGCTACCATACAATCTGCTGTATAACATTAAGTGCAACCTACTGGACAACCTGCTGCTCTACAGGCTGTGCAAACTGTCGTACAACATGCAGCTCTATTAACTGCACAGCCTGGAATACAGCCTGCTGTATCAAGCACTATGCAGAATCAGTGGGAGGGTGGCTGGCCTACAGCTGGACCAGCCCCTTCCTGGAAATCCGTAATCTACTACTTGGGTGCAGGACTGACGAGCAGCTCGCCAGGATCTACACTTGAGCCATGGCGCAATCAAGCTGCACTACAAGGGGTTCGGCTCTGCCGGGGGATAGCTATCGGGGTCCTGACGCTGGGTTTAATAGACGTCAAGAACCAGGGGTGCAAAATGATTATGGACCTACCTTGGAGAGTGCGTACGAAAGAGGACTTCGGAGCCAAGATGCTGGGCACTTTGTCTTTCCTACTCGACGACGAGGACGAAGCCGTTCACCACTCTGATACTATAATCGAGAACGGTCTTCACCGAAAGGAAGAGGCCGCTCTCCGTCGCCGCGAGGGTGTGGTCCAAGAGGGCCTGGTCCACATGGTCAAGGATCTCCAGGTCGCTACTGATCGTCACCGCGTCAACAGCAGTGATGTAATGAGAGACCAAATCGGTATGGACCACCGCCCCAGTGGGATGAACGACTAAGTCGAAATCGATATTCGCCTCCGCAGCAGCAGTGGCGTGATGATCCTTCGCGTGGACGAGGGTCATCACCTCGACGTGACAACTACCAAGGGCGGAACATGTCTCCACGTCGATTTGAAGACCGTCGTGGTAGGGGACCGTCTGCCTCTCGTCAAGTCAATGCTGTAAACCAAAACCAAGGTATGCATTCGGCTTAGTCTGAGTTTGTGGAGTGGGTACTCAATTCAGGATCTCAGGCGAATGTCTGTGGTGACCTGGCATTCTTTATAACCATAAGAGAAGACCAAGCCGGTCGACTTAAATTTGTCAATGGCACAGCTGAACACACTTCTGTTTTTGGGTTTGCGATACTGCCTGTTGTTAACCAGGCAACTGACCAGGTCGAGGACTGTCTCCTGGACGACATGGTGTACCGAATACGCCGAACACGAAGGTGAACATCTAGTCTGGGCTACCTACAGTCGAAGGGCAACTTCATGCGGACATGCTCAAATGGGCAAGAAACTGCTTGGATATCAGAAAAGATAAGCACATCACTCAAGTTCATGATGCGTGACAGTATCTACCGACTGCGTGTAGAGCGTGTGACCGGAGTGGCGGCGATGGCAGCGCTAAAAGAGGACATGGACAGCAAGAAAGCTATGGAACGGCTTCATCAACGGTTATGGTCACATCAGCATGGAGACTGTGAAAGGTTTGGAAAACAAACTCGATGTTGGTGTTCAGATGAATGCAAAAGGTCTGGCTATCTTTGAGTGTGTTGCTTGGACTGCCAGTAAGGCAAAGTGAATGTCTATACAAGGATTGTATCGCAGAAGTCCGAGCCTTTGGAGACTCTCATGATGGATATTTGCTCTGTGAATGAGCAGTCTGTGGATGGAGCTACTATGTTTCTCTTCATCAGAGAGGGTCTATAAGGTACAAGTGGCCGTGTTTACTCATAAAGAAGAGTGCAGCAACGTTCCACATCAGCGTTCTGTTGAACAGGCTGCGAACTCGCTTTCACGGGAACAAAGTGCGACGACTTCATTCCGACCAAGGCGGCGCATTTGCAAGAAAGAAGCTAAGTGACTACGGCGACGATCAAGGGATTGAGCAGCAGTTTACGAACGCCTACTATCTGCAAGAGGATGACATTGTGGAGCGTGCTAATGGTGTGGTTATACCAAGGATCAGATAGATGCTGATGGCTACACACATGCCCAGCTCCTTGTGGGGAGAAGACTTTCTGCATGTGGTGACGACGTTGAACTGGTTGCCCACCAAGCTTTTGGGTTTGGTGTTCCCGCATCGGAAACTGTACGAATCTGAGCCAATGCTGGATGACTTGCGTACTTGGGGCTGTATTGCACATGTGCGTGCTCCCTCTGAGTCAAAATAGACGAAAGAAAAGCTGAGCAAGAGCAAGATTGTGTCTATTACTGGGTTACAGCGAGTCAACCCTAGGCTACCAGTACATTGACCTGGTGACAGCTCAAGTGGTAACAGCTCGAAGTGGCAATATGAAGTGGCATGAGGTGTTCACGACTGATGGCACCGACAAAAAGCATCTGTTTTAGAACGCATTCCTTAATGGTGACCGTGCCCTACTTGAGACTGTACCTGTGGCGCGCATCAAGACCAGCATGGAGGCATACCTTCTAGGTTGGTGTGCCGGCATCTCGAGTGCGAGGAAGACACTCGATGCGGTGCCACTCGCTGACGAGCCCGCAGATACTGAGTCCAGCTCGAGTAGGAGTTCGTCATTTGATGACGCACCTGTGGTGTGATGACGGCTGGTGCTGCTGCATCAGCTGTGTTGCAGGAACATGCTAAATAGCCTAAATGGGGATCGAAAGGAAGAAAGCGTTATTAAACGTAGAGCAAAGACTAAAATGCAACGGTGGAGAAGGACACAAGTGGATCCGTTTGGCCTCCGTTAGAGAGCCCTGCCAAAAGCGGTCAAGAAGGAAGCAGAAGCCGAACGTTTGGCTGTCGGATTACGTGGTAGGTCTAGTGCAGGCTATTACTACGGACCTGCAAATCCCAACGACGTACAAACAGGCACGTGCAGGTAAGTACTGGTAGCAGTGGAGAGCTGCAATGTTGGTAGAGCTTCAATCGTTAAAGGGCCATCAAACCTGGAAACTAGTACCCCGCAAGAATACCAAGAAAGTGAAGGTGATTACGTGAAGGTGGGTCTTCGCTGTAAAGCGAAACGAGCGTGAACGGATCAAAAAATTCTAATTACGACTAGGGATCCAATGTATTCAAGCAACAACTTGGAATCACTGCTCTGAGACTTATGCTCCTGAAATCCGGCTCGAAACCATACGTGCGGGCATCTACTACGTTGTACGAAGAGGCTGAGATGTACTCTGGTGAAGACGGCTTTTCTTTATTAAGACTTGGATGAGACCATCTTCATGAAGCACCTCCTGATTTCCAGATGTATGGACCTGGATTCATTTGCAGATTGTTGAAGAGCTTGTACGGACTGAAATAAGCACCAAACGTTTGGAATCGCACGCTTCATGCGAAACTCGTTATGATGGGCTTTACAAGGACGGACTCTGACTATGACCTATATGCGCTGAGGAAGGATGGTGAAGTCAAGTTGCTGCTGACTGATTACGTGAGAATTCTACTACTGATGGAGCCGCCTGACCTGTGCGCCATAATCACCGCCTCATTGCAAGAGACAGTCGAGCTTACGACGATAGGCACAGTCAAGTACCTCTTATGCGTCGGGATTCTGACTGACCGGCCGCGCCGGTAAATTGTGTACTGCTAGAATCAGTACTGGAGGTGTTGAAGCGTTTCCATATGGAGAACTGTAATGGCTGCGCTACACCAGAAGCTGCGACGTCCTCGAAGACCGACGTGCCTGCCTCGAAGGAGTATATTTTCTACAGAGAGTTGGTGGGTGCTCTCCAGTACCTTGTTAGTGCGTCGAGACCTGATATAGCTCATGCTACCCAACAACTGCGCAAGTATATTGCGAGCAACGATCATACGCACTATGCACGAGCCAAGCGAAGGCTGAGTTACCTGAAGGCTACGTGTGACTTTGGACTACTGATGAATGTGAAGCTACAGATTGACGTGCAAGTTAGTGGCTACTCCGATGCTAGTTTGGCGAATGACCCCGTGGATCGATAGAGTATCAGTGGCTACATCACTTTGGGAGACGACAATGTCATCTCCTACGCATCTCGTAAACAGGTGATTAACGCGTTCAGTATCTGCGAAGCTGAGTACGTTGCGATGGCAGAGGCGACCAAGGACTTATTGTGGCTTGCTGGCCTAAGCAAGGCGTTGAGCTGGAAGCATCTAGTACCCCAACTACTTGAAGACAGCCAACATGCCATTGCCTTAACTGCGAAACCTGGCAAGCATTCTAAACTGAAACAAATCCCACATGATAAGATGCAACGTGAAGTTGAAGCGACATACAACACAGCAAATGTTGGCCGAAATCATGACAAAGGCGCTTGCTGTGGTGAACTTTCGCAAGGAAGGTCTTACCTATCGTGTCAAGTGACGACACCGTGTCAGTGAAATGGCTACAACAACGACTACGCTACTGCGTTGACTACTGCTGTTGATGCAGAGGCTGTATCTGAACGACCTTGATGAAGACGATGGCGATCGAGTGGGAGTGTTGCTACTGTGTGGACCGCTATGGCCTGTGTGCTTTTGACTATGCTACTTCGGGGACTACGATGGCTGCGAGGATGCGCGACTACGATGGCTGCGAGGATGCGCGTGAGCGAGCGCGTCGACCTCCAAGTGCGTCACCGAGATCAAGTGGGAGTGGGAGCTTGTGTACTTACCTGCGTGTCGAGTGCCAGTGCCGTGCAGTCTGTCAGTGTCTAGTGCATCTGTCTACGAGCCATCGTCCACTTGCAGAGTTTGCAAGACACACCCCAAGGACACTCATGCGCCTGGCAGTGCAGCTTGCGGCTGCATTACAACCGGCTACACTGCGTACCCATGCGTGCAATGGCGAAGGGGTATACCAAGGACTGTATGCACAAGTACATTGCTGGCTGTGCGCTGCCAAGATGATGTGCTCAAGGAGAGTGTATTCCACTAGGCTTTAGTAGTGATCTATTTTTTGATTTGTATACAAATCTACCTTTTGCGGAAAAGCGGTGTTCTGGTGGAAGCTGCCCCCTTCACTTTGCGTTTTGGCGTCTGCGGTTCATACTATAGTAGCAGCGAGAGCAGCCTCACCAGACACCGCGGTCCTGCCGCGGTCTTTTGCCCGGCACATACGTGCTTTTACATTTCCATTGATTACTTATCTTAAGTTGATCTTTAAGTGTATTTGCCTTTAAACCACACCTACTCTTAGACGTAATCGACACATAGAGAGCAATCTTCCCGTGACGAGCCTTACGTCACCACTGCGCCAGCACCAGACGGACAAACGCATGCAGCCGTTGATCGCCCGGTTTTCAAATGTCTTTCCAGAGCGATTGTCAAATCAGTTGTTTTCAGCACGAGCAATTAAGCATGGAATTACGCTCAGACCAGTGCTAGGTCACACCCTCGTCCCGCTTTTATATGTATCCCGTGGGACAGGAAACCCGCCAGCAGCTCGTGGATTAATGCTAGAGCGGAATTTGGTGCAGGTAAGCAACTCGCCGTGGGTGTCTAAAATATTTGCAGTGCCAAAGAAGAATCCCGAGACGGGCGGGCGCTAAAACAAGCGGGGATGGCTCGAAGCGGTGATCTTGATGATCCGGTCCGCTGGGTATTGATTACCGCCATCTCAACTTGCAAACGGAGGTAGTCAAAACTTTCCCCTTTCGAGAATAGACGATCTGTTTGACAAGATGCAGGGCTCCATCTATTTATTTCGACAATCGATCTAGCGTCCGAATACCATCAGATGTAAATGTATTTGTCGTCGCGCCGACTGACATCGTCCCGGACTTCGCAGGAAGAAAACGGTCGGTTGGCTGCTCCTAAGGCGTTGCAGGAATACCGGCACGTTGACCCGGTTGATGGCGTCAATGTCTTAGGGAACTAAGTATGGAGCATTGTTGTGGAGTATTTATACGATATTTGTGTCTTCAACCCCGCCGCTGGCCTCCATATCGAGCACCTAGACGCATTACTAACCGAGCTCCGCTGGTATCGTCTATATGCTCAAGCGTCTTGACGACTAAAATTGCACGAGGCGTTATCACCCGTATGCATTCAGTCGGCCTGATCTATAGAAAATTCACTCTGAAGGGTGGACCGGACGACCTGAATCCTTTATTGTTTCACAAACCATTTCTTAACAGTTAATTTTAACCACCTCGTTTTTGGTCAAAATATGATCAAGTTGCACTATTTAGCAATAAATAGTTGCGCACGAGTTGACCTGTGCAAAGTATGACCTAAAAAGAGTACCTAACAAGGATCGCTGCTCCGTTTGACTGATCATAATCCCTTTAATTTGTATAATATATAATCTTTTGATAATTACTTTTTGGGTTCAATTAAGCAGCTATTACAATTGACTGATTATCTCATTCAACATTTTGCTTGCGTTATTACAAAGGTACTGTATTACGCACGTACCCGTAATAGTTTAATCCGTTTATCGTTTTAATGCTTCATAGGGTAGACACTTAATGCGTAATGCATGGCTAGATCGCTGTCAAGCTGGTACAGTATTGCTGCATGATCCGTATTCAACAAATTCGTTACAGATATGTAGACATAACTACCAAGTACATGTACAGGCTGTACCTGGTAAGCAATGTCTATGGTAGTATATTGGTCGGGTCGATGGCACTGACTAGTACCATACCGAAATCCTGGCGTGTCGCGACCAACTCTCCTGTACCATTACATATACGGAAGCAACTCCTTCTTATTAGTGTCCGGGACTGAGGGTCCATAGTAGTCTATACAGCTTTGCCGACCTCACTCTTCAATTCTCGTAGCAGCGTACAAGCTGTTTTATTTGGTCTCCTGTTCAAGCCTCTTTATGTGGGTGTGCTACATCATATTAGCGACTGTCGCCGTCCTTGCAAGCTGCGATACGCTTGTTGCCTCTGTACCGACTAAAGTGCTGACAATTTCAACGACTCAGAAAACCAGTGCCCTCAAACGGGTTCTACGTAGCCATGAGACTAACGAAGGGAAGGTGACTGACAAAGCGATATCAACGAAGAACGTGGGTCAGTCGACGTCAATACGTTTGATGATTTGTTTAACTTAAATTGGCTGAACATGGTGCTCGTTGACAGAGTGAAACGTAGGAAACTCTTCAAGAAATGGACCAGAGCACCCGCAAACAAAGTTGATGAAGTGATAAATAAACTTCGCTGGTATCCAAAAGAGATTTCGCTCTGACCGGATTTTATGAACGGAGCTTGTTTTTAGCGTCGTCTTGCATGTTCTGATCTACGAACGGAACCAATACAATTTTCGGGCTAAAGTCGGAAGAAATGTACCGGATTCTATTAGGAACTACAAGAAGACCACTGAGCAATTTCTGTTGGATCTTGTGTCCGTACGAGGAAAGCGAGTGAGCCACTTCTTGTCAGACAGAATTCATTACACTCACCCAAGGTATGACACGTCAGAATACGCAGGACCGACGTAAGAATAAGCGGGTCCTTAGCCATAAAGTGGGGGCTAGTATAGACCATGGTGCCGAGCGCCTACACACTTCACCTCCTCAAGCGTCCATCAGCATCACCACCATCGACAGACCACCTCTGAGGGCAATAACCAACCGCCTTCTACACATAGTCAACCCGTCTTGCGCGTCAAGAAGAAGCGCGGCTCGAAAATAATCAAAATTTACAAGGGTTCAAATAAAAGAAGTCGTGGACGTCTACAAAGCATATTGGGTACCGGTGTAGTACGTACCGTACGTCACGCTGAACGGAGTACTAAAGCTAGCACCCCACGGTGAATAGCGCGTTGTAGGGGACCACAACTGCCGTAAATACGTAATAGTTAATGGGTTGTTAAAGAATGAGACCGGTGCTTTGAAGAAGATAACCGATCGTCTCGAACCGGAGGATCCTGGTATGCCTAAGGAAGCCATTTGGGAGCGTATTTGCTCTGCGTTCTATTGGTCCAACCGTCAGGTGCTTATCAAAGGGTTGACTGAGGAGCAAGTTAATAGCCGCGTCCGTCGGGCTCGCCGCAGATACTACGGATGAGACATTCATGGAGTAGTTGAGGTGCCGCCGTGCTCCAAGGTTAAGGACTTTGCGATCCCGTTATTTCGTTTCCATCTCGTGACTGCCCACCCGGAACCAAATGTACCACCCAGCCGTATACTGGGGTGGGCTCGCCCTGCCCTAAAGGAGCTTCTACTTTACAACAGTGTTTCTCTTTTTATTGACGGTACTTCTAGATGTGTTCCTAGTGGCTTCAATCAATGTCTGATCGTTATGATGGATGACCCGGTTCGGAATATGTACACTCCGGTGTATTTCGTACTCTGTACATTCAAGACGGAGACAATGTACGATGACATCTTGCACCTAACACACCGCGACACCGGCAAAATGATGTCTCCTGCTGAAACTGTCTGTGATTTCGAGCTCAGCCTAATTTCGGCCGTTTAAACTCAATTCCCCAACGTCGAGGTGGTAGGATGCTTCGTTAACTTTAAGTAGGCAATGCGTAGACGAATGAAGGAAGAACGTCTTATGGAAGACAAGATTTTAATAGCCTGGCGTACTTGACATCCTAGCTGTTGTCGATCCTGACCTCATCGACCCAAAGGGTATTTGATGGGTTAAACAAGAGATTAAACGAAAGTGTGCCGACAAATGATGCGTGTACTCCACCCAAGAATGGCGTAAATTCTGGCTGTACTTTCGAAAAACCTGGCTAGAACGGTATTTTATCACGGAGTGGAATGTTTATGGCATCGCGAGCTCGGTAATTGCTCACACTAACAACCTCTTGGAGAGGTTTAACCACAAATGATTGCAGCTTTCAATCCCCATCCCAATCTGCGTCAGTTTGCTTCAGCGATAGGCCGATTGTCAAGTGTCTACGTCAGGAAGCAGGTCAGCATCACTCGAGGACTACGCCGGAAGAAACAGCGGCTACAAATCATAGCACTTCCGCGGGTACCTGGCTTGACTGAGTTTGAAGTGCCACCTGAGTCGGACAGCAGCAATGCCGGTTTTGAAGAGTCTGATGTTTCCCTTGAGTCACTCTGTGGTGAAATTGATGACAACCTGGGCCTGGGTGGATTTACATCGTCGGACGAGGAGCCTATGGGTGATGCTACTGCTGAGGAGCTTATAGATGCAGTGACCACCCCAAAAGACTCAGAGCAGAGGATCATAGAGGCTGCTAATGTGTACGACAACTCATTGGCCTGGGATGGAGATCAAGAGGCTGACAAAGAGAGCAGCTCAGCGGATGACTAATGGTACGTTTCTACAGAGCAACGATGAGCTTAAACTGCATGGTGGTACTTTTGAACTGGTAGCTTCTTGTATACGATTAACACACCATATAATGATCAGATGTTTGCACTGACATGATGATTTTATCTGGAAAAACATTCGGGTATAAGGTCCGGTCAGGGCGGAACCGGCCAGTAAAACATTCTACGTAAGACGTGGCCCATATCGTCGAGCAACTGTTTGATGACAGTACTGCTGACGTCGTCTGGCTAAATTTTTGCAAGCTCTTCTTGCTTTGGAGAGCAGTATTCAGCACCTTTTCATTTAGCATGGCGTTGACACCAACGTAGCTGACAGGAAATCCCATTCCTAATTCCTTAAAGTGACGGTCGCCCCAACGTCGAATGATCTCCCAGTACGGTCAGTAAAAAAGTCAACCCACGTTTTACTGTAGAGAGTAAAGATGAAGCTTGAATCGAGCGCACTTTGCAATTGAAACCATAAATGCGCTGGTTTGATTGCTGTACTTACGAAAGAGGGTGCACTTGTACTGCTACTGGACAGCCCAAATTAAGTAAAAATAAGATATATTTTTTCACGGCAAAGCGCCAAGAATCTGCGACGTGTGATAATTTGAGCACAAACAGC
This sequence comes from Phytophthora infestans T30-4, assembly GCF_000142945.1. Classification (NCBI taxonomy): domain Eukaryota; phylum Oomycota; class Peronosporomycetes; order Peronosporales; family Peronosporaceae; genus Phytophthora; species Phytophthora infestans. The sequence continues at coordinate 751,289 of NW_003303719.1, read as the reverse complement.
AACGACCACCGAAAATGTGTGTTTTATGTGCAAATTGATTAAGTTCGCAAATGGACACTTCAGAACAGATGTTTTTGTGACTGGTTCCCCTCATGCTTGGGAGATGCCATGTACGAGTACTCGGGGCTAGGCAGGTTCGTGACCGATTTCTTAGCGTCCACACGAGGTGTAAGCTCGATGCAGACGGAGATCTCGCCCTGGCCGACGCTGTGCGTGTCCCACCCATCGCGAAGCGGATGTGTACGTGGGTCGTAGACTCGGTACAAACACAGCGTGAACGTATTTGCCGAGACGAACAAAACGTTGATGAAGATAATGAACCAATTAGTGATCAGGACGCCGTATACGAGCCAAATTGAGCTGTTCGCTAGTCCAGCGATGACCATGTGCACGTTGATAAAGACAGCCGTCTTGTGCTTTAGCACCTGGAACAATTTTTCCATTGGCGCTCCGTAGAGACACATGCCTGCAAAGTCCGCGAGGATGCCTACGACCGTGCCGACGCTCCTAATTGACTGACCAGTGTAGCCTTGACCGCCGACGACGGCGTAGATTGTGATGAGAATGAGAGCGGAGAGGAAGACAGCGAAAGTTCGAGCCACGTAGCGTTTGTCCGAGCAGTAGTAAGTGTAGATACAGAGGAACACGACGGCGCAGCACTCGCCATATAGGAAACACGCGAAGACGGGGAACCACATACCCTCAATATAGCCGTACATCATCCTGCAGGTGAAAGGTTTGTAAAAAATATTGACAAGTTGGTGAAGTTCAAGGGGATGTGTGCGTACCAGACGTGGGAATTTGCTAGAAGTGCCGCAAGGGGTGTGACAGATGCGACACCGACGTGTTTCTGTTGATGGATGCGGTACATGAGCAGCGATGGACTGGAGACCATGCAGATTGTCGCCATACCGGCGAGGACGCGAAATACCAATACTGCGGTGTCAGACATGGCTGTGTTGGAGATTAGATAGAGGGAGGCACACGGCCAAATGAAGAATGAAAGTAGACAGGGTATTTGTGTGTCGGAGGTAAGACAGCAAGCCGTGTCGCCTCTTATGAGCTCGTCTGTTTTGCTCGAAAGTTTGGCACGCTCAGTTGTAGGATGTTCCCGGTTCGCACCAAGTCCACGCGAAGACGTGGCAAGCCTTGTCTCACAGAGTCAGTGAGATCATCGGAACAATCCCGTGGTCGTACACGGTAAGCCCACGGTCTCTGCACGGCGTCGTCCAAGCAGTGTGATTCACACTCTTCGTCATCGAAAGATACCCAAGGCTGAGCCAGGGACACAACTTGTCGAACATACTTCTATCGCAGAGGCTAGACAGATGCCACGACTTGTCTGAGTTTGAGAAAAATGGCATGGTGGCAAGAATTCATACTTTGTGCTCTCAAGCCTCAGTGACTTTCTGACTCTCGCCATGACGAAAACTTGATATGACGCACGGTACATGCACCTGTAAGGGACGTTTGGTAAAAGACAAGTCGATCTGTGACAGGTGTCCATGCACCACAAAAGTGAATGCCCTTGGACTTGAGGGCCGAAGCTATCGAGCCATTATCATATTCGCCACGTATCAAACATGTGCACCAAGTATAACGTCACAACCGCCACGCCATCACTGCAGCAACTTCAGAAACTGGAAATCTTCCCAACGCGGTGTTCCGAGCTCTTATCGCCGTCATTCCTAGACACAATCGACCACATTGAGATCAACGACACGGTAGAGCGCGACGGCGTCGTGTTCTACCGCATCGACGTGTTCCTAACACATAAAACTTCGCACATCCCAACGATCAAGTCTACCGTCGTCTCCGATCAACCAGATTACCAGCTTGAACGGCGCTTCAACGAGTTTGCCAACCTTCGCTACAAGGTCTGGATGTATGCACAACGGCAACATGAAGACGGATACAGGTGTCAATATTGCAGCGAATTTATGAGCTTCATCATCCACTCAATGTCCCAGCCGCGCGCGTTGATCAAACTAGCTACAGGTGTGCAAACACGCAAAAAACTACTCGCTGCCTTCTGCAACGTCTTCATCACGAAAGCTCAAGCCCACAAGGCGCATTTCCCAGGTTGGTGTACAGGATACCCGAGCATTCCCCACGTCGTCGACGATTTCTTTCGTAAGTAATTTTTTAAATCCTTAAGTTGCTTGAAAGAAAACACATTTTATTCTTTCTCTGCAAATTTGGCCAATTGCACTTCCTCCTGCAACTTAAATGTCGAGCAACAGACGCTCCGGGTTCTCGATCTTGTCGGCAATGGCCTTAAGGCACGTGACGCCCTCACGGCCGTCAATGAGGCGGTGGTCGTACGTGAGCGCCAGGTACATCATGGGCCGCGCGACGACCTCTCCGTCCACCACGACCGGTCGCATTTTGGTGCCGTGCATGCCGAGGATGCCGGACTGCGGCAGGTTAATGATCGGCGTGCCCATAAGCGAGCCGAAGACGCCGCCGTTCGAGATGGTAAAGTTGCCGCCGGTCATCTCCTCGAGCGTCAGTTTGCCGTCACGCGCGCGAGCCGCGAGCTCGGCCAGACCCTTTTCCACATCAGCGAAGCTCATAGACTCGGTGTTCTTCAACACAGGCGTCACTAGACCCTTAGGGGTCGACACAGCAACACTCATGTCAACGTAGTCACGGTAAACGATCTCCTGGTGCTCGTCGTCGATCATAGCGTTGACGCCGGGCACCTCAAGTAGTGCCGACGCACTGGCTTTAACGAAAGCAGACATGAAACCCAGCTTAACGCCGTGTTTGGCCTCGAACGCGTCCTTGTATTGCTTACGTAGACCCATAAGCTTAGACATGTCGACCTCCTGGAACGTCGTGAGGCTGGCCGCCGTGTTTTGCGACTCTTTCAGGCGCTCGGCTGTGCGCAGACGCATGCGGCTCATCTTCTCGCGACGAGACGCGCGCTCAGGCGTGGCTAGTAGCGGGTTAGTGCCGGCAGCCGGTTCGGGCGTGGCGGCAGGTGCCGGCGTCGATGCCGGTGCCGGCGTGGGAGTAGAAGCCGGAGCTTCCGGCACGGGCGAAGAGGCGGGCGCCTCACCACCGAACACCATAGAGAAGAGCGGCACGCCGATCTCCACCGTCTGGTCTACATCAGCCAGCGTCTTGGTGATGGTGCCGGCCTTGGGAGCACGGACGTCCACGCTCACCTTGTCTGTCTCGAGCACGACGACGACTTCGTCCTCAGCCACATAGTCTCCGGACTTCTTGATCCACTCCACGATGGTTCCTTCCGAGATGGAGTCACCCATGGACGGCACAGGCACGGTAGTCTCCTCGCCGGACGGAGCTGCGGCAGCCGGCGCGGCTTCCGTCTTGGTCTCCGGCTTGGTCTCCTGCGCGCTCTCGGCGCCCGCAGCGCCCTTGACGATCTGGAACAATGGCGAGCCTACCGTTACGTTGTCATCGATGGCGGCCAGCTGCTGGCCCATGGCGCCGGCAAAGGGCGCGCGCACGTCCACGCTCACCTTGTCCGTCTCGAGCACGACAACGACCTCGTCCTCGGCCACAGCGTCTCCTGGTTGCTTGAGCCACTCCACAACGGTTCCCTCCGAGATTGAGTCACCCATAGACGGAACAGGCACGTCCGTAGCATCGCCAGAGCTCGAGAAACCGCGGAACTGCACGGCTGACGCGGCGTTCAGACGCTGCGCACGCACAGACACAGCGCTGGCGCCGCGCAGCTTCAGTGCGCTGGAACTGGATGAGCGAGCAGCCAAAACGCCAGCGCTGCTACTGATTGATGTGAGGGAGCGACGCGCGGCGCCATTGGCACGCGCGGCGGCACGAAGCAGGACACGTCCGGAGCCGTGCATTGTGTAATCTCAGCCTCTAAATGCAGATTGGGAGATGAGAGTGAAGGGGGTACGGTGTGGTGCACACCATTTCGTTTGAGTTGCTGTTTGTGCATTGTGCTACTTCTGTAAACCCTAGATTGGATGAACGCAACAGCATCCTGTGGTGACTTGCACTGAGTAAGGCGGAACTACAGGTACGAATCCTCAAACAGCTGCTCACGGGACTTAACATGTGCATGACGCGTCTCACGTGGACGGAAAACTTCAGATACCGGTACCTCTACTGTCAACTACTACAAAGTATTGAATAAAAATACAAGTTGCATTTGCTAATTTAAAATCGCCTAATCATCAGTACTTGTACGTGAAAAGCAACTGAAATAATACGATGTAGTACTTCACACTCAGCAAGCTCGCTAGAATCAACTATCCTATCTACAATCCGTAGCTCTTGTAAAACCCTCTTAATCGGTTAAAATAGCCACTCTTGTAGAATGAAAAAATGACCTCCAATGCTCCACAACCCCCCTCCTCGAGTATCATAGTCGCTGCAGATTTTGCACCTTTTGTTGTTGTCCGCAGCATCCGTGTATTCATTGAAATCGTTGGCCACTCGGTATATGGTTTCGACTCACAATATCTTCCTTTAACGGATTCGGGAGGTCCACCACCACGTCATATCCTTTACAAATCCAAGCTCTTACAAAAACCTGCCGAGGGGAGTGTACTTCACCGCAGTGGTAGCGAGGACCACTGTGGCTGCCACGAGAGCTTCTAACGTCATGCTATCGTTGGACTTTTGTCTGGTGTTCTGCTAGGAAAATTGCCCGTTAAAATGTCGCCATGCGTTGTACCGAATGCTGGACTTGTCCAGCCCCACGTGATTTATCTTTAGTAAGCATACCCATCAGTGTAAGGTGCAGCAGCAAGTCGTCACGTGGCAGTGGAGAGCGACCATTACATATCCATTCGGCTTCATCTTTCAGCACCCCTTCGCTCATCTAGACACCCATAGTGTCCATCAATCAGATTTTCTTGGCCATTGACAAGTTTAAAATTGGAGCACAGCAACAAAATAACTTGTCCGAACTCGAATTCTGTCCCGCAGAGTTTTGTTTCATCTCTCGAAATTACTTTGCCCAAATACTCGTGTCATCTTTGCCAAATACTTGATCTTTTCGTTACCGGCTAAACGTCACACACACATCGGAAATTAAGAGATTAAACGCCATTGCGTCTTCTAGGTTCCTGACGAGTCCTAATGCACGACGAACGGCACCGCTAAGACATCGGAAGGCTCGGACTTTATTTGGATTTCCACTAGTCACGTCCCTCACTTCGGTAGAGTCTTTAGGTCTACGTGCCGTTTTTTGGTACATCATCAACTCTGCGGTCTCGGGATAGTGAATGCTGTAAGTTTTCGGAAGGCGTACCAATACTTTTACATGACCAAGGCCAGTCGCGACTTGGAGCTCGTCGATTGGCAGTCGGACGTCTTTGAGCACCAAGCTTCATTCCAGCACCATTTAGCTTCATCATACCGCTTGTATCACTCACACACCGTCTTCCATATCGTTTTCCGTTACCCACGTGCTGTTCTTCTTTGCCAGGAAGAGCTGAAGCTCACTAGCATCGCATTGGGTACCGTGGGTATTTTTCGCCGTGATCGCCTTACGCAACCTACCTCAGCAACAATCGCACAAAAGATCCTCACCATGTTTCTCGACGCGGTGAATCTCTAAAATGACGGAATAAATTGGGATGGTCTGCTTTTGTAAAGAACGGACCCAGTCAGTCGGTTTCTCTCACACGTAATGTAGAAGAAGAAAATAACCTCGAGTACATTAACTCTTTCCGTGTACTTACAGTTCCTTTTAATATTTTTATATTTGTCTCAAATTATCACACGTCGCAGATTATTATACCTTGCTCGTTCAAAGGAGACATATTTCCCAGACTCAACGTCTCCGTTGACAGCGCACGCTGCGACGATTGCTGTATCGGTATCAGTGTTCCTTCCTCCTTCATCTTCACGAACCAATGTGTCAATTCCGGTGCCCATAGAGGCGATTCCCGCATACTTTGCTGCATTTCCGTGTCCATGGCGCCAGGAGCGTATGAGAACACTCGCACTTTGTTGCAAGCCGCTTGTTCCGTAGCAAGGACTCGGAAGTGCATCTTCCGCGCAGCTTTAGCAGTACAGTACTGACTTAACGTCGAATACGGTGCAATAGCTGACTCGACGACACGTTGAAGATAATCAACTTCGCTCTATCATTCGAACTTGGCTGCTTTGTCATCTCATGTCTTGAGGCCCCAAATACATCAAGGAAGCGCTTGTTGAGCCACATGACTGACGTCACGTTGAGCTCGAAGTGTCGAGCCATTTCACTCGGTAAAGGACACTCCTGAGCGAATCCTAAGCTTCCAAGAGCGCCGGCATTGTGCACGAGAAAAATAGTATCGTACTGTGCCGACCATCTGTGGTCAACTGGGCCAAAACATTGTCGACTTTCTTGGTATAGCCGACACTTTCGCTAAGGTCCACGCTTTGGATGAAGATCTGGAGGTTTTCAGCTTGTTGTAGCGAATTTCGAGCGTCTTGAACCAGTTGCGCAGTCTCCTTCAGACCATCTTCATCTCGAGCCCATAAAAACTATCGAATTGACTGATGAGAAAGCCGAAAACTTTTAAATAAAAATAGTATTTAGTACCAGATCCAGGCAAGTTCGCGAGTGAAGTCTAGAGCTAAACAGCGTCCAAAACCCCTCGAGACGCCAGTCACTAGCACTGCAGAGCGCATGGACGACGCTTGATGTAAAAAAAAAGATACTTTTCGTGTAGCCAACTATGGAATGTAGCCCTGTCAGAGAAATGTAGCCATGTTGAAGAAATGTAGCCAAGTTGATCACTTCAACTTGCTGACGGTAATTTGTACTTCTCATGAGGCTTCCACTTACCCAGCAGAATCAGCCGCCGCTTTACGTCCATGGAGATCTCCACTGCATCCGGCAGCGTCACCATCTCCACATCTCCAATATTTTCAGCCGATTCGCCTTTTTCTGTCGAAGTCGCTTCATCACTGGACTTGTAGGTCGTCGTACTTCATCTTCCGATTCGCTTTCTGCGCTGATATCAGGTGCTTCTGCTGCGCTTTTAGCAAATAAAACCATCTGGCGATTGTGTCGTGTAGCCATAGGCTTCGCAGCATCTTGCCAGGCCAAGGCGTACGTCTGCCAGTAGAAAAATACGGCACTTCTTAGACGCTGCGAGTGGTAAATTACGGCATTTTCGAGCTGTTGCCGTCTTTGCTGTCGCTCACGAGCCCAGCGTAGCCAGGAGATCAATAGATTTCTGGCAATGTTACGCTCTCGCTTAAGTAGCGCCACTTCACAGCGACGTCTTAAGTCGACGACCCGCTCCCACGACTGGAAAATGATCTGCTGGACGTGGTGATTCGCCACCGACTGCAGCTTAATAACACACGAGAGCAGCACAAAGCGACGTTCGCGCTGTTTCTTCGCTGCAGCTTGCCACACTGCGAAACTTTGACGAAACAGTGTAGCCATCTCATGCGCTGCAGCTTGTTCCAATTGCTCATCTCGTCGTAGCTGACTCGCTACTGTTGCGCGGTTCCAGCACCGTAAAGCTACACGTAGTAAACGCTGCTCAGCGTGCATTAACGCTAGTCGTTTACCTTGTTCTTTATTGACCAATTGCTGCCATTGCCGGAAAAGTTGGTGAGTTTTTTGCTTCTTTTTTCTTGTCTTGAAAGACTCACAAAGTTTCCGCCAGTGTTGATGTTTCGTTGTAACTTTCTGCCAAGCTACGAGCCATTTCGTCGCCTTGGAACGCAGTAGAAACTCGTCAAAGCGTATGGCTACACTACACTTTACTGCAAAACGCCACAGCTGTATGTGTTTTCGCAGTACAAAACGCTGATACAGACGACCGATACGTCGTACCCGACCAAACTCTCGCCAACGACGCACTGCTCGATGTCCACGGTAGATAAAAAGCTGCGTAATTGCAGTCTGAGCTTGTTCACGGGACTGAATCGAGCATTGAGTGTAATGTAGCCATCTTTTCAATCTTGTACCCATGTGCAAGATGGCTGCGCTCCGCAAGGCCACGTCCTTGGCCACTCGTTCCTTCACATATCTTCTCCATCGAATCCAGACGTCACGTTGTTGCAGCTTCGCACTCTTAGATCGACAGCTAGAAATCACAAAACTTTGCCATTTTCGCGTATTTTTCCATCTGTTCCAGAATATAAAATACCGTCGTAATTTATTCCGACGAGCTGCCTCAAGACACCAAGCCACTCGCTTCTGTCGTTCACTCCATCGTCTCCACCTGCCCAACATTTCAGGAAGTAAACTATCATACCGTCGATTTCTAAAGTATTCCAGTACTAATCGAGCTCGCTTCGAGCGCGTTTGAAGCTCTTTTAGTTTCCGAGCTGCACGTCGTAAGTAAAATATTCGCATAGCTACCTCAACTCGCTGTGTTTCTCGTCGAGTTTCACTCACTACCTTACGGTAGTCATGACTCCAGAGTAACCAGAACTTTGTGAGTAAACGCGCTTGATAATACACGTCCAAACTGCTGTAAAGATGCCGAGATTCGCCCACATGGAACCTCCACGCATGCCAATGTTTCTTAAGTTGTCGTCGCTCTCGTCTCGCCATCTCGGTGGTCACTAGCACCCACAACTCGCGTTCACGTAGACGGTCTTTCTGCAGCTGTTTAACTCGCGTCACAAGCTCAGCCCACGCACGGAAAATTGTACGACTACAAGCTGCTTGCCGCTGCGTCGTCATCTTGAAAAGAACGACGCGAATCTTGCGTTTTTGGTAAGTAAAATATTGCCAAAAGTGAAAGAAAAACTGCTGTCGACGCATCCGATAGAAGAGCTGAGCGTGGAAAATCTGCCTCCAACGATGCCAAGCTTGAGGCAGATCCCAAGTCACTTGAAACCGCTGGATAACGCGAGCTTTTTGAGCTAGCGCCTGCCCTAATGTTACGACGTTTAGAGCCGAATTCGAGTCACACTTTAACGCATTTCTAACCGTAATACCGTCCTCATTTTCAACCGTAGTCTCAAGTGAAGTAGAGGGTGACTCTGACGCTACGAAGAGAAGAGTTGCCAGTCGTTTACGGTGTGCGGTAAGCCGCTGCCATAACATAAAACGGAAGCGGAGATGGCTCCCCAGTGCCACTTTAACCAGTAACTTTCGGCAACGAGCGTGGGCTTGACTCTGTTGTTTCCACGAGGTGAACACCATTGTTACAAGTTGTAACCACTGTCTTTTAGTCGACTTAGCTCGAAAATCTCGAATACGGTGCGTCGAAGTTACAGTGTTACGCCAATTTTGGAACTTTGACGCCACTAAGTGTAACTCGTTAGAGCCGATCAT
>NW_003303719.1:652502-741948 GCF_000142945.1 Phytophthora infestans T30-4 | reverse complement strand
TCGCCATGTCTGGAATAACCAGACGATAACCCGTTTGTGTACGTATCGCCAGTGATTGTGACACTTTTGCTCGTAACATTTTACGTCGAGTGGCATAGAACAGCCATGCACTGAAACTTTTCTTCTGGACGGAATGATGCGTAACATTCAAGTAGAGCGCGAGTTTTCGACGTAGGGAAATCTGGTATTTGACAGCTGTTTTCCACGTGATAAAGTAGCGTGTGTTTAAACGATGAAACCGAAACGTTGAAACACGACTATCAGCATGTTTTATCCACTTCTGCATCAACGTGAACGCTTGAAAAGCGCCGAAAGCTTTAAACTGAAGCTGGAGCTGCATGTGTTTTAACGCGTGTTTCATCCGTGATTTAACCTCATTAGTATACGCAACGTAATTCACCCAGCACTGCCATGTCCGCTTCAAAATCTGTGTTTCAGCAAATGCAGCGGACTTGAACACCATCGTTTTCTCCAGTTTCCGCGTCGTAACAAACTGTTTCCACCTCGCTATAACTCGACGTTGTGTACTTTTCAGCACTTGGGCTAGAATCTGCTCTTGGAACCCCTTAAGAGCCTTTCGAGACTCCCGTAAACGGACCCAAGATCGCCAGTAGCGCTGTAACATTCGTAACTTACAGGATCTCGAGATCAAGAGCAGTTTCCGCCACGCGTACCATATTTTCAGCAGCGCAGTGGTGCGTACTCTAATTGTTACCGTATTTTCACTCGCTCGTAGATTTTTTCTGTAACTTTTAAAGTCGTTTAAGGCGTTGAAACATCGATACGCTGTCTGCATTCGCCATCGAGCCACGAGTTTGCCACAAACAGAGCGAAAAAGTCGGGTCTCGACGCTGGATTTTAGCCAAAAATCCAGCGTTTTCTTAAGTCGACGACTGCAAAAATGAATATCCGCACGTAGCAGCATGTCGTGACGTTGTTTTTCCACGTTATAGACGAGAATAAACGCGTTCCAAGCCTTGCGAAGGACCGTATTTTTCCAGCTTAACGTCGCGGTTCGAGTTCTATCTCTGGCCTCACGTTTCGTCTGGATAAAATCCAGCCAGCCACGCCACGCAGCAGGCAGCAGCTTGTTCTGGAGATAGCGCAAGGTAACAATTCGTGTTTCTCGTGATAATGTAGCCATTCGCTTCCATCGTGAAACAATCTTCAACATTTGATCGCCGGATATTGACACTCTAAAAAGCTGAGCTTTGTGACGGATTTTACGTAGATATTCGTGCTTGTGAGCTAGATTTCGCAGCGCTCTAACTCCTTTCTGCATCCGACGAAAACGTAAGAAAGATGACGCTAGATGTCGACGTCTAGTGTTCATTTCGACGTGTAAATGCCATGCTGAGAGGACTCGAGAAGCAGCGTTCACGTCACATTTCGTAGATAATATCTGCAGGATAGATTTTAACTTTTTTGTCTGGATACTCCAGGAATGCCAAGCTCGGAACGAAGAACAGAGAAGAAGAACTTGAAGCCTCTCAGTGTTGATCTGCAGCTGATGACGATGGTAGATAATAGCGGAGACATTACTTTTCCACTCGTTAAAGTTTTGGCTTACCAACTTTTGATCGTACACGACACGCGCAATGGTGTTTTGGATTCTTCTAGTTTTCTCCATTGCTGCAGATTTTCGCCACTCGCTCAGCAACGCAGCGAGAAGACGGAGCCGTGACGAGTGGTAAAGCTCTAGAATCTGTTCACGTCGTAGCCGCAGACACGTCGCAGCTTCTCGCCACGTCTCAAACGCGTGTCGATACACGCGACTAGCGTGAAATCCGCGGATTTTTTGCGTTCGTGATCTCTTACGGATCGAGGCAACTCTAAACGCCTGCCAGAGTTCCCACACTCGTTTTGTCCTGGACGTAACATTCATGCTACGGATCTGTCGCTGCGTTTTCCGTCGCTGACAGAAGCGATTCCACCCTCTAAAATGCCGTCGATACAGCATCTGAACCCACCCCTGTATCGCCATTAGAGTGTGCACCCTCACTTGTTTCCGGGTTAAAGTTACGGCACGCCAATGCTCCAACACTCGCGTAACTTGAATACTTCGCCAGCGACGTAACATTCCAGAAATCATGTTACGATCAAGAACACTCTCCTGCTCTTCCAGACTAAAAATCCGTCCTCGTAATTTCCGAATAGAGGCCTGTTGACGCTGCTTGTTAGCGTGAAAATCCACCCACGCACTCCACGATACTCTAAGTAACTTATTAGAGCTCCCTACCCGACGTAACAATTCACACGCTGTAACAATCGACATTCGGTGTTGCACTTTCCTTGCCAGCCACTCTTTCGAATAGGCTTCGTGTACACCTTGAATTTGCTTCGTCAGCGCTCGCTCCTTTTGTTTCATCACGTTAAAACGTTTAAACCCGTCGATAAAAGCCAATCGCAGGAGCTCTAGATCGCAACAACGCATAAACTTTCCCACTGCGAGTGAGAGAATTGTAAACGTTTGCCAGCGCCGAATTCGATGACGAAGATCTGAAATAACGCGGTTTTTCGTCACTTTACTGTTTAAACTCTTCACGCAGCGAAAAATCCGAGCTTTTTGACGCCAAATACTCCAGATTCGGCACAATAAAGTCAACTTTACTCGGGCAGCCACCACCAACGCACAATTTCGAGATCGTCGTCGAAACACAGCAACATGTCTCCACTGTTTCACAATATTTCGAAGTAAAAATTTACGTTTCCCGTCGATTTTCGCCCTGGTAAAACCACGAATACGAGTGTAGCGTTTCCAGCGTGTAAAAACACGTTGTTTCGTATTCTCCATCCATAATAACGCAAAACGTTCCTGGATTCCCTGTAATTGTCGCTTTTTCTGCTCCATTTCCTCGTGCCATGCTGAAAATACTCGAGACAGCGTTAAAAATCGCATTTTGACCAGAAATTTGCGACAGGATAGCCGCGATTTTACGTGCTGATTCCACGTACTAAAAGCTCGACGCGACGTGTTCTGGCTCCACATTTCGGCGCAATTCCGCGTCAATCGATCGTGTCGCGCCGTTACACTCCAATTCTCTAAAACTTTACGGTAAGTTCGACGTTCGTAGAAATTTAGAGCTCGAATCCGGTCGCGATTTGTCTTCTTTCGGAGCTTTTGATAGCGTTTCCAAGCGGTAAAGTTTCTGAGAACGAGTTGATTTTTCCATTTCGTAACAGCAAATTTGGTCTGGCGACGGGTAAAAGCATACAAACGCCAGGTTTTAAGCGCGCGACTTTCACTTTGAAGACACCAAAGTCCTCGAGCTCGAAGCAGCAGCTCTTGCTTGTGTTTCTTTCCGCTTAGAACCGACCTCCAGGCGTTGAAATATAGCGGTAATAGGCAAAAATAGCGGAACACGACAGCTTTATGTTTCAAATGTTTCGTGAAAATCTGTCGTTTCACAAAATTCTTCCAACTCGCGAAGTGAAATTGTAGCCGTGAAGCTGTCGTGACTTTCACAGCACGTGCAAATTTCTGCTTTAACATTTTTCGCACTTGAACAAACTGTATCCATCTCCTGATGCGTCTTCGTGCGCGAAAATCCCTCATCTCCCCCACTCGAACTGCGCCGCTATTGTGATTTTTGTGTTTCTGAACGATAAAATCTGTCCATCTCGCGAAAATCGCGCCTTTAGCGTGTCCAGAGTGCATCGATACGACGCACAGTTGGACTGTTCTTAGACGTTTGTTTAAACGAGAATTGTGTTTTAACTCTTGAATCACACGCGTCATCTTTAACACGTTCAGTCGATGTGTCGCAGTCTCCAATTGTCGCGTTATTTTCGCCTTATTTCGTGATATTTTCGTCCACGCAGCGAAGATTTTTCGCATCAATAGGGAGCGATAACGCGACCGCACGCGTTGGTTTTGACGCGTTTTATTCTTGCGTTTTTGAGTATAATTCACAATGTGGTTAAACGTCGTTAAAAGTCGGTTTCGACGCCACAACTCCAGAGATTTTACCACCATCTCTCGACGTTTAAGCTGCGCTAATCGAAGAAAAATCCAACGTCGAAGCGCTCGCTTTACTTTAAACCACAGGATTTTATCTTGTATCTCAACGGCCCGCAGTTTTAACGCGGTTGAAGCGCGAAAACGCTTTTTCCACGACGTGAAAAAACACTTCAAGACCCGGTGATTCGATGTTAGCAACGTGGATTGAAGCAGATAGCGATGTCGCTTACGGATATTCCACGTGGCCTTCCAGCAGTAAAAACTGGCAAAAATCTGTCGGTTTTGCCACCTTAAAGCCACCGCCGAAAGTCGTTTTCGCTGTCCTCGTTTGGTCTCCAGAGCGCGTCTCCAAGTCTGCCATCGAGAAGTTAAAAGTCTTGTTTGAGTCGCTTGCTGGATAATTTCGGATTTTCTCGCTTGTTGGTGCTTTAGTAAGAGAAGGTTTGTCCACTGTCGAAAGTAGATTTTAGTGTGGATTTTATCCAGCGTTTTCACGACTTTAAACACTCGTTCGCGTCGCTGTGTGGATATAACCACATAGTGTTTCCATAGGCGGAATCTGTTGGATTTTGTGTAGTTTTGGAGCTGAATGTCAGCTAGTCGAGCAGCAGATTTTAAGTAGAATATCCGTCTCCATAAAATCCACATTGACTGCATCACATTACGACGTTGGATTGAATATTGCAGCTGTTCTCCACGGAGACGACACGCCTTTTTCCGACTATATAAAGCGTACCAAGCTGACAGAAACACTCGCTTTCCTTCCACGGATTTTCTCGTTCTGAAGCTCTCAGTTGCGTGTAGTTTGTCGTGTTGCGACTGCATATTATCCACTAGAAATATCCAATGGATTTTTAGTACGCTGAGTTTGTGACGCTCCTGACACTCCAAAAAAGCAGAATCAACTTCTGCTTTCTTCGTCACATATTGCTTCCAATTGGAGAAAATCGAAGCCAATACATGAAGCGCATATGCAGAATCCAAGATGCGCGTCGCACTACGAGTTCTTGTGCTCATTATCCAGAGATTCCACACTCGTTTCCGTCTCAAATTAGCCACCCGAGCGACAATTTCTTCCTCAAAATGTGACGATTGCTTGAAATGTTCCTTCCATGCTGCAAAATAACAAGAAATCTGTTTACTCACACGAACTTCCGTCACATCGGATAATATCTGCGCTGTAGTCACTCGATTATCCGTCCACGCCGCCCACACTGCGAAGCTTTGACTCAGACGACGACGTGCTGAAAATTGAAGAAAGCGCTTTTCTCGCTCGCGAAAATCTTTTAGCTGGTCGATCGTCTTTTTCCAAAGTCGAAATATCTGGATTTTCCGTCGGTGGCATGAAGATTCTTCCCACAGATTTAACCTCGTTCGTGCCGTCTCATTTCGGGAGATATTCATGCGTAATTTATCCCACGCAATACTTAACGAACGCAGTCTGCGCTGGTCTGAGCACATACAAAGCAGCGCTCGATGGGCTTGTTTTCGGGCCTTTTCTCGTTTCCAACGTGAAAAAAATCGGCGTTTTCGGGCGATTTCAAGACGCTTTCTTGCTTCCCTGATGGATTTTACGTTAATTCGCCAGATTTTCAGCACGTGTCGCTTCTGATAACTGTCACGGTGTCTTTCGGCTTGATGATATTGGTTTTTCACCCAGAACACGCGTCTCCAATGCGATAAACGGAGTCTCAAACTGGAGCGACATTGACGCTGAAAAATCCATTGTGCTCGGTCCTTTGAGCACTTTTTGGCCTCAGTGAACAATCTCCAGCTCTGAATACACTGGAAAGCAGTCTCCAGGACAGTAGAACGTCGCTTGATCATCGTACGAACTCGAAAAGATTTAATCTTCTGCGCGTCTTGACGCCAAGTATTCAACAGCGTCTTCATCTGCCAGATCCAGATTCTTTTCGCAGATTTCTTCAGATTTTTCACATCAACGGAGATTCTGCGTAAAATACACAGAGGAAGCGCTCGAGGGCTCTCGGTCATGTGGAAATCGATCTTCTCGGGTAAACACAAGGTGACCCAGTGGAAAATCGCGTGTGTACACCACGTCAAGATCTGGATTTTATGTGCATGCTGGTCTTGGATTTTCCTTTGATTCACCCATTGCATCACCTGGAGTCCGCGTTCTGCGCTGTTATCCGCCGTCCGTGGCATAGGAGAAACGTGATTTGCCTCGGGAATTCTCTGGATGGGAGAATCCAGTGCCAACATGTCGCCGAATCGATCATGTTCTCGCAGTTTTTTCGGGATAAATCCAGATTTAAACGTGGATTTTCGCTCGGACGTCGAGAGATTGGAGACCAACGACGCTCGACGAACAGCATGGAGCTTGGATTCCGTGTTTTGTCGTCTTTTTGCACCAGAATCCAGTGTTATATCCGCATGTCGATGTCCGGAACACAGTCGTTTAACCTTCGGTTGCGTGCCTAAATCCAAGTTGAGAATCTTCTTGCGCCAATCTCGTTCCGGATTAATGGATAGTGACAGTAGATATCGATGATACACTGCGTCGTCAGGAGGACCGATGCCGTAGCGCTCGAATACCAAGTAGGACGCTTGGATCAGCTCAATGAGAGTAATCGGCTCGGATTCTTCCTCAGATATCGACCGCTTGGACGCTCGAGTACGTTCAGCTAGCAGAAAAATCTGCGTCAGCAGATTACAGACCATCTCCCGATGCGAATGATCCGTGGATTTTACGTCCTGAGCACGAGAGCCCGCCGCAACATGCGTCGGCATCCTTCGCTCCTTGTCCCGAGAGCTTGAAGAGACTGCAGTTTCTCGTCTGAGACCCAAGCGGCGGGTCGTTTCAACATCATAGCACGAGCGACTAGAAGCGACACTGTACGACTTTTAGTATCAAGAATTAGCTTAGATAATGTTGAGATAAATTAATCGCTCTGGATTCTTTGTTTCGATCGAAGATTCACATTGTAACTTAAGAAAACAAACATAATAAAATATACTTTTTTCACACATAACTCATTTATAAACAGAAAAATATAGTTTTCTATTTTGGTCATTCCTCAATTTCAACCATGGCGTCCCATCCGGTACTCGCAGGTTCTCGTATCGCTCCGTCCTTCTCTTCATCCGCCAGTGCTCTTCGTCCATCTTTCACCTCTTCCGTCTCTCCAGAGCAGCCTATAAGAGACGCGGTCGTCACTAAATCGGCGATTGCACTAGTCTCTCGACCCGACAACAGACAGCTGCCTCGCTACAGTAGTCAGATTCGGACTAAACTACAATGGCGACCAGCAGCCAAGCTGCAATTATTGATGTTTCGCAACACTATCGGGTGTGTGATTGCCGCAGTTTTGGCCAATGGGTGCTTCTACTCGGGCAATATTTTCTCGTCCCAGTCTTCTGCACACCAATCTCAACCGGAATTTCTCATGGCTACATTAATTTGGACTGCGTTTGTGCATGCGGTCAAGATGACAGCAGCCTATTTGCCGTCTATGATGACGCAGAAATTCCTCGAGTTCCCCGACTATAACCCCAGTCTCTTTTTCTGCTTCAAGAAGCTCGTCAGAGGGACCTGTCCGTACTTTATTGTCTCATTATCTGGCATGATCGGTACCGGATTACTCGTCCAGAATACGTCACTGATGACTGATCTTTTCGCGTTTAAACTGCACTTTTACATGGGCAATTTGTTTAATCTCGTCTTCACAGCAGGCATCGCAGTAGCAGCGAGAAAAATCTACACGAAAGAGACCAACCAAGGCCATGGTCGTCGCGGTGCGTTACGTGTCATTTCGAGTAAACTTTCCGCTACTTCTCGGATCCATCGAGCCCCGAATTATCGCCCTACGAGCTTCTGGCGCGAATATCTGGTCCAGTTCCCACATGCCGTCCATATCGCACTCTGTGGGGCGTTTGTTCACGCTGTGTCTTGGTATGGTGTACTGAATCAAGAGAAACTGGTGATTATGAGTTTTGCCATGCTGGGAATTACAGCGAAACTCGCGATTCAAGAGGCTGCCAAATATTATATTCTTAAGAAAAAAATCCGAGGGATCCGTACGATGTGTCTGCTAGTGGGACTGCCGACTGTCTTAATTGATACCCAGTCACGCATCGTGTTATTAGGCACCCAAACAAACTCGTTTCTTGTAGCGGGGACGTGTGCGATGGCTGTCGCTGAGTTGTGTCTTCGTGCTGGGAAAGCTGCGTATGTTGCGCGCTCTATTCGACGTCGAGCTACTGCTGTTGAAGCGGAAATACTGGAGCTATCAGCTAGTAGTAAGCAATCAGAAACTCGCTCTGTGTCGTCCTTGAAACTCGAGTTCGACCTGTGGAAACGACAGATTATTTCGTACCATACGGCGGAATTGACTGCTGATATGTATGCCGAGTATATCGCGATCGGTTGCTCCCAATCGATCATTTTCTGGTGGTCTGGCCACCCTTTCTACCCGGCTTTGCAGCTAGAAACAGGCGGTGGGATGAGTCCGGGAGATGTCGCCAAGTGGAGGTTTAATCAAGTATCTATGCTTGGATTCCAGTTCGTGGTGGAAATCTTCGTCGACTACGTGTGCGTCGTGGTGGAGATGGCGGCAGGGATCGATTTTGCGCGGATCAAGAGTCGCAGCACCTTTTTAGGAGTCATTTTCATGATGATGGCCGTGCTCAACATCAATATTTCTAGTGTCGTGTACTTATCTGCTCCACGAACAAACGTGGGAAACAATTAATTACGAGCTAAATGAGCTAACGACCTTAAGTTATTCGTACAAGATCTGCAGTACCGAGATAGTACGCAAAAGTACGCTAAGCATCATACCGGTAGCGTACCGATGATTTTTTATTTTAGTCCTGTTGTTAGGTCATTTTCAACAAGGGCTCTGAAATTCAGTGCTTGTGATATAACTTAGAATTTGAAAGTTTCAACTAAGGGGTTTTAAAGCCCTAATTTAAATGAAAGTGTTATTATACTGCTCTTGTTTAAATAAAAAATACGATCCAGTGCCAACTCCAGCTTGCTGGTCTTGGTTCCATCGGTCCAAGGAGTAGTCTCTTTTCTGTCGGCACAACCTGCCCAAAATTCAAACAATCATCCGTATTATGTCCGTATGCATGATACACCTTTCCGTTGTTTATTCCTAACTGCTTTGTGGCGTACCATGTGTAGTATATCGATGGAGTTAGACTGATTCATATTTAATAAACCTCTCAACCTACATAAAATTTTTGCTATCTGACATGAGGATCACTAGTAGCCACGTTTATGTTAGTGTAAAACCGTATATATCAACTACATGCACGTATTAATACTACTCGAGTGACGCATATGTACGTACGTAAGTTCTAAAAATGGGCGTGCGTACAGTACTAGCTCCGTCCATCCTGCTATTTCGAGTAATACCTGATTACTATAGATACAAGCTCGAAATGACGTCCCTGGTCCCGAAACTCGCGAGCTCCCGCATCGCCCCAACTCGTCCGTCCTTCTCTTCATCGGTCGCTCCACTGCGTCCGTCCTTCACCTCTTCCGTCGCTCCTGATCAACCCATACGAGACGCGATTATCTCTAAATCGGCGATTACGTTGCTCCCTCAAGCTGAGCACACCCAGCTATATCGCTACAGCAGTCATTTACGTCTCCAACTACAATGGCGACCAGCAGCCAAGCTGCAATTACTGATGTTTCGCAACACAATCGGGTGTGTCATTGCTGCAGTATTGGCCAATGGCTGCTTCTATACGGGTAATATTTTCTCGCTCAAGCTTTCCAAGAACCAATCTCAGCAAGAATTTCTCATGGCCACATTGGTTTGGACCGCTATAGTACACGCTATTAAGATGACGGCAGCCTATTTGCCTTCTATGATGACGCAACGCATCGGTGGGCGTCCAGATTACAAACCCAGTCTCTTTTTTTGTTTGAAGAAGCTCGTCAAGGGTACAATCCCGTACTTTGTTGTATCATTAAGTGGCATGGTCGGAACTGGTCTTCTCATCCAGAATACGTCTCTAATGAAGCATCTTCTCCGGTATAAACTTCACTTTTACATCGGTGTCCTGGTCAATATGGTATTCACCGCAGGCATCGCGATCGCGGCGAAAGATATTTATGAAAAAGAGACCAATCAAAATCACGGAGGACGAGGAATGGTAGGTGGAATTTCGGGCTCTACTGTAATATTATCCGGTACCTCTCAGACTCACCAAGTCCAGAAATCTACTACCTTCTGGCGCGAATACATCGCACACTTTCCCATTGCGATCCTGATGACAATTGGTGGTGCGTTTGTTCACGTTGTGTCTTGGTATGGTGTACTGAATCAAGGAACACTTGTGATTATGAGCTTTACAATGGTCGGGGTTGCCTTGAAACTCGCAATTCAAGAAGCTGCCAAATATTATATTCTTAAGAAAAAAATCCGAGGGATCCGTACCATGTGTCTTCTAGTGGGACTACCGACTGTCTTAATTGATACGCAGTCACGGATCGTGTTATTAGGCACCCAAACCAACTCGTTTCTTGTAGCGGGGACGTGTGCGATGGCTGTCGCTGAGTTGTGTCTTCGTGCTGGGAAAGCTGCGTATGTTGCGCGTGCTATTCGACGTCGAGCTACTGCTGTTGAAGCGGAAATACTGGAGCTATCAGCTAGTAGTAAGCAATCAGAAACTCGCTCTGCGGCGTCCTTGAAACTCGAGCTCGACCTGTGGAAACGACAGATTATTTCGTACCATACGGCGGAATTGACTGCTGATATGTATGCCGAGTATATCGCGATCGGTTGCTCCCAATCGATCATTTTCTGGTGGTCTGGCCACCCTTTTTACCCAGCACTACAGCTGGACACAAGCGGTGTGATGAGTCCGGAAGATGTCGCGAACTGGGGGCTCAATCAAGTGGCTATGCTTGGATTCCAGTTCGTGGTGGAGATCTTCGTCGACTACGTGTGCGTTGTGGTGGAGATGGCAACAGGGATCAATTTTGCGCGGATTGAAAGTCGCAGCACTTTTTTAGGAGTTGTGTTCATGATGATGGCTGTACTCAACATCAACATTTCGAGTCTTGTGTATTTGTCCCTTCAATAAATAGTTTCCGACCCGAAACGGTAGAAAGCACGTACTGACTGTAAATTCTGTGTTGGTTCCTCATTGCTGTTATGATAAGATCGGGTTACATGCGTTGATTGCAATTTGCTGGAGACATTTTTTTTCATTTCCGTTGCCTAACGATCAGTAAGTTACTTCTAGCACAGTACAATTCTAGTGGTCCCTCTCAAAAATATAGTCCATCTCAACAAAACCGAAATAACTGTGTACCTTCTTCAAAGCAGATCATATTCCAATCCGCGTACAAGGGATTTGTACTCTGAATCCGCGGCCAGGATCTTAACAGCGGCTTTCCTGTTTTCATCGGATGCTGCCATCAATTTCGTGAAGTATTCCATGTCGCCATTTGCATTCTTAAGAGCCTTCGACAGCGTCTCCGGGTTAAGCAGGTCGTCCAGACCCACGTAGCTGACAGGAAACCCGCTCACGACTTTGTCCTGCTGGCGATTCCTCCAAGCTTTTGCAATCTCATTGTACTTGTTGTATTTCTGGGTCTCCAGCTTCTTCATCACAGCTTGCACATTTTCTGCAGGTGCGGCCTCCCACTTCTTGAGCATAATCTTGAGAATCTTGTGGCTAAGAAGAGCGTCGTCAAGTTCGTCCAGATTAAGCAACTTCTTCGCTGCGCCCACATTTCGCTCTTCTTGGTCCACATCTTCTTCGACAGCCTCGTGGCTACGTAAAAATAGCTTGAGGACACCCACCTTCATGAGGTCACTATCACCAATTGCCAGAACAGCGTCGGATGGCAACAATTTGGCGTGAGCATCTTCGATGCCAGCAAAGAGAAGGGCAACAACCATTGGTAGAACGTAGCAACCACGCATGGTGGGCTTGGGTGGACTTGGGAACCACGGAGTAAATTGAAAAGTGAGCAAGAGAGGGAAAGATTACGCCAAAATTATAGCAAGGATGCCACCAAGCAAAGATGATCATGGAACTGTACATCCACATCGAACATACTATTGTTATCATCAATAGAGTCTGTTCGTTACGTAGCTGGAGTCTCCAGCCTGGAGATGACCAAATCGCATTTGGAAATAGCTAGCCAGATCTTTGAGATGGAGAAGGAGACGTGATCTGAAGATTTTATCGGATTAATCCCTTTAGTTTGTGGCAAAATGATATACCAGCTGGCTACAACGCGAACAGGCTCTTATCATGGACCAGCCCTTGTCTATTAATAACTCGCCATCCCGTCTAAGGATTTTACAATAAATAAGTCAAAACACGGTCAGCTTTATCGTAGTCTACATTGTCCACAAGCTCACCGACAACTTTATCGTAGTCTGCACTGTACATGCACTCACGAACAAACAAGGAGCATTACGACATCTTTAGCGCTTAACTATTATAATACCACTTGAACGTTCAGTTGTGAAGAGTTTGACGCCCTTTTAAAAACCGGCTCTAGTTAAATGCTAGGATCAAAACCTCAAAACAAATTCCGCTTTTTATCTTGAAGTTTGTAGGTATCAGCTTGAAATGCTTATATTTTAGGAAATTTTAGTAAGCACAGCGAGCTTACCACTGTTCACGGATTAGGTATCTCCTTGACAGTTTTTTGCCACTAACGCATCAAATACATGCACAAATCACTGGTCTATTTCTATTATCTTACTTTACATGTATTTATTATTATACAAACATTTACTTCAGTGTTCTCTGAATACTTATATCCAGAGTTCTTAGACCCTCGGCAAGCCTGTATGAAAACATACTTTCGCCATTTCCTTCTCCGACAGTAGTGGTTGTCAGAGTTGGATACAAGTGGTGAATCTAAGAAAAATGGACACCTCATTGGCCAATAAGTTCTTGAAATACAACCATGCTTTTTTTCAAGAGATCACTTGGAATCCAAGTCGTGTGCCACATCAATACAACATCAAAGACTACCATACTGTACGCACCAAGAAGAAGCCAATCTTCTGGGGTAAATGAGGGGAAATCATCGCTTCAGGTCGTTCTGGATTGGCTCTCTACAGAGACCAACTACAACAAGTGAAGGGGAAGTGACTGCAACAGCGGCATTACCAAGGAAGCGCTTTTAAAAGAAAACGTAGCGAAACTGAACGCGATGGGGGTTATCCATCGCTCAACCGGTGACGTCCGCAAAACCATTAACACAATTGAAAAGCATTTTCGCGAAGCCATCGACTTCTAGTCACAAACCGGCTCAGGCATCACAAGTGGGTCGACTCTGTGAGGTGAAATCCTCAAGCGCTGTCACAACTTCTACAAACTGGTTGGTGTGTTCGAGTCTCGCCCCTTCGCCCAACCTCGTGCTACTTCAGACTCTATCGATGACGAGGAGAATAACGTCACACCACCAAGTGTAATCATACAACGAGGGGAGAGGCGACCGCTGGCTCTCGACGAGGAAACCTAAGATCCTAAGCAGCAAAAGAAAGACCCCGTTGACAGGCTGCTGGGCCAGCAGAGTAAGGCGTGTAAGCAGCGAGCAGAGAAGACTAACCGTATGCTACAAATACAGGAAACGCAACTCGAGCTTCATCAGCGTGAGGTCAGGTTGAAGTAGGGTCAGGCCAACGTCGACTCAGCATTGAAACAAATACAGCTACAGACGGCACAGCGTGAGGGCATTGTGCACCTTTTGCTAGCACGTCAAAATCTGCTGGATGGAGGTGTTTCGTTCACTGAAGTGGGCCGGCTCCTTCCCCTTTCAGCATAATTCAAAGGGCGATTCCGTATGGTAAGTTAGAATCGCTTGTTAAATACAAGATTTCGCAAGTACTCACGCCGTTCTGTACCCATGTTGCCATCGTAGGTCAGCGGGTCACATTCATCATCATCTTTTTCTTCACCAGTAGGCTCACGCTCAATCTATTCAGGTGGAATTGAATCTGCAAAAGCCATGTTGTGTAGGATCATACACGTCCGAATCAATTCGATAGCGTCTTTGATTTGTTTTTTGTTTGTTTCGCAAAGTACAGCGCAGTCTTTGTAGCAATGGAAACCGGCGAATACGAATGGTAGCCAAGCACTTGTTAGAAATTGTTTCTTTGATATCGAGTTGACCGCCTTGCAAGGTTTTGAGCGCTGGTACCACCATCCGCGACTCCTGGTACGCCGAGTCGCCAAGTAAGTACTGGTCATCATCGAAATACGTGTCTTGGTTAAACGCAACTTTGCAGTTTATCCAGACACGATTGTCGTGGCTTGAACCCGGCCATCCTATTTTTCGTATCGAATACGGCACAAGTCGTCACAGAGTACCAGCCCGTTGATAGCGTAGGAAGCCTTTCGGGATACGTAGTCTTCTTCGTGGTCTTGTGGACAGGTAGCAAAGGGAAAAGCGGCCTGTCAATCAAACCGATACATTTAGGCAGCGTCGAAACCGTTTGAATTTTGCTCAGAGATCTCTCGCCGCTCCTGTGAAGCCGGCCATGTGATCACCTTGGCTCTTAAACTATTTAGCGCACGTATCGTCCTTTTCGCTAGTACATCTTCAGGTGTATGGCCTCATACCGACAGGAAAGCGGCCCAACAACCTTCACCATCCGTTGAGCCCAGTATCTTGAGAAGTCCCAAAAGATGCAGCTCGACACTCATCTTCTGCTGTTTGCCTCGTGTTCTTTTAAGTTCTGGATAGTCAGCGATGAGGGTGCAAACTACCGAAAAGAATGGACGAGACAATTAGAAGTGGAGCTTGAATCCGTCATCAGGCATGTCTTGTAGGTAATATTGAATTCTGGATGGTGGTCGCGGGACGCGGTGGCGAGGGATAAGATATCGCTTCGATTTCAGGACAAAATACAGAGTAGTTATCTCATTTTCTTCTTCATCTGCACTGGAGTTATCGTCATCGCCGTTCAGCTGCCGGTAAAAGAGTCATTTCCAGGCCCTGTGAATGGCACTCAGCACTTTTCGCTTTCAGCTTTGAGTCGGCATCTTGCAGTCTGACGTGAAAGGTCGCTCACTGGATCTGTCACTTGTGGAAATGTAGTCAGCATTGGGTTCCATTCATCGGGTAAAATGTTCTCTTGGATTCGCTACTTGTATCCAACTCTGACAACGATTAGTAGGACAGACGGTTTGGGGCAAATAATTTACTACAGTGCCCGAGAGTGTGCCTACCGCGCTTTCGCTCGTGCGTGTGGTTCAGGCTGCGTCAACCCCCAATTAATGGGTTAGTAGACACACTCCCGCTACTGCAGAGCGGCTGAGCCGCCGCTGCCGCTCGCCATCTTCTCCGCGACGGTGACAATGGAAACACCGCAGGGGCGTGTGTAGCTCGTAAACGTATCAGAGGTCCAGCCGCCGTGGAACTGGATGGTGAGGGCGTCGACCCCTGCGCGATGCATGTTCGTGGCGCCACCTTATCGAAGCTAGTGTGCTCCGTATTGGCTAGGTACTTTGCTCATTTCGCATGCGGCTTGCTTGATCGCCGATGCCATGCGCTCGGCGGTAACGCAGTATGGGATACCCCTCCAGTCTAAAAAGCTCGCTGCTAGGATTGACCTAAGCAATTGTCCGCGCAACCGCAGCAGGAGAAGAGCGCCTAAGACTCACAGAATGGGGTGCCCGACCGCGTCAGCATCGTGGGGTCGCAGCTTCGCCTTGGTTTGTCTTCCACCCTTGGAGGCGAATACAGACTGGGTGGGCTGAGCTCGATACGGATGTGGGTGATCCGGCCGCGTTCGTTGCTGAGATGTCGGCGGTCTTGAGCGCAATACATCGGAAGGATGTACCCGTCGTTGCCGCGATCTCGGGAAGGCGGAGGAGGAAGAAGACACAGCCCCCCCCCCCCGGAGTTTGGTCTGGTGGGTCGTGGAGGTCGAGTGACGCTGCGCAACACTCTAAGATGGTGATGGACGCTGTAGCCTTGCGGCGGTGGGGAGAGTCGAGGTGGCCCACGCCTGTCAAGAGCATAGGGACCTGTGGGCGGCTGATGGGGAAGGTAAACCCGGCGGCCGTGAAGGAATGGGGGTACTCCGCTCAATGTCGCCTTGATTGTCGAGCCTTGCACTGGTCGGTTAGATTTGAAGCCGGCCCGGGCGCCGTCAATGACGAATTCAGAATTCCAGCGGATAGTTTCTCTACTGGTGGGACAGTGATCTTCCAGTCGATGCCGCGCCGGTGCGTTAAGATCGCCCAGTATTATAAGCTCGCTTGTAGGACGACTCGGCCACATAATATTCGCGGAGATACTGAGCCAACTGCTCTCGAGGCTGAATATTCTCGGTGGGACCGGGGAAATACCCAACCGCGCGTCAGCTTGCTGAATAAGTGTGAATGAGTGGGGGTCTCCCATCGACGGAAGCCCGCGTCGACTGCAGTGTTATCGGTGCCGGGAATGTGAGACGCGGAAAAATGGAGGCCGAACTGCACCTCCCAAGTGCTGAAAAGCCGGATGAGCGCTTGGGCGTGCGTGTTGCGCGAAGACATCAGGACTGGTATGAAACAGCTTTCTGCTTTTTGCTCTTAACCCCTTAGTTCCCAGGCTTTATTACGAGGGTATATTTTTACTCCGTCCCATAAACAGTAATATGAGAATTTGTAAGAGTTCCCTTCTAATTTCGAATTTTGACGTGCGGGTTGGGGTGGTGTATAAATTATACATGAGGGTATAGTGTCGGCATCTCCAACTTAAAGGGAGCGTATGTAAGCGATTGAGACCTGCTAACCAGCTTATGCTTGACAAAACAAACATAAGCAGTGACCTTTTTATCTATATCCCGTTTTTTGTGGCATTGCACACGGCCAGCAGCAGTGATTTCATTTATTATGGCCAATAAAAGAAATATAAAATGTGGTATTAATTGATTGCATTGGACATAGCCACCCTCTTGGACACAACCCCTTGCTTACACCTCCATGCACCTCTGATCACCTGGACACGCTGCCAGCCTCGATTTCGGCGACGTCGCCTTCACTCCCAGCAGTACTCTCGCCAACTCCGCTGCCGCCGCCATCTCCCCCGCTGCCGCCGCCATCTCCCCCGCTGTCGTCGTCGTCACCACCAGCGTTGGCAGTAGTAGAGCCTTGCGCTCGTCGCCTAGGCTTCTTTCCCGGTCGTGTTGCCGGCGGGCGCTCTCGTGTTTTGTGTCCCTCGAGCAGTGTCCTCGGGATGTTGTTCCCATTATTCCACTCTAGGTGCCATATACTAAAACAGGTATCTCTGCCCTCGCGGCCCACATTGCACATATATTTACTACAGCCACCACAAGTTGCATTAGCGTAGCAATCCATACCACAAGCAATATCACCCACCGTTTATTCCCGTTTGAACATTCCGGGCAGAAATACTTGGTGAATTTGCGCGGCTTGACCTTGTACACAGTGCACACCTTACAAGAGCGCTGGCGGCGTTTCACCCCCTGTTCACGCTGGACTGTATCCGGATTCTCTTCCAGCCTGTGGTCACCTTCCACTGGATCCGTAGTATTCTCAGTGCGCGGACGCGACCCCTGTTCCCCTCTGGCTGGAGACGCTGCTGTGCGTTCCTTAGCGGTTGCTGCTCTCTAAAATTGCGGCATCGTAAAATAAGTTAGCAGTTATGCTGGATAACCAGAACCTTACTCACCCTTGTGCTGGATGCGATTCAACATAAACTTACCTCGATCACCTCGAACGTTTCGGTCGAGTCGATAGCGAGCAGCTGCTCCATCAACGTTTTCATAAACGCAAAGTGTCGTGGAGGACGTTGGTCGTTTATCTTCCGAGAGTGTCGATACACGATGAAGGCATTTACGACCGCCATGTCGAACAGCCCGAGAAAGAGAGTTTTATAGTACTTTCGCGTCTTGTAGAGCTGGACGCTATATCGCTGCATCCTCAGCTGGTCATGGACGTCTTCACCGCCCATCCAGCGGTGATAGTCCCGCACCAATTCTGGAGCCGGGACGGGCTTCATTTCACCGTTGACACGACGCACTACAGTACATTAGCATTAGTATGGATGTTAGAGCCTTCAAAATACTTAGAAACATACTCACTACCCCAGGCCGTCGGCTGCCACCAGAGGACAGCATGTGCACTGGGGTTCGATCCATCCACATGACGGCTGTCAGCTGCGGGAGCGCTTGTTTTCGGCCAACTTGGTGGTACCCTGTGCTGGGATGGTAACCGTTTTCTTATTGACGGTCTTCGTTTTCATCTTCGTGACCACGTCTTTTGCAAATCCAGAGCGATCTTCAGAGATCGTTCCGGTTAGGTACGCTCGCCGGTGTAGGAGCTCCAGTGCCAGCTTTACAGAGGTATAGAAGCGGTCGGTAATCTCCAGTCTCCACGGCGAAGTAGTGGACGGATGATAGAGGGCGTTCATGTTTCGGAGCACCGCCGCTTCGCCTGTGTTGTTGTCATTAGACACTGGGGTTTGAAGATGCGCCTTGGCACCGCAACATACTTCAATTCTAGTGAAAACCAGGGAAAAAACTTTATGTTAGCTAAATGTTGGATGGCCAGCGAGATTTGATGCCTTATGTTTGACATCAGACAACATAAGGACTTTAACCAAAAAAAATGATGGCGAGTTCAAACTCGCCATCATTTTTTGACGCACCTCATGCAGTACGCGGTTTTGGCACAGGCTGCAACGAACACCTTCGTCCCCCATTTGTGGGGTTTATCCTTGCTGAACTGGCGAGTTGGATTGTACCGGGAACGGGACGGCAACGTAGCTTCGTCGAAGCTTAAAACAGGGGGCGCTTGGTATCCTCGGGCGAAAGTTCGTTGTAGCACGTCAACAACAGGCCGTATTTTCCATGCTCGGTCGAGCCGTGCCTGGGGTGACTTGTTCCCGAGAAGTGAAGGTAGCCCATTATGTGAAAGAATCGGTTCTTGGTCATGAACTGTCCAAATTGATTCGCTGGCAGTGCGCCAACCCTTTTTAGAGAGCAATGAGCCGCAATGCCCTTCCGGATAGGTGCCAGCATCCGTGCAATCAACAGGGCCATCACTCGTAGCACCTCCCAGGCTTCAATGTCCGCTACGCCAGCTATACGCCGCTTGATATCACCAAGCTCTTCTTTTTCTCCTCCAGCCCGCCGTTGTTGGAACCGAATCGCCCGTGCACGCTGTGGAATGGATTGGGAATGATATTGATTGCTTTCAATCGCAATCTGACGCCAGAGCTTGGGCGGCATAAAGTAAAACAGCAAAGCCAACGGGTCTTCTGCAACTGCAAGAGCACTCGTTGATGGTCCATACGGTCCATCGTACAGGTCCTTGTACGTGGGGTCTGCACCAAACTTAGCAGGATCTGACATCAACAGAACCATCATTATGTTAGTCCTTCTGTTGGATGTCCCGGTCCGCACACACAATTATGTTGAGCTTGGCCACCATAGCGTACCGTACTCCCACCCGGTACTTTCATTGCCGTACTAGCTTCACTGACCTTTGCTACTGACGACCACGCAGACGCAGGAAGCTCATCTTGTTCTTCATCAGTATCCTCGTCGGTCAGCTCTCCAATTTTCCAGTCCGCAACCCAGGTGCAGTCATCATCTCCCGCATCGTCTTCATCTTCAGCCTCTTCATGCAGATCTTCATCCTCATCTGAGTTGATGCCGGTGCACGTCTGAGCTCCCGAGTCCATCATGTTGGGGTCTCCGTCGACAAAGCACGTTGGTATCGCCGTTGTCGCCTCTGGGTTACCGTCTTCGGGACCACTGGATTGAGCCTGCACTCAAAACCAGTGACGTCTTATGTTAGTCTTATGTTGAATACCCTTCGTCAGAACAAACGTTATAATGAATACATAAACATAACGTACCGAATCGTCTTCTCCTTCCTCGCTCTCACCGTGAAGGATACGTCGGCGGCGCTTCCTTGATGATCTGGTACCAGCGCGCTTTCTCTTCGCGATGGTGGGCGATCGAAGTTCTGGGCTTGTCCGGATAGAAGGGGCTGCCTCACTCGTCTCCTCAACCTCGACTTGTGATATATCCCGGCAGCTGCTGCTTCTACGTCCGCAGCTACAGTGTCGTGGGACTGTGGGCTAGAAGCTGATGCAGCATGTGTCGGTGTATCTCCCCCGGGTGTCGGAAGGGCACTGTTACACATGGCCGGAACCTGCACCGGGGCTCTCTTCTTACCTGGTGGCGCCTTCTTCTTGCCCACCGCCTTCTCGTCCGCTCGCAGCGCTGGGTTTGTCGATGGTGTCTCCTCTCCGTCTGCAGGCACGGGGATGGCTTCAACTGGGACTTCGATAGCTTCTGCCGATGCTTCGGCTCTTTTTGCCTCATCATCCTTCTCCTCCGCCGCATCAACGCCGCTGCCGTCATCGACGCAGGCTTTCGGTTTCGGGGCGTTTAGTGATTTCGCTGCGGCCTTCTTTTGGGGGGCGTGCTGATTGTCAGCTGCTCGTCGATCGCGTCGCTCCCGCCGGAGAGCGTATGCGGATTGCATGCTCCTCGTATCATCCGGTTTGCTACGGGGTTTCTTGCCAGTGGAAGCCGCCATTGTTCGTGCCAGATCTTTTTCTCGAATGAGCGAATTCAGTGGCTGTCGGCCAACAATATTTGGTGGGTGACGACACCCTTTTTCTGGTGCTCTACAGAAATTCCAAACCCTACACCTGTGCATTCGTTCGTTTTACACACACGGAATAAACTTAATCTTTGTATTCCAGTCAGGCCGATACAAACTATAAGTAAAAAACTTCCTTATGTAGTACGGTACAACATAAAATAGATGCTGCGACAAATGTGAATTAGGGTATACAACCCTTATGTTGTAGGGTCCAACATAATGGGAACTAAGGGGTTAAAGCCGAAACCTCAATTATTCAACTGGAGAACATGTCCTGAAATTGATCTGCTAGTTTCCAGACAATTTGCGTGATCCTAGTCACTGTACGCGCAAATCTCCAATTGGGTGCCTAATGGTGCCTCTGATTTGTGATAAACCAGTCCATGTGCTCTTGTTCCGCGTAGATACTGCAGCACCCGTTTGGGATCAAAATAGTTCTCATTTGTATACGAGCCGGCATGACGGCCGAGATAGCGATTAGCATTCGCTTTTTCCGAATAATACAGCTCACTAAGTACTGCAATTTACCAACAAATTCTCGATACGGTAACGAGGCGTCGTTGATTTTGCCCTCGTCCCTTTCCAGAGGCACCATCTTTTTGATATGTATTTGCGGAGATCTAGCTTTGTGAACACTTGCCATCTGGAAATGACCCAAGAGCTGATGTATGTATGTATGTTGATTGATACAAGCTCAGCATTGCTCCTGGTTCAGATCTCCATCGAGAGCAAGTGCTTGACGCGTCCAAGATATTTCAGTACAAACTTTAACCGCAATTCTGAAACTACACGGTCAATATCCTTGGTCTTGCCAACGATCATCATTTCGTCAACGTAGACGGTCACCATGATAATATTTCCGTCTACATACTTCCCATAGAGACCCACATCGAATGCACATCGACAAAATCCAATCTCTACCAAACAAGCATGTAAGGTCATATACCAGATCCTTGCCGCATGCGTAAGGCCATATATGCCTTTCTGGAGTAGGTAAGCCCGCCCTTTACCGTCATAAGTCTACACCGGTTGCTCCGTGAGATCACTACACCTTTT
Source organism: Phytophthora infestans T30-4 (assembly GCF_000142945.1). Classification (NCBI taxonomy): domain Eukaryota; phylum Oomycota; class Peronosporomycetes; order Peronosporales; family Peronosporaceae; genus Phytophthora; species Phytophthora infestans. Next base: position 720,347 of record NW_003303719.1, on the reverse strand, counting down.
AACTTGCTGTTGAGAAATACCGTCCACATCAATGCCATGCTTCCAGCTCCAACCAGCGCGCAATCAGGAACATTAAAAGCATGGTGATGAAACGTATTACCAGCGAGTACGTTTTCCAGTACTCAACACCAAATCGCTGCTTAATACCATGGATGACTAACCTCGCTTTATACCGTAAAATGTGCCCGTTCAATACACAGTATGTCAGTATTGACTTTCTTCCCATTGGAGACACTCGGTCGGTCGACTAACTTCCATGTTCCATTTCGTAGCAGCAACTCATACTAGGCTTTGATTGTTGCGTCCCATTCCGCTCTTTGTGGAGACAAGGAGCCTCTTCAATAGGTTCCGGTGCTCCGATAAGCAGCTCTTCCAACATCCGCTGATAGCCATTCAGCCTCACATTGAGCTGTCGTGCTCTAGCTGATCTTCCAACCAGAACAGCGTTATGCATTCGCTGTATGCGAGATTGTCGTCCACGATGAGGCGTAAGTGTTCTGGCCATAGCACTTTCACCAGTCGTCTCTCCTCCACGTAATCGTGCATTCCTATCCACAGGACTTGCATTAATATTTGTTTCTAAATCACTGGTGTCGAATTCCTCACTACTGCTCCCCATGAATTTCATGAGATTCCAGTCCAAGCCAAATCATTTCGATGCTCAGCTAATGAATCACTCACACTCGGTGCTGCCCTAGTTCGCACGCTATCTTCTGCCATATACTCAACCGGCAAAGGTACAAATGGAGCGGCATCACTAACAGCGCAGAAAAAAACATTCTGCTCACTGCGATATCCTCACGGAATTTCACATCGCGAGCTTCGACAATGTTTTAGTCCGTAAATGACGCAAGCGATATCCTGCGGTCAAGCGAACAAAACCTAATAACAAAGCAAGTTCTGCCTTGATAACTAGGGCTTTTGTTTCGCCACGTGCACAAATCCAACTGATCCACACACACGTATCTTTCCCACGTCTGGCACCTTACCAAATAACTTTTCCGACTGGGTTTTGCCGTTTCTCGCCCTAGTTGCGCTCATGTTATCGATGTCGACAATATACTGAAGAGCTTCAGGTCACAGCTGGTTTGGAAGGGTTGCTGCGTCCATTGCTGCACGCATCTTATTTACCAGACCCCGTTTTATTTCTCAACGCGTGCGCTCTTCTCCGGGGTGAATAGATGCGTTGGTATAAATTGAGTCTCAATGTTATTCACGAACATAGTTTTGCATTCACGTATTTTCTCCTCAGTCGCTAGTAAAGCGTGTTTTACTATGCCCAGCAGCCAATAACTCCGTGATGAATTTGATCGTATTCGCATTGACGTTGTTTCTCTCGTTTTAATGGGAAGCCATTTGTAGCGTCTTGTATTAGCTGAAAGAAGCCTACTTCCTTCAGACCAAAGAGAAACCTGCCCATATGATATGTGTTTGACATGCGCCGCTCGTAGTTAATTTTTCGTAGTTAATTCGTTTTTCGGCAAGCTCACTTTGTAGAACATTCGCTTCTACTTTGCAGACATACAGCATCAGCACAATAATTTCTTCTTTAACAGCGCCGCTGCGATGCCTTTACCCATCATCGTTCCGCTATCGATCATGAGTTTGATCGCAGCCACTTTAAGGCGCCCCAAGCGGTCACCATGTCCTTGCCAACCAGACCCCTCCTCTTCATGCTGATGTCGTTACGCAGCTTCTTTAGCTGGGCGAATAAAGCTCCAGATTGATCAAGTTCGCTGCAAGGAGACGCTCCCACTGGCGACGTAGCTCGATTACGCCTCCCGCCTACCCGATCCCGTACTTTTGTTCGAGTTTCTTCCATATGTCATAAGGATTCCTCCTGGACACTTGATCCGGCAACCCACTCAGAAAAACGTTAGGCAAAGCTTGGCTGAATAGACGCAGCAGAACGGACCGAGCCCTAGTTCAGTGCTGGTAGCGCAAGCGCTGAGCCTTCGCCTCCTCTTGAGAAATACCCCCGCCACCGATATGGCGGGTTTCTCAGCGTACTCTCAAGGAAGTCCATCATGACAACCGTAGCCTCGGGATGGTTATATTTTGTCAACAGCCATCCCTGGTACTTCTCATCCAGCGTCTCAATGTGTCTGGGAGTAAGCGAGAGAGCTTTTTTGGTAAATGAAGGAAATAACTTAAGTGTGTTCGATGTTGTGTTCCATACGAAAACGGCCCCCTCAGGTAGTACAACTCGGGACAACCACCAAATTGATCACAATCGTGTAGTATGTCTGCGAGCCGAGTTTTGCTCAAAACAGCCGGGGTGGGCAACCACAGCTGTAAAAAAGCAGATTTGACACTAATTTACCCTAATCTCCTATTTAACTGCTCGGAAGTGCTTTTAACCACCCCACTTAATCAAAACAATCTTAATTTGAATCGTCAGGCACTATCAGTATATAACGTTGCCGCTTAATAACAAACCTGGTATTCTAACCCACCCACTTCTGTACGTAACACCCACTCGGGCTTCCTCAAACATGTGGGTATTGGTATATGTTGAGCTTAGCTCGTCCAAACTCTCCCCTCGTAGAAATTGGGCATATCAAGTTTTTTTTTCTTAGCATTTTTGAAGGATCGACCCTTCCTAAAAAAAACTATAGCGTTAAACAAAACCTAAATATCGGCTAACCCTTTTACTTGCCGCAAGGGTTACAGACAACGACGGTGAAATCCGCCATACCTTTGAAACACGCCCGAGTCCAAACATGGTTTTCCCACTAATGAAACCAGTTTCAGCCAATCCGTATGCCGTATTTGGGCGTTTTTGTACAATCAACCCAGGATGTGTTGATCCCTGCATCGGTTCTGTACATTTTGGAATCGTTTTTGTACTTTGTGTTCAGACTTTAAGCTGAAACTGCCACTTTCAACCAATCAAATAACTGGGCGGGTATTCTTGTCGCGCGTAATTTTTTTATTTTATATGAAGGATAGTGTTCAGACACCGGGCGGATTTCACCGTCGCTGTCTGTAACCCTTACAATATTATTATTATTGCCTTTCACAGACTAAGAATTCCGCCCACACATCTGAAATCTAAAAGCTCAACGTCTTACTAGCGATGTAAAATTTAATGAGCGCCACCCGATTGAGAATAAGTGTGTAATATACGAGCGCTACAGCATTCAATGGGCACACATTTACGTTCTTACATCGCATGGCTGCCCCGTACTCGATGCGGCCATGCTGATTAGTTTTGCCTCGATTCATGATGATCACAAGTGGCGTGCATGTTTGCGAGCCTTCATCCGGTAGCTCCAGTGTCAACGTATCAGGGAATTCAATAAAGCGGCGACTCTCGCCCCGTGCAAGAAGTGCATGCCCCAAAAAGAAATCCACACGATCACGCAAAGAAACACCGTCGTTTTGAGACAACCAATAGTCAGTGAGTTGAACCATGTCTTCGACATTATATCCATCAAGAACGGTACCCAGCGCTCGATCTGCGTAGTTTTTTCGCTTGCGCATAGTTTCCGACCGCTTCAGCGTGTCGAAAAGATCGTGATAGGTCTTCCCACGTGGATGTGGATGGCTATTTAGAAGTAGAGCCTGCTGCAACTTGTACAGACCTATCACAGCTTTGGCATAAGCTTCAACGCCAGCTAAACTGAGAGCTTTAGCATCACCAGCTTTGGTTTTCTGGGCGCTTGTTACCACGAGGACGTGCGTCTTCAAAAACGTAACTAGTTTCTCTTCAGTGACAATACAGCCATCCAAGTACTTTTTACCTGCACACCACGTTTTAAACTCGGCTTGTTTTGGAGCGTACTGCTTAACGGTGTTGGAAGGGCGCGCAGCGGCGTGGTCTGTGATAATGTCTGTCACCACTTGATGAATTTCTTGAGAATTCGCAATATTATCACGCGTGTACTCGTCCATTTAGACGCTTCGAAACAATCTCTACGGGGGGGGGCTGCGAGTGCTCGCTGTCGATCAGAGACTGGTGAGTTGGCGAAAAGAATTGGTTGCTAGAGGTATTTTACTATAGGATTTATCTATAGAGATACAAAATTAAATACCTCAAGTATTTCGCAGCTACTTTGTCCAATACCTTCAGACCTAGGGTTTCGATCGAAAGACGTCGTCCGTCCCGTCGGGAGATACCGGGTTTTAGCTAAGCTTTACTTCATTAGGATTTTTTTTACAGAATTTCTTCAGGAATGTTTATTAACAGTAAATGTACCTTACTGACTGTGAAAAGACAAGTACACGAGGCTCGATATGTTAATGTTGAGCACAGCCATCATCATGAACACAACTCCTAAAAAGGTGCTGCGACTTTCGATCCGCGTGAAATCGATCCCCGATGCCATTTCCACCACAACGCACACGTAGTCGACGAAGATTTCTACCACGAACTGGAATCCAAGCATAGCCACTTGATTGAGCCCCCACTTGGCGACATCTCCCGGACTCATCACACCGCCTGTGCCCAGCTGCAATGCCGGGTAAAACGGGTGGCCAGACCACCAGAAAATGATCGATTGGGAGCAGCCGATCGCGATATACTCGGCATACATATCAGCAGTCAATTCCGCCGTATGGTAAGATACAATCTGTCGTTTCCACAGGTCGAACTCGAGTTTCAAGGACGACACAGAACGCCTTTCAGATTGCTTACTACTAGCTGATAGCTCCAGTATTTCCGCTTCAACATCAGTTGCTCGACGTCGAATAGAGCGCGCAACATACGTAGCTTTCCCAGCACGAAGACACAACTCAGCGACGGCCATCGCACACGTCCCCGCTACAAGAAATGAGTCGGTTTGGGTGCCTAATAATACGATGCGTGACTGAGTATCAATTAAAACAGTCGGCAGCCCCACTAGAAGACACATCGTACGGACCCCTCGGATTTTTTTCTTAACGATATAATTTCTTGCAGCTTCTTGAATCGCGAGTTTCATTGTAATCCCAAACATTGTAAAGCTCAAAATCACAAATTTTCCTTGATTCAGTATACCATACCAAGACACAACGTGAACAAACGCACCGCCTATTGACATTAGGATCGCAATGGGGAAGTGTGCGATGTATTCGCGCCAGAAGCCCGTACGATATTTTGAAGACCTGTGTCTTTTTTGTGCTGGGGAGATAGCTGACAATTCCATAGTGGAGCCCGAAATTTCACGTAACGCATTTCGTCGACCTTGGAGTTGATTGGTCTTTCCACATTGGATACGATCGCGATTCCTGAGGTGGATATCATATTGAACAAGATGCCGATGTAAAAGTGAAGTTTATACCGGAGAAGATGCTTCATTAGAGACGTATGTTGGATGAGGAGACCAGTACCGACCATGCCACTTAATGAAACAACAAAGTACGGATATGTACCCTTGACGATCTTCTTCAAACAAAAATAGAGACTGGGTTTGTAATCTGGACGCCTACGGAAGCGCTGCGTCATCATGGAAGGCAAATAGGCTGCCGTCATCTTGATAGCGTGTACTATAGCGGTCCAAACCAATGTAGCCATGAGAAATTCTTGCTGAGATTGGTTCTTGGAAAGCTTGAGCGAGAAAATATTACCCGAATAGAAGCAGCCATTGGCCAATACTGCAGCAATGACACACCCGATTGTGTTGCGAAACATCAGTAATTGCAGCTTGGCTGCTGGTCGCCATTGTAGTTGGAGACGTAAATGAATGCTATAGCGATGTAGCTGGGTGTGCTCAGCTTGAGGAAGCAACGCAATCGCCGATTTAGAGATAATCGCATCTCGAATGGGTTGGCCCGGAGCGACGGAAGATGTGAAGGAGGGACGCAGTGGAGTGACCGATGAAGAGAATGACGGACGAGTTGGGGCGATACGGGAGCTCGCGAGTTTCAGGACCAGGGACGTCATTTTGACCGTGCATCTACTCGAAATAGCAGGATGGACCATTTTTAGAACTTATTTAAGATAATGATATATTTTTAAACTCTATCTAACCTAGATAAACGCCACTCGAGATGTTGATATTGATGACAGCCATTGTCATGAACAGCGCTCCTAGAAACGTACTGAGGCCTTCGATGCGGTCAAACTCGATGCCGGCTGCCATCTCCATAACGATACACACATAGTCGACGAAAATTTCGACGAAACATTGAAACCCGAGCATAGCCACTTGATTGAAACGTAACCTAGAGACGTCAAGCTCCGACATAGTAAGCGCTCCTTCGAGACGTAGCACCGGATACAAAGGATGTCCAAGCCACCAGAAAACTATGGACTGGGAACAGCCAATAGCAATGTATTCCGCATACATATCAGCCGTCAGTTCTGCTGTATTGTTTTCTCCAAAATTCAAATTCCAACTTTAAAGTTGCACTTGAAGAAACCCTTTCTGCTGAATTTTGATGTGAATGTGAAATTTCATGTAATTTTTCGTCAAGAGCTCTTGAGCGACGACGAGTTGTCCACACAACAAAAGCAGCTTTGGCAGCTCGAAACCCAACCTCAGCGATAGCCAGAGCAAAAGTTCCTGTGACGAGAAAAGAGTTGTATTGTGTACCAAGTAGAACAATGCGAGATTGAGTATCAATCAACACGGTCGGGATACCCACGAGAAAACACATGAGTCGCGTACTGCGAATTTTCTTTTTGAGAACGTAAAGCCTTGCAGCTTCTTGAAGAATGAGCTTGAGAACGTAAAGCCCTTGCAGCCTTCTGAAGAATGAGCTTGAGAACGACGCCAAAGACTGTAAAAGACATCACTGATGTCTGTTCTTTTGCGTGTTGCCACCAAAGCAAGGACAATGTGGGACGTATCCTCCGGCAATAACGATGATAAAAGCATTAGGTACGTGATTAAGATATTCGCGCCCAATAACTGGGTGTACGGTATTGTTTTGGTCGAAAAGCGTTCGGTCGAGTCGTCGAGTTGTGTTTACTTAGTACTGAGCGTCGATCTCGACCTTGGTAGGTCTCTTCGTAGTATATTCGCTTCACTGCGTGCATGAGACCAGCCGCGAAGGTGAGGTTGTTTACCACCGCAAAATAAAAGTGTAGTCGGAATGGGAAGTATTCGCGCATCAGCCGTGTGTTTTGAAAAATATTTCCAACTGCGATCATGCCTGAAAGACATGCAGCAAAGGCGAGGAGCGACTTTTTCATCAACTTCTTAGCGCAAAACCAGAAACTTGGTCTTTTGGTAGGATATTTGATGAATTTCTGGGTCATCAATATAGGTAGGTGAGCGATCAGCATGATGACAGCGTAGGTTATTGCCATCCAGATTAGCATAGCCATGGTGAACTCGTTCAACGATTGATCCACCGACGATTTAAAGGCGAAAATGTTGCCAATATAGAACGCGCCATTGGCCACAACAGCGCAGAAACAGCAAATAACGGCGTTGCGAACCACGAGAAGCTGGATTTTGAATGCACTAATCCATTGCAATTGCAGGCGCAACTGACTGCTGGTGTGTTTAAGCCTGTGTCGTGGTATCGATATATCAGTGATAGTCGGACTGGTGCTTGGAATGGGGTCTGGATAGACAGCAATGAATGCTCCTGTGGTTGCGGAAACGGGACCTACTCGAGGACTCGACAGTATCGAGAACCGCGGCGTTAACACGGACGATATCGGGGGCCCTCGCGGATCCATTACCACTCGAAGCTTAACTTCAACTAAAAATAGTTGCCGTATTTAGTGCAGCGTCTGTACTACATCATATACACATCATAAATTTCGCGCATTGACTTGATTTACTTTGCAAAAGCTGCTCAGCTTAGTAAATATAGTATGCGGAACAAGTCGAGTATTGGTTGGTGCTCCAGCCAACCAGTCCAAACGACGTCGACACCTCAATCGCCCAGTACTTCTCCAAAAGCTTCAAAACAACAAGCTAAGATGGTGCGTCCGACTGTAATTGCCCCATAATACTCTTCCCAATACTAATCTCCAATGGTGTCCGCAACCTTCAGGCCGGCGACAAGAGCAACAACGCGATGCGCGACATCCACGTCGACAAGCTGGTGATCAACTGCTGCGTCGGCGAGTCTGGTGACAAGCTGACTCGTGCCGCTCGTGTGCTCGAGCAGCTCACGGGCCAGAAGCCCGTGTACTCCAAGGGTAAGCTTTTTTGACCAAAAGAAAAGCAAAGAACCGCCTTAACGGGCTACTTACCCGGGCCACCTGCCTTCGGTGCGGGTGTGTCTAACCCAATCTACGGCCTTTCCGGGTGCTGGAGCGCTCTCTATGAGGCTCTGGTTCATCCCCGATCGCGCTCGTCTTTGAGTACATCGGGCCTGTGCCACATACACCACGCACACATCAATGATCTTGGAGGTTGGTGTCCAGTACTTTGACTGTCTTAGCGGACGGCAAAGGCGCGTGTAGCCACTTTAGTGGCCGTGTGGATTACTCTAAAAGGTGATTAGAGATGGGAGTTTTACCGATGCACTAACTGTAACTGTGTTTTTTTTACTTTAACAGCCCGCTACACGGTCCGTACCTTCGGTATCCGTCGTAACGAAAAGATCTCGTGCCACGTGACCATCCGTGGTGAGCTCGCTCAGGAGATCCTGGACCGTGGTCTGAAGGTGAAGGAGTACGAGCTGCTGCGCAAGAACTTCTCCGAGACCGGCAACTTCGGTTTCGGTATCCAGGAGCACATTGACTTGGGTATTAAGTACGACCCGTCCACGGGCATTTACGGTATGGACTTCTTCGTCGTGCTCAAGCGCCCGGGTGCCCGTGTGGCTCGCCGTAAGATGCAGCAGTCGCGTGTGGGCCACCCGCACCGTCTGACCAAGGACGACGCCATCAACTGGTTCCAGACCAAGTTCGAGGGTATCGTGCTTGACGCCCCCCCGTCTCTAAGCAATTGCTTTTTAGGGATTAAGGCCACCTTTTTTGCTCTGTAATCGATAAACATGGAGAGTTTCTAAATCACTCGACTCTCTAATTATTGAGAGTTAGAAACGGAGAGTTAGAAACGAATTTTACAGTATCTGTAAATGTTTGCTTTTACTGCATGCTCTCGTCTTCCTTAGGGTGTTTACCAAGCCACTTGGCAACTCCATCGGCATCTAGCAGGATCGAGTTGACGCTCGTGGACTCGTCCACAGGCTGCGCCATCAACGACAGGTACTTCTTGGCCATAAACACCGCCATATCCACCGACAAGTTGAGGTGCGAGTTCACGAGGAACTGCAAGATCCAAGGCGGCAACTTCGTGCGCTTATCCGCACGGTTGTAACGCGAGTCAGCGAAGATAACAAGTCCGTAATCGGTCTTGCTACGAAGCACTCGGCCAGCACATTGCGCAGCTTGACGTAGCGCGTCAAACGTTAGGAAATCGCCTTCTCGGATCTGGTGCGTATAGCGCAGATACTCTAACCGAGCCCGTAACGTATTGGATAGCGTGTACTGGAACGGGATCCCGAATAGAATCACTGCACGTCCGTAATGGCGGTCGAAATCGATCCCTTCTGCCACTTTACCACGTGCAACAGAGAAGAAGATGGCTCCTCTGCCGCAATCACAGGCCTTCTTGTAGTTATCCAACGCCAGCGTCGTCTCCACGATGTCCTTGGTCTCAATAAAGAGAAGCTTACTGCTCAGTACACGCTTGAGCACACCGAGCGAGTCCCACTGGCCGATAATCTTCTCCATGTAGAGATACGACGGGAAGAAACACACCATACCGTCTGGAGTACACGCCGCCATTTCTAACAGTAACGTGCCGTAGTTACGGACCACGGACAGATCGTCACGTAAGTCGAACTTGGTGCTCACGGGCATCTGGTCGCTGCCACGAGTGATCACCAATGGACAAATACTCGAGCGATACACTGACATGGGCAGCGATTCGCGGATCACAGGGTTAAAATTCAGTAGCCTCGGGTACAAGTCGATAGGAGAGAGTGTCCCCGACGTGATAACGACGCTGGAGAAGCGTTCAAACACCGGTCGAATCGCCAACGAAGCGTCTAAACACGAGAGCTGTAACACCGGGTCGTGTACGCCTGAAGCGCTGTCGAATGGCTCGATAATGAGCATGAATCCCTCGGCATATGTCGCCACTAGCGTCGCGAAGTCAGCGACATCCGTAAGCGAGTTATACTCCTCTAAATTCGTTACTTCCAGCGTCCGTAGCAACGAATTGAGTCTTGTGTAGCAGAACTTCATGGGTTTAATCTCCATATTGATAGCTTGATGCAAGTGGTGAAGGAAAGCTTGCGGTGTCTCGGATTCCACTTGACGCACTCGGATACGTTGACGCAGATACTCGATAAGTCGACGCATAAAGGCCACAAAGTGCTCGGCACGACGAATGTTGCCCGGGATGGCTTCATCCAACACGTCGTCGGGGAGAACTGGGTTGGCGATCATGATGTCGTTACTAGTGTCGATAGCTTGGTTCGTGGCTGGATCCGTGTAACTAGGAGCCACGACAGCGTTACTGGACCGTAATCCTTCCACTAGACGTCGGTACTCTGCATCTAGTCTGGACTTGTCGGCTTGTTTCAACTTGTTCACTTGACCCGATAGCGTCGTCAAATTACGGGATGCTCTATCTAGAGAACGTCGATCTAAGTCGACGCTTAGCGCTTCAATGCACACATTGTCGATATTATGGGCCTCGTCGAACACCACGATACTCTCCTTCTCGAAACTCCTGGATACCAGTTGACTGACCTTCGGATCCAGCATGTATTGGTAGTTGTATACTACCACATCGGCAAAGGTGACGACATATCTCGTTAGGAAATAAGGACACCACCCTTTCTTGACGCCCAGCTCCTTTAAGTCGTCTACAGAGTAGACCCCAGGTGGTAGAACGGTGTCGTTGCTCTTCCTGGCGTCGTAGTTCTCGTAGAACGAGCACGTTTCGACCTCTCGCGCTGGTTCCTCCGACATAGAGACGTCTCCGTCAGCTGTAGCTTCGCGAGACTTCGCAGCTCTGGCTCTGACCCACGACGCTGTCATTTTCCGGCATTGGCCGTCCACGTCTTCACCGTCAGCATGCGCCATGACACGTGGGTGGACGCACATATTGCGCCTGGAGCTTAGACACACCGCTGTGACTTGCGCCTTGTCCCCGTAGTAGTGTTCTCGATATTTGATGAGCTTCTTGATCTCCTCCACACATTTGGCCATCTCTGGGACGGTGCGGGTGCAGTAAACGAGCTTTCCTGCAGTAGGATGGGCGGCCTTGTACGCTAAGACTAAGGACAGCAGAGACACCGTCTTGCCTGTACCCGTGGGCATCTCCAGCATACAGTGACCCTGTGCATCCAGAGCACGCTTCAGCTCGCGCATGTACTGCAGCTGCTCCGAGTACATGCGCTCGTACGGGAAGACCACCTCCAACCCATCGATGTCGACCTTCATGGCTCGGAGATATTGGTTTTCTGATGTAAGAAACATGGTTGTCGTGTACACCACACCACATTCTTGCCCTTATTACGTTAGTCTTAGTATTTTTCGAAGTTTCATGATTTCTACACGATTAGACGGCAACCTGGACGGACTTATGAGTCACGGAGCTATGGCGGACGCCGCAGCGCACGTCACAGATGAGGACAAGCCGCGAAAGAACCACTTGGGCCCTCGTAAGCGTCGACCCAAGAAGAAACCCGGTTCTCGCGCTCCAAACGCGCCTACAACGCCCGAACGGCCTGCAAAAGTGACAACATCAACCCTCGATGACACTCCGGAGACCACAGGCCTTTGCGCTGCTGCTGCACCCTTCACGCCGCTCAGTGCACACATCCACAGTCTCGTGTCGCCTCCATTGGCTCCCGTTCTCGATGCAGAGACCGAAATGTTCTTCAGTCCAATTAGAACGTCGACACCAGACTCAAAATTGACCCCTCGTATAGCCACTTCGAGACTGTTCCGACATCCCGAACTCACTCCTGAAGAACGAGCCGTCATACGCGGAGAACAAGAACAACAGGCCGCTGAACGAGCGTATTGGACTCAGTGGGTCATCGAAGCGGCGGAAAAAGAACGAGCACGACGTTTGAACGTCTTAAAACAGCTTCAAAGTGAAGAAGAACAGGAGATCCAGCGGAGAAGGCAATGGGCTATCGCTACGATCGAGAAAGAACAAGAAGCCATGATGCGAGAGATGTTTCTGGACAATATGAAGAACACGCAATGGTTCCAATCGACCATCTCGAGGTTCTCGGAAGACTACGAAGTCGTGTGTCCTAACAGCTGGTTCGGATGTACATTTAGCTGTATGTTGAAGGACTTGGAGTCACATCTAGAGCGCTGTGTATACCGTCAAGTACCGGATACTTTGGACCAAGTGGTGGACGACACCACGACGGACTTTTATTCCTACGACGTGGTGTGTCCGAACGCCGTACTGGGCTGCAAAGAGATCTGTTCACGTGAGAATCTAGCGGATCATCTCGCGAACTGTCCTGTAAATGGCATGTCGAGAGAGAAAGAGCGGGAAGAGCGCTTAGAGTGGAGAAGAAGTGTCATTCAAGCCACCGAGAAAGAACGGGAGCGTCGGATGGATGAAGAACGAGCCGAGGGAGCTAACCGGACAGGCTTATCGTTTGGTAATTTACAGCGACTGTACGAAGAGCAGACAGCGATGATGCAGGTGGTCTTACATGACGAGATTGTGGACTTTTACAACCACCACCGACGAGAAGCACGCGACAAACGTCCGTGGATGCAGCAAGCGATTGCTATGGTGACAGAAGAGATCGATTTACTATGGAATCATTGCGTACAAGTGGAAGGTTACGGGTCGTTTGCGACGAGGTTACATGGCGAGTCAAGTGACGTAGATCTCGTGGTCTTTGGAGCCACCGAGGAGTTCAATTTCACCAGTCAACAGTGCGTAGAAGCACTCGCTGACCATGTTCGAGAACTAGCTGCGTATGTCGACGTGAGCGCAATTACACGCGCGTCAATTCCGTTGTTAAAAGTCGTGGTGTTAGTGACAATCGACGGCGTGGAGCTTCGTATCCCGTTTGACATTACGTTCGATGAGCCACACGGTATTCATCATAATGGGGTGGCGAGTGTGACGTTGGTACAAGGACTAGCCAGTGCGTTCTACGGCTTGAGAGAACTGACGCTTGTACTGAAACATTTCCTAGTGGAACGTGGTCTTAATGACCCGTACGTTGGCGGTTTGTCGTCGTACGGTTTGTTACTGATGGTTGTCTATGTGTTACGAGAACAAGGAGCGTTGATCTTCATGATCGATGGACAGAAGCTTGCACATGACACAGACGATGACTTGGAGGAGCTAAAGCCTGTTGTTAGTACGCGTTGGCATCCGCGATATGAAGCTCAGTGTCTTAAAGGAGAGTTGATAGCGAAGGAGATCGTCAAGCAATGTTCTTCAATGCAACAACCGAAGAAGAATGAGATGAAGACACACAAGAAGAAAGCCAAACGAGTCATTCTCCCGTCGCTTGTCACTGGCTCACAAGACGAGCACCAGGAGACCAAACCTTTTCTTTTAGGGAAACTACTGATGAATTTCTTGCAGTTTTACGGCAACGATTTCCGCCAAAATCTGGATCAAGTGTCGGTGGTGTCGTGGGGAGAACCGACGTTGTTATCGGTAGATACCGGTATTTCACTGCCAAGAGCGATGTCGCCAGCGTTGTCTCCTGTGACTCGTTCTTCTCCCGTGACTCGTTCTCGTTCGAATTCGCCACTTGTGCTCGTTCCGCCCCTGTCACGGGACGGGCTATTGGTTATTGAAGACCCTTTACAACCTGCTAACAACGTGGGCAAGTCATGCTACCGCGTGAGTCAAGTGTTCCGCGACTTCTCGGACTTTTTGAGCTTCGTAACTGCTCTCATTGTACGAGGAAGTGTCATGACTACAGGCAAGAAGAAAGGAGACGCAAATGCACACAGTTCTCCACCCACTTCAACGTCTTCAAGTGAACCCACATGTCGCATTCTGACGTCAGTATTCGACATGAAACCGCGAGAGAAACGCGCCAGCTTGGACCTACGTTAACAGCGTCTGCTTCCTAAAACCTACTGAAGCTTCCACGCGATGGTCTCTCCGGCCCTGAGAGGGACCACGACGCCGTTGTCGAACGGATAGCTGTCCGGCACCGTCCAGCTTTCCTTCTTCAAGACAGTGTCGCCTACAGTATTGCGTTTAATACCGTAGAAATCGGCTCCGTTCTCGCACGCGAAGGCGCGGAAGAGATCGAGTTTACCGATCGACTCGAAGGCTTCAGCATACAGTTCAAGAGCAGCGTGTGCCGAGTAGATTCCGGCACATCCACAACCCGATTCCTTCTTGGAAGACACGTGGGGAGCGCTGTCTGTACCGAGGAAGAACTTCTTGCTACCACTTGCAATCGCTTGGAGCAGAGCTTGGCGATGCGTCTCTCGCTTAAGTACTGGAAGACAGTATTTGTGTGGGCGAAGGCCACCTTGGAAGATTGCGTTGCGGTTGAACAGCAAATGTTGCGGGGTGATGGTTGCAGCAACATTAGCTGGTGCGTTAGTGACGAACTCGGCTGCTTCTTTGGTGGTAATGTGTTCCATCACCACCTTAAGTTGCGGGAACTTCGCCACCAGAGGCTTGATCACTTGCTCCACGAACGTGGCTTCACGGTCGAAGAGATCGACTGATGGATCGGTTACTTCGCCGTGTACTAGTAGCGGCATCCCGACGTCGGCCATGGCTTCAAGAGCTGGGTAGATGTTGTCGATCTTGGTCACTCCGGAGTCCGAATTGGTCGTCGCTCCAGCTATGATTGTACAGTTACCGTCAGTAAGCTAGCATTGCATTCGTATGCGTCTGTACGTACCGGGATACAGCTTAACAGCGAAAATTTTCTTGGTTTCGGCGGCGCGACGGATCTCGTCAGCAGTTGTGCTATCCGTCATGTAGAGCGTCATCAAAGGCTCGAAGCCGCTGGGACTGTTAGGGTCGCGCTTCTCTTCGGGGATGTGAGTCATGATGCGTTCACGGTACGCTAACGCTTGCTCCGTGGTCGTCACGGGCGGCACCAAGTTGGGCATCACGATGCACCGCGCGAACTGGGATGTAACGTGCGACACAGTGCGGCTAAGAGCGGCGTCGCCGTCACGCAAATGGTGGTGCAAGTCGTCAGGGCGAGCGCCAACCCACTTGATCTCAGATTGAGAAGACATTGTGATGCTGCGTAGCGACGTGAAGCGAGGAGACGCGGATCGAACTGAATTCCGGATCGTGGCCAACCACATGAACTCTGCCAGTGAGCGGAAGTCATGATTAAATTTGTGGACCACATCGTGCCCACAAAAAATGTGAAATATTGGGGGAGGGCACCAAGTTTATAAGGCCACACAAGTGGCGCAGCCAACTCGCACAGATGTGTAGCTCAGGTCTATGAGCTGCGAAATGTCTTTCTGTTTGCTGCGGTGAAGCTTCTTTTATTTTAGCTGGGTCAATCGTGAATCTTGCTCTCAGGATATTAATCCAAAGTATTTTCTTCTTCAGTGAAAATGTTTTAAAGCACCTTTTCACACGTATAACTTCTTCAATAGGTTGCAATCATTCATTTCATATCGGAAGACGATGCCGCTTGTAGCTCCGAACACAATGATGGTCATGCATGACATGCACTCATACGAGCTACATCCCGCACCCGAAGAAATACATGTGGGGATGGTCAAAATTACGCTGTCCTCTAAGCCATATATATGTTTATTTATAAATATATAGGTATTTAAACTTTGCGGAAATTGCAAAAAATCGGAACTAACTGATGACATTAGAGAGCTGTACTGTAGTTCTGGAGTTGAAGTAAGGAATATTTCAGCAAAAATCCGGATTAGCCAAAAATAGATTTCTGTGAGGCTATTTTAAGATGCCCCATATACCCCAGTGGAGTTATGAGGTCACTCGAGCTCCAAGGAGTCTATTTTTGGAGCAACGCTTCGTAGCCCTCGATTAGCTCCATAATCTCAGATAACTTCACAAACTACAGCTCTCTACTAACTCACGGCAGGTCTTTTCATCTTTTAGGACAGGTTAGGGTCGCACTGGAGGCGGTTAAAGCTCAAAAAGGTGGCTGTCTTTATCTAGACAATTTGGAGTCTACCGCATACAGTATTGAGTCTTGTTTTAATAAAGCATCTTTTTCATGTGTATAAATATTTTTTTCTACGTGTGCTAATTTCGTTTTAGTATTCAATGATACATATAATCATGTGTGCCAGAAAGTGAGCATTAGAAAACTTTCGAAGATAAAAAATCAGTGATTTGAGTTTTTGTTTCAGCTAATGATAGTACCGTAATCGCGGAAGGGCTGAAACTCAACTCTATCGTCGGTTAAGGTAGAGCAAAAAGGGCTTCTAGCTCAACCCCCTTTGCAGTTTGAGTGGAGCGCCAGAGGCACAGCGCCGACCAAGATGGTGTTCTTGGCGCCCAAACTGATGGCCGACGAAGCTTCCATTATCATAGGCAGCGCCTGGGCAGCTAGAGGTAAGAGGAGGTGATTCCTGGCCATAATGTCCGCTCTCATAGAGAACCATTTCTTTCGTCCTCTCGAGCGTAGTCCTCGTATCAATTTCGACAACCACTTCGACCTAGACATGGATGGCGCTACAGCCTGTATTCGCTACGACTTCACTATTCGTGAGCTTCAGTGTTTGTCTATCAAGCTACGGCTACCCTAGTCACTACAACTTACACCGGCCGGTGACACTCTCCCCAGCGTTGAGACTCTCGCAATGGTCTGCCGCAGGCTTTCCGAGCCATCCAAGTTTTTCACTGAAGCCAATGAGTTTGGGCGGTCAACTGCTGCCTACAGCCGTATCTGCAAGAAGACTGTCGCTATTCGCAGCGACGGTGCCTGGCTTCTCACGCTTGCTGCCTTTCTGGACACGACGAGCTCCAGACGTCGCTGCTCTCTTCCGGCCGGATACAGCAGCTTCTCCTGAGCAGCGGCGACAAACACTGTCGTCACTTTGCTGCGTGGTCGAATCTCCGCCCACAGCAGCGCTGACGCCGCCATTATCTCCCTTTTCATCCTCCTCATCGTCGTCCATCTGGTCCATCTCGCCGGTAGTCAGCCTCCGCATCAGCTCTCCCGACGTCTCAATGTATTGGTTCCTCGCTCTTTCCTTGGCTTTTTCTTCATCAGCCAGCTCCTTCCAATTGTCCATACGGCTTACGATGTCTTGTAGCAGTACGTCGCGTTCTTGGTTTTCTTCAGTGGTGCCAGAGGCCCGCAAGCTCACTGTGCCTCGCGGAACATACGCACTAGCCGATCAAAGCGAGTACGCAGGGCCGGCCCGTCCTTCTATAAAAAAACTGTCAGCAGCGCGGCATTTTCTGCTAAAATCTCAAAGGCCTTTATGATTTCATTTGCTGTGCCCACGGCAGCCTCCCATGGCGTCACTAAGTTTGCACAGCGGAGCAAAATAAGATCATCAGTCACTCTTCTATTGGTTTTGCGATCATTTAAAATGAGTAGTTGACGAGCTATGGTCGTCCAAATACGGCGTCATTCCTCATTTTTGCTTTTTTCCTTCACAACAAGCCCAGATGAGCCCCTACGCCGACGGCGCGCGCTGTAAAAGGAAGAACCTCACGTCAGAGGAGCGTGCTAAAGTCGTGGCAGATCTTTTGCGCTCGAGCGTGAATTTATAGATGCCAAAAGCAGAGATGTTGCCTGTGCAGTCCGTTTTGGCTGTAGTGCGCGCCAGGTCGCGCGGCTATGGCAGCGAGTGGCCCAGGATGTTCGCGAAGGCAAACCTATCAACTAGGACAGCGGCTGAAAGGAGAGAAGCAGCCACAAGTCAAGGCTCACGGAGGAGTTCAGCCTCGACCTCAACCACGCCATCGCACTTACCCCGCTTGAAGACAGAACCAACATATGTACGTTAGCTGACCGCCTCGGTATACCTAAATCTACTCTGTATGACTACCTTCTCTCGGGGGTATTCCGATGCCACACATCATGCCTGAAACCCACACAGCATGCCTGAAACTCATGCTAAGCGACGAGCAGAGAATTGCTCGAGTTTGTTTTGCCTCTGTATTTGTCCAGAAGACGGGGAGACATGGGCTACAGTTCGACAATATGATGGAGTATGTGCACCTGGATGAAAAGTGGTTCTACCTAGCTGTGCTCGCGCATGCGCGGAGGGCGGGTGGAGGATGCGCCTTCAGCCACAACCTGCTAATTCACCGGATTTTAATACTCTCGACCTCGGTTTTTTTTAGCTCCCTACAGTCGCTCCAGCACAAGAAGAAGGCTAAAACTATCGAAGACCTGGTCAACAATGTCGACAAAGCCTTCAAGCAGCTTCATTACAGCGCTCTAGATAGCGTTATCGTTTCACGAAAGTCTGTGCTGATGGCTTCTATGGACGTTGACGGAGGCAACAAGTACGCCATCCCCCATCTTTCGAAAGCCGCGTTGACGGATAGCCGTGGTCTGCTTCCGCGGTCTCTAGCTTGTAGTGACATAATCTATCAGAAAGCAATAAATATGCTAAGTTCGGTTGATACGAACCGAACTTAGTCCTATATTTTCGGACAATGTTATTTGTGGCGCTGGTCTTATATTTTCGGACGGAGGAAGTACATGACAGCGTCGTCCTAGCAATATTAAATAAAATTTGTAAGGTAATATTTAAAAAATAGGAATACAAACCTCATTTTCTGGCCAGACACGAGAGCTCCAACTATCTTTAAATGGCTCCGCACTCAGCTTTTGCACCAGATGAAGTGAGGGATATTGTGTTTCAATGCATTGCACATTGTTGGTAGCCTGAAGTGTACCTTTTCGTGACAGGAGATAAATTTAGCTCTCACCTCGTGGATTCGACGACGTTCCACCTAGCATTACGTGGCGGGCGTTAAATAACAAGCTCGAATCTTTCGTATTACGTGTCTTGACCACCCAAAAGCTGCCTGTGCGGACTACGATATTAGTTTTCGAGCACATTCGATAGCCACAGGTACGGTCGAATGAGATCATGAACTTTAATAAGCAAAGCTCGGTCGCGAGGTGTTTTAAAGTAAGATACGATGTGAGGCAAGCTAGTGTTCATCACAATTTTTGTTGACGCGTACAGATCCGAGTCTACAACTCTCTTAGGGTGGCTCTTAAGCACTGCCATGCGTGCCATGTCATGGCACTAGAAATTGAGCCATGGCATGGCGTGGTTACGAATAGAACTGCCCTGTCATTGTGCCATCAAGAAAACTATTCTTAGAACTTACATTATTGAAGATAAAAGTAGCATGGCACATGGCGATTGGCCTTTGCCATGGCACTTGCAAATGCCATCCGTGGCACTTCCTGTCATTTTATTTACTTTAAACTCTAGCCCTAGCAAGCGCACATCCAATCGGTTCAAAGCATTTCGTGCCATGGCATGCCATGGCGTGGTTAAGAACGACCCTTAATGTCGCGGTTGTGCGATCCAATTGCGTTCTAATTTGAAGTAACTCCAGCGAACTTGATAGCAGAATAAATCCAGACTTTCTACTTAAGAGACAGGTATTGCTCTCGGAATCATGAAGCAGCGGCAGGCTCACCTAAATCTTCCCAGTTTTCCAAAACACACCTCGCCATTGCCCTCAACTGTGCTGCGTTTCGAGCTTTGTGTGGATAATGTACTTGTGGTTTCAAGATTCCCTCGTATCTTTGCCCTTTTGTAAGTAAATTTTGTCGTTGAAGATTCCTTTCCAGGTGAGGCCTGCAATTCAAAGTACGACATCCGGTCAATGGGTTTGTAGGTGTTGGCAATACTATCCGCGTGTTCTATCGATCCAAATTGCAGCTTCAGCGTGTAGCTAAATAAACTTTTGACTCATATATTTGACTGCGCGGAGAAGGTGTTTGTACGCAGCGGCAGTTTCTGATCTCACAAATAGGTAGGCGAAAGGGTAAAATCAAGTCGAAAATTCTTCAGACGAGTTGAATATCGCGCCATAGCAGCCGAAATCGATAAGAGTCCAGTTGTTGGCAGCTAATCTGTATGTTCCGTCGGTGGCTCCCGATATTCCGTGGTGCCGGTGGCCTTCCCTGGCTAACAAAATATTGTGAAAAAGTCGTCGACAGGTACAGATCACTTCAAAGAAAAGCTCCTGATTCTTCAAATTTTCATTAAAGGTTGCTAGGGCTACAGCATCAACTGGTCTTGGTAGATATTATGCATATCAGAAAAGCTAGCGAAGCTTTTATCTTCTCCAGATTTGTCAAAGTCTCACACGCTGTACATATCATATCGGCGGCCCATTTCAATAACCCTCAGCTCAGATAGAGTTGAAATGTCGAAGAGACCTTTTGTATATACGTGTACACTGCGATTTCTAATTCGAAAAGTGTCAGGTAAACGTTGACGGATGTAGATGCAGTCACTATAACGTTCGGTGATAATCCTTAAGTAGAGAGATGGCCCTGCTCCCCCTAAAAGCATGTTGTCGACTTCAATTTCAAAACAATTATCGATTCGAATATGCGGACTGTGACGGGATCACACATCTCCTTGCGCTAGAGGAAGTTGGCTTTCGAGAGTATACAAACTCTCAGTGAACGGCAGTTCACAGGTCCCTTTTGCCTAAGGTAGCGAATTGACCAAATTTGAGGTAAGTTGTAAGCTGAATATATTTATAGGAAGGCTAGGCTTGAGATAAAAATACAAACTATAAGTCACCTATAGAAAAGAAATGTCATCACCCAATGGATGGCATCGTACGACCCTGGTACCATGTCCCAGATATACCGGAGTGTGACGTGTCACTCTTCATGTAGCTAGAGGTAGACGTGGGGCTACGTACCCCGTTACCCCCCCCCCCTTAGGTTCGGTTTACCGACCAATCAGAATGAGGAAGTCACTAACTCTCATTCTCAAAGTCGAAATACATCGACATGGCTGCGCGAGTGCGGCAGAGTTTCACTTTACAGTTAGAGCCTCGAGCAGCGGTTGAGCGCTCTTCTTCTCGGTCTGTACATTGACCTTTAGCGTGCCCCGTGGCACTGCGAAGAGCGGTCCGAAAAAACGCTTCAAAGCTACTACCGGAAAGGCGCAGACCAAGAGCACTTAGCCCCACGGCAAAGGCTCTGCACTCCAGGAGGCTACTAAGGTGGCCTCTAAGGCGATCGGCTCATCTGGTGACGCGGCTGTGAGCAATCGTGCGAGCAAGCGCTGTAGTCCGTCACCCTCGGTCTCTCCTGACAACTGGCCGAATTTGCGGTTTGCTGGACGTAAGCTCGATTCGGGTAGTGAAGACGAGGTCAAGTCCAGGAGCTCTCACGATGCTCTTGTGGGCTCCGTGGGAGGACACACTCCAGTGCCAAGCGAGCACGACGACGATAGTGCGCACTCGCTCGCTAGTATCCACGGTGATCACAGTCCCAGGACGTCTGTGCGCTCTGAAAGTCCTGCCGTCAAGTCTAAGGGCTCTTCAAAGCTGGCGACGACTAGGTGGAGAAGCATATCAATCATCTCTCGCTCTCCGAAGGTCTTGCTCGTGCTAAGGCCACCAAAGCCGCAGTCAAAGACGCTAAGCCCTCTAAGAAGCGCACGGCTTCGAAGCTTCCATTCCACGAGGAGAAAGAGATCGAGTGCTCTTATCGGAACCCCTTCGGCTCCTCGTATGAAGAGGAAGAGAAAAAGGAGGAGGGTGCTATCCATGAGCACTGGGAGGTCACGAACGACCTCGACTAGCAGCTGGGGGACTTTCAAGCTGCCCAGCTCATGCGTGGGGGTCCAGTGGTGGCACCCGTCAGCCAGGGAGCTGCCATCAACTACAGAGGTTATTGGCCTCCCGAGGAGATCGCTGGGGCTGACCTCATCCTGGAGATCCTCGTCGCTCCTCGTGGCCTTGTTGGTGACCACACAGGCGTTTTCGAACGTTCCCTGATCTAGAAGGTGCGGTTGTTCGTCAACAACTTAGAGGCAGCCCAGTGCGTGCTTCTTGCGCCGCATCGAATCCCTCTGAATGACTTCACGACTTGTCGTAAGAAGCCCCAGAACCGGGGTGGTCTCTACCTTTCTGGGGCTACCCCTGGGTTCTTCCCGAGAACTGTCCCAACTGGAACTCGTGTGAGGACCTGTTCTGGGCCTGGGTTGAGTCTCTCAAGTACTCACCCTCGGAGTTGCGGGAGCGCCATGATGCTCAGCTGCTGTCCCGCATCCTACCGCTCGTCTTGAGGGCTGCCTGGACCTGTTGGAGCGGGAAGTCTCGAGCCTGCATCTGCGGGTGGACCGGCGGGCCTCTTCGTCCGATATTGACGAGGCTTCGACATATCGAGGCTCTGCTGCCACGTCCGGAGCCGGATTCAGCGCACTCCCAGTTGTACGCGTAGGGTGCGTACCCGACGTACCCGACGTACTCGGCGTATGGCGCTGGGGTCCGTTCGTACGGGGCCCCTCCGGCATGCGGTCTTGACCGCAGCCTTGCTGTTCAGCTCGAGGCTTGGGTGCCTGCTCCGATGCCCTCTGAAGAGTTCAATCAAGGTGGGTCTGCGAGTCGGCAACCCCCTGCGGATCATGATACAACTTAAGACGTCCAACGTAGAGCATCGGGTGCGTCGTCATTGACTTGGGCAGGTCGATGGTGTCCAACGCACCATGCCTGGCAAGGACTGCGAGCGGGCCAATGAAGGAGTGCCACAGCCTGTTGCTGCCGACAGAGCTTACAGTGTCTAGCGGTAGGTTTCTCATATCTAATAACACTAATTTACCCACTTTAAATACACTTAAGCTTCCTCTTGCATGTTTGTCAGCGTACTCCTTCTGTCTGTCCTGGGCCGCTGCCATGGCATCGCGGAGCCTGCTGATCACGATCAGCTTGGTATCCACAAATGGTTCCACTTGTTTCGGTAGCGATACCGGTCTCACATCTGAGGTCTGGGAGGAAAGCGCTTTCCGAGCCCCCCCACTTAGAATAGAGGATGCAGTGCCTCCTCGAAGAGTGAGAGGCACTCTGGGGTGACGGAAGCCATTCCAGTAGAACGGCGTGAGCCCCGTGGACGCATGCACCGCGTTGTTGAGCGCAAACTTAACATCTGGAAGCTGCGTCGACGACGTACGTAGGGCTTCCGCGCACACACTGCGCAGAGAGTCCTCGAGCACTCTATTAACGCGCTCCGTCTGGCCGTCTGTCTGTGGATGGTCCGCAGTGGACATCTGCTGACGAGTTTCCAGCAAAGGAAACATCGTTTTCCAAAACGCGACCGTGAACCGCGGGTCTCGTCCGAGACAATCGTTTCCGGGAGACCGTGATAACAGAACACGCCATCGACGAACAGCCTCGCGGTCTGTTAACCTGTGACGGTAACGGGTACTGGAGCGAGATGTACCATCTTGCTCAGCCGACCCACCAGCACCAAAATCCCGGTGCTGCCGTGTCCATCGGCGAGAAGCCCAACGATAAAGTCAAGTCTCATCAACTTCCAGCAGACAACCGGAACGGGCAGGCTCTGTAGCGGAGCCGAAGCGTGCCTTGCGGGTTTAATCCGCTGATATGTTTCCAATGTCTTCACGTACCGTGCGATCCACTTGTACATGTAGGTCCACCAGAAGGCCTGAGAGACTGACAGGAAATTCTTCTCGCGGCCCAAGTGGCCCCTGGAAGGTGCATCGTGCGCCTCCGCGAGGATGTCGAACTTCAGATCCTTTTCGTTGGGTACGAACACCCGTGGAGGTTCACTAGGCCCCACCCGGTAATAAAGGATACCATCCTTCAGCTCGTATCGGTGGAGTCATAAACGCTGTCGCGACGAAATCCAGTCGGACTTCGCGTTCGTTTCTGCTGCAAGGAGCTTGACGATAGGCGCAACAGCCTCATCGTTTCGATACGCCACGGATCCGATCATATGCACCCTGTACCAACTCGTAGTCTGGACGCCGAGAGAGGGCGTCCGCGAGCACGTTGAGCTTGCCCGGCTTGTACTCAGCGCAGACGTTGTACTTCGTGAAGAAGGACAACCATCTCGCCATCCGTTGGGAGAGGTGAGGCGAATTCGTCGCCGCCCTCAAGGTTGCGTGGTCTGTGTAGATTACAAAGGGCCGAGAGCCCAGAAGATGAACCCGAAACTTCACAAGGGCATACTTCATTGCCGGGAGCTCCTTGTCGTGGACAGGTTAGTCCCGTTCGTCAGCTTGGAGCTCACTGAACTGAAACGAGATGACGCGTTCGCGTCCAGCCGTGTCAGTCTGCAGCAATGCACAAGCGATGGCATAGTCGGAGGCATCGTAGACGACGCTGAACGACCTCGCCTCGTCCGGCAGGGCCAGAACAGAAGCCTCTTGGAGACTGGCCTTGATGCTGTCAAAGGCATCCTGATGCACTTGCTCCAAGCGCCAGTCGGCGTCCTTCTGAAGGCAGCCCAACAAGGGCTTAGCGAGGCCCGCGTACCCTGCGCTGTACTTGTGAAGGTAGTCGGCCAAGCCCAACCACTTTCGAAGATCCTTCTGGGATCGGGGCGTTGGCCATGCTGCAATAGCCTTGACATTGTCTGGGTCAGCCCGAACGCCCACGTTGCTGACGAAGCAACCGAGAACCTTGATCTCTGATGACGCGAAGACGCACTTGTCGATGTTGGCGTAGCGCTTGTTCGCTCGCATCACGTCCAACACTCGACAAAGGTGCCCCAAATGCACCTCCATGGCCGTCTTGCCTCCCTCGGTACAGCTATGGACGAAGATGTCGTCGAAGTACGTTTGTACGAAGGCGCGCAATGACCGAAACAGTTGCGTCACCAGACAATTGAATGTCGCCGGGGCGTTATGCTGCATGACGAGCCACCCCAACGCATGTCGCTTGGAGTGCTCACCGCGGTGAGCGGGATGCCGCTTTCACGCATCAGGATCTAGTAGGACCCGTCTATCAAATACAGCGCACTGTAGAGAACGCTTCCGGCCATATTGCTCAACAACACATTCTTTTGTGGGATTGGTGTCTGGGCCGGCACCTTCGCGCTGTTTAGCTTGCTATAAGCGTGAACTAGACGCCACTTCCCGTTCTGCTTCCGATCGCAGAAAGTTGGCGTCGAGTGCGGGGGATTTGACTGCAGCACCATGCCTGGCTTTGCGTTCGCAGCGAAGAAGGCATCGATGACCTCGCACTGTTCGCGTGGAAGAGGCCAGTGTCTCGTGACGCAGTACTTTGTGTCAGGCACGAGATCGATCTCATGCCGTACGTCTCAATCCGGTTGGAGTTGGATCGGTGGGTGTTTGCTCACCACGTCCGCATACTTCGTCACCAAAGGATACACTGAATCCTTGAGATTTGTAAGGATATCAGAACCCAAGTGCGTCTGACACTGCTTGGTCAGCTCTTCGAGGACGCTTTCGTCGAAGACAGAAAAGAAGTTTAACCCCTCCTGCGTGGCCTCAGGTCTTAGGAGCACCATCTCGGTAATATACCCAGCCCTGAGGTTGGCCAGGAGAGACTCGGCCGTCATTTCCTCGAGGTTCAGTATCTCTGCAACCTCTGGCAACGGTTCCAAGTGGACACCAGATGCCTTGACGGGTAAACCGGCCTCGCCATCAAAGATGTGATAGCACTCTTCCGGGACGTGGAACTTCATTACACACATCTGGGGATGTCGTGGTGCCTTGCGGCCTCGTGTGGTACTATGTTATCCACACAGGAAGCGTGGCCGACGTCTTCCTCTTCAGTTAAGGTCGGGGCGACCGTGTGTGGAACTCTGTTACCCCCCATGTAGACGCTATTACCAGCGTTTGTGACAGCTGCAGCTGTCTGCGGAACAATATTACCCGCTTGTGGACTTAAGTAACCCTGCGTCCTAGCGCCGCCACCACGTCCTCGGAGTCGTCATTTACGTCGACCACTCCCAAGCATCTGCTGGAGGCTTCGGTACCCTGGCAGCCCTCGCGGGCACCTCGGGTCCTGACAGAGGTTGGAACATAACTCACCAATGCTCTGTCGGATTTTGCAGGGCAGCTGGCACTGATTGCTTGCCGCGCCAGTCAATCCAGGGCTCGTGCTTCTCGGGCCAGGGCATGCTTCAGGATCGTATCGTAGGGATCCAGGTCAAAAACAGTAAACTGTTATAGGCTGTCAAATTCTTCAAACTTGACGGCCAGATCCACTTGGACGTTGGGGACTGTGACGACCTTTCCGTCGACCAGTCGTACTGACACCGTCCCCTTGCCCTTGCTTTCTCTCAAAGCATCGGACAGCTTGTTGCTATTACGAGCGGCCGTCTGGCAGCGTGCGAAGTTCTACGACGCCCCAGAATTGATCAAGATTCTAAAGGGGTGATCGTATCCCCGTACACATCCGTGTACTACGAGCAGCCCGCCGCTGCTCTTCACCCAGTCGAGCGTGCGAAGACTCTCAGGGGCTAAGTCTTCAGAGTACGCGTCACCCACGCAGCGCACACGAAGATCTAGCTCTTCCCCAGTAGGGCGCCCCGACTCTACTGGTCTCCGGTGCCCCCCCGTCATCGGAACCTGGCTTCTACCAGCGACCCTTGAGGACGGGCTTTGGGAAAATCCGCCTGTGGTGTCTCTCCGCGGGCCAGTCACGCTTAAAGTGGCCCAGCCTCCCGCTGCGGACGCAGCGAATGTCGCGCTGCTCGGCGGACCAAAGCTCCATTGGGGCTGGTCCGGTGGGGTTTGCTCGACCGGAAGTCGACACAGAATTCCATGGCCATGCTGAGGCCGGCGTGCGCGCCTGGCGAGGACTGTATTCTTCTTGACGAGCCACTTGAATAGCCTCTTCGAGGGTGTTTGACTGCACCCGGAACAGCTGAGTGCGCGTCGGGCCCAATGGAAGGCCCGATCATGAACACAGTCATCTAGACATGTTAGTTGAGTGGGTTTCCCACTAGGGACGCCCTGAGCTCTCGTATCTCTTGGACGTACTGGCGCAGCTCGCGTCTTCCTTGTGCACATGAGAGGAAGCACGAAAGCAGCCGGTCCTCGTAGTTCGCCGGGAGGAACGCGGCTCGGAGATGTTCGTGCAGCTCAGCCCAGTATGTGAAACATCCAGGCGATATCGCCTCCCGCGTGTACAACCAACTCTTAACACGACCGCTACGGTTGATAAGCACAAAAGCAACGCGGAGCTCGGTCGAGATCAGAGCCGCACCCATCGCGAGCTCTTCTTCTCGAACCCAGAAACGAAAGCTCTCACCTTCTTTCCCTTCATACGGCTTCACTCTCAACCGTATTGACTTCGGGTGTGACGGACTTGTGGCCGCCGCAGGAGCCTGCAGGTTTTCCCGCACAGGTGCGATGAGTGCTCGTAAGCGTCAAACGCATTGACACGCTCGAGCTGCTCGGCCGGTGTTGACGCCACCAGGCTCTGCAGGGCCTCCATCCCGAAGATGCCAGTCATCTTCCGAACCGACTCGAACTGTAATTCGCTCAGATGGAAAAGTCGTTCCTATCCATGGCGACTGACTTCGGAGAGATTCAGGTAGTCTATCCGCGTTGGCGTGGATTGACTACAAGTGCTACCAAGTGTGCCGGGGTCACACAGCACCTAGCGCTAGAGGAAGTTAGTTTTCGAGAGTATACAAACTCTCAGTGAACGGCAGTTCACAGGCCCCCTTTGGCTAAGGGAGCGAAGTGACTAATTTAAGGTGAGTTGTAAACTGAATAGGCTAAGCTGGAGCTAAATATACAAACTATAATTCATTTATAGAAATGCAATGTCATCAGCCAATGGTTGGTCTCGAACGACCCTGGTACCGTGCACCAGATATCCCGAAGCGTGACGTGTCACACTTCATTTAACTAGGGGTACACTTATGGCTACGCACCCCGTTACACGGACATGTAATGAATGCCCTCAAGTCGCAGAAGCCGTAAAACAAGCATCTCTAATTTGGATAATGCGACATAGTCAACAGCACTCGACATGAGTGCTGCACTTGTATACTTACGCTTTTCCAGCTTTTACCAACTAGTTGGTGTGGTAATTGAGCCGACAGACCTTCGACACGTCTAATTCGCGGCGCGCATGTTGCATCGATCAATATTTTTCCATGTGTACTGCATCCGACTTTAAATTCGTAAGTTTGATCTCGATTGTAGAGAATTGTCTCTACTTTTTTTTATCAGAGATCAGAACCCGAGGTACCAAGCTTGTTGTAACATTCCTTGGGACGCGGTTTTCACGCTAGGTCATTGGCCCCAGCATGATGTTCATTTGGGCGGCGAAATTACGGCTGCGGTGGCGGTGACGTGCGCTTGCTCAAGGTCCTGCGGACCGTCTTGCTGGTCGATCACTCCGTCCTCGGCGTGCTGCACGGTAGCGTGTTGCAGGATTTCTTTATTTGGTAATATCTCGGCGACCTCACTCGGGTAGACTGCATGTCCTGCGTTGCGACGAGAGGCACCATCAACTCGTCCAGTTGCGGTGACACCCGCGCCGAAGGCTTACAATAAAGCAGGTGCAGCTTTGCTCTCACCGCTGATCGCGGCGATAACTACGGAGTGTGCTCCGCGATACACGCCCGACCTAGTTTCGGGACTTCGCTCTCTCACCAGGCGAAGTGGTGTGCATGACTTAGCCCGAAACAGTGGGGCCACCGATCGCGGCGGTATCGACTAGATAAGCTGATTAAGTATTAAGAGCATCCGCAACGGTGGAGCTATTCCATTCTATTTGTAGGAGGTTAATCATGTGCTATTTTATGTTTAGAGCCCGAGTAGCCGTAGTTTCTACAGCGGTAGAGCTATTGTGCTGTCACCCCAGTATCTAAGTCATGGGCACACGCACTGGATATGGAGCAACGTGGATGCAAGATCTCCTCGAAGAAACAAATGACGAGGAAGGTGCCTTCATGGCCATTGTCGGAAAACCTTCGCGAGAAACCGCGACACCATCACCACTAGGCGGATCAAGGCCCGGACGAGAATCTAATAAGAACCGAGACGCTGCCACAATACATCGAAGGCTTCTTTAGCAATACTTCGGACCCATCTAGAGTCACTATCTTGTCAGCGTTTCGTCGACGGCATTAGCTTGCGGAGCAAGCAGCACGGTGTAGGAGGGCTGACTCCATCAGGGGGGGTAATATCCTTTTCGGTCGATATGACGCCCTGCAAGTTGATGGTAGCTTCCACTGTGATTTCGCTCATTTAATGCAGATTTTTCAGTGGCAGGCATCGCTGCAGTGAGTTCCTCGGTAGGTTGTGGGGCCACCTCAGTTCGCAAGGTGGCAAAATGGGTTGGCGATGCTGGTACGGCTTGCTGATTCGGTTTGGCGATTTGTGCGGCATGGCAAGCAAGAAAGAAAAATGCCTGAGCAGCTGCAGCTATCGTAGCTAAGGCAGAAGCCGCGGTAGGTTTTGCTAAGCTTGGACCTACCGCGACAGGATCGGGCAGTATACAGTCTGCCCTGCCGGGTGGTGTCGCGGCTTTGTTGACCTGACTTGGGGGGGGGCATGTGCGGCGGGAGCCGCTGGGTTGGCGGGGATATGGGCTTGTGTGACGTCTGATGGGGCTGGAGCGCGAGCGTACCCACTAATACCAATACGGCTAGCGCTTAAAATATCCCACTAAGTACTGCGACTGCTAGATCCCCATCCGAGCAGGAGTACGGAGCTGAGATCCAGTTATGGGTAATGCGTACTATGCATATATAGTTTCGGTCCAACACAAACTCTATGGTGGATACAGTAGTTGAGTCTCGAACGACCCTGTTCGTCGGAGTTGCGACTCCGATTCGGTTTCGTGCAACGCGTAAGGTTATGACAGCAATGCGACGAGGAATGGGGCGACTACAGATTTGTTCCATTTAAGCACGGTGTTGACTACGCTATGTCCCGTACGAGCACGATGACAACTAGAATTTGGGGCCATGCAGAGACTACAGTGCCAGGAACAATGCCGCACCGTACCAATAGTATGGTGATGCCTACCGACTTCGTTTAAAGAACAGGTTCTGAGTTTGTTCATAGGCTATAAAACTCAGTGTTAAGTGATGAAGTACATATATTTATTATGCCGAGCACACGTGAAAATAATTACGACTCACATGGAAATCACCTTTTCACCATAATTTAAAGTAATCCACGTGCTTTATACGCACATATGATTTTTTTATATTTTTACGAAAAAATATCCACCTGTCATGTTTTGAAAGTATAATTAAATAAGGCAGCTGTTGGAGGCCGGAATTATAGTACTGTAAATAAACACGATCATGACCAGGATTAATCCTGGTCGTCGAAATATATATTAAAGCAGTGTCCGGGGAAGATACGAGAAGATTCGGAAAGATTTGTCGAGAGCGAGTAAGATACGTATTGTGTGGCTGAGAATCGTCCAGGACTAGTCTTGGATGTGTACATCATGTTTTGACGAGATTGTTATAACAATCTATCGTTCCAGGACTATCCTGTGTAAATCACGTAATAATCCTAAAGACTACAGCTATCAGATCGAGTATGGAGACGACAAAAAGGGATTCTTTGAAGCTCTTCTATTTGGAGGTGTAGGTGTGAAAAAAGAAGAAACAACCTTTTTGAAGATGAAGAAACATGTATTAGTAGCTGTTAAACTTCTGCACGCTTCCAAAGTTTCAGCACACTATGGCCCGTCGACCTACTGCTCCACTTGAGCTGGGGAAAGTTCTTCGTCGCCATCACTCTTGTCGTCGCGGCGCGGAGGTGGCAATTTCTCCTCCGTACCATCATCTTTAGCATATGGTGTCGATGTAGAGGCTTTAACAGGGAGTAGACGGGCCGTCCGTAGGTAGTAGAACAATTCGATCGTCGGCGAGTAAGGGCGGTCTTGCTCATGTCCGGATGGACACTCGTACACACCTGTCGAATGAGCATCCAGCACACATAGAATCCGCAGCTGAACGGATCAAACTGCAGAGGGTTGTTCTGCGGAATAACATCGTATCCTTGCAGCCCAGCTAGCGTGAGGTGGGTTGCCACAGCCTTTGCAGCATTCATGTAGGGGCCTTGATTTAGTGGATCATAGTAAAATACGGGTTTTTGACTCACCTTTACCGTAACACAGCACCAAGGGAAGTTCATGAGATTCAGGGGCAGCAAATTGTCTCCACAGCTTGGTCGCCCGCTCGATGGAGAATTAGATCGCGTATAGCAACGGATCCTGGATCAAAACAGGATTCTTTAAAACTTTGCGTTTTGGCTTCTTTTTTTAAAGTCTCCAAACTTGACAAGAACACCCGATAAGCGCCTCTCCGTTTCCACTAGTCCAGGCTGCTCTCGATCGAGAGCGTTACACAGCGCCGCCAGGATAACTTCTCCTGCTTTTTTCTGCCTTCTTTCGCCGCTTCATACCACTTTCGGGCGGGTTCTCACCTGCAAGCACATTCTTCTTCATTTTGCTGGGTGCTCCAACCTTTTTGGCTTTCGGGTTCAGCTTTATCGCTACCTTACCAGTTCCTTCAACCGAAGCGTTCTTCTCTTCATCATCACAGACCATGCCCTCGTCTTCACTGCTACTTATCCCAAATTCTCGTTTCACGTCATCATCATTGTTTCGAGGTGAACTTTGACTCGCTCCGTCATCTGCATCTTCCATTTCTTCCGTGACAATATCTGTTTACGCCAGTTTTCGCTGGCGAACATTTCTTATCTGATTTATAACAAACCCTAGCATCTCGTCAATTCGTCATTGTTGTCAATATCCGCCAGTTCATCTGCAATCAAATGGGTCTCACGTACTGCCTCTCGGTATCTGTCTGAATGCGTTCGCACCCTTTGTGCTTATGCGACTTTTGTTTCACCTGAAACACCTTTCGTAAGTGAATTGCTTCACCTTCTTCAAAGTACGGCTTGCTGTTGTCCACCTACGTATTCATTCAACACGCACCTGTTAGCAACAAGATACAGGATCGAAATCATGGAAGTATCTAGAATTTTCAGCTCTGGATATATGTAACAAAAATCCCTATATATAGGATAATCCAGCGAAAATCCAAACGGAACGAGGCTTCTCCAAACTCGTTCATCGCCATGAACGTCAGCAAATGATAGTTGTATCTAAAAACAAAAAAGTCATGTTTAATCCTGTAAGAATCCTGGATTAATCATGTATACATAGAAAACAAACCTGTTTGTCTTGTGGCTGCAGTTGACCAAAAGAAGCTCGCTGAATCGCCCGTACACGCGCCTCATGTGAGCGGTAGCAATCGAGATCACTCCGCTCTCTTCTGCATCCGTCTCAGCCACGGAGGACACATTCTCTGGATCTGCCGCTGCGAAAAGCTCGAATTCCCGAGCGGTGGCGTCGATGTCGTCCAATGTCGAAACGGAAGATGAATGGCTGCGCACTAAGCGGTCACGTCGAGCTGGATTACGTTTTCATCGTGATCCAGAAGTTAGTCGTAGATGCACGAACGCTTTGCACCAACTGGTACATGTAGTATGCCGTCTACATGGGCTCCAACCAGTGGATCGGCGATGCCCCTAGACGTGAATTACGTAGCATACGCACTGACAGAAACCCCGTGGCTGTGCGAGTAACTGCCGTTCGTCACTTGTAGCTCACCGCGAGCCGAATCCCACTGCACAATGAACCGAAATGGGCAATTCGTGAGACGAATGTGCTGTCTCGGACGTCACCTTCGCTCCGCGATTTGCGCTTCTTTCAACCGTGCGTACAAATGTACGTGCGCTGATAAGGGTCTATTGTTTCAGGCACCATTTGCGAGTCGTCTTCGTCCTTGAGCCCTTTTCAGCCGCTTGTTCCTCTCCGCTCGCGACATCGTTTCCTTGACCGGAAGCACCTGCATCGTCCTCCGGCAATATAGAGCGAAATATGCTTGTCAGACCTCCCAGCTGCTGTGCCAAACCTGCGGTGGATTCACAGCCACAAGCCCAACGTCACTTCTCACCTCCTCCTCTGCGCCGCTAACATCTGATACCGAGTGACGTCCTGCTTCTCCATCCTCCTCCTCTCTGCCACCAGTGCTGCCGGCACTGTCACGTCCGTCATCATCTTCCTGGTTGCCGTGATCAGTGCCGCTGTCATCTTTTTGGCTTCTGTGCTCATTACTGTCGGCATTTGGCTGCTCGTCGACTTTCAAAAGTGCTGCATCAACACGCAGATTGTCCGAGAGGCCAGGCCCCCGACCCTGTAAAGAGGTGCCACATCTAA
Organism: Phytophthora infestans T30-4; assembly: GCF_000142945.1. NCBI lineage: Eukaryota > Oomycota > Peronosporomycetes > Peronosporales > Peronosporaceae > Phytophthora > Phytophthora infestans. The sequence continues at coordinate 687,306 of NW_003303719.1, read as the reverse complement.
CCGCGCGCCGTGGCCGCGACTGCGTCGCCGCCGCCGACTCCTACTTCCATTTGAGCAGGGAACGGGAAAAGAGATAATGGGAGAATGGAGATCGGGGGGTCGTCCTCGATTGGAATTAGCCCTCGATCGTACATAGCCGAAGGTAATGATTTTTACCCCTTCAAATCATGGACACCTCCATGACTAGAGCCCTGCACATTTCTAGTACTATAATAGTGGTCTCCAACAGTTCCGTTAGTAATTTCCCCTGATTTAGGACAGATTAGGGTCGCACCGGAGGCAGTTAGCAAAGGCTCAAAAAGGTGCTGTCTCTCTTTAGAGAATTGGGAGTCTAAATCAAAGCTGCAACAAAGCCGCACACCGTATTTAAGCACGCCTAAAAAGGAACAAAACCAGAATCATAGCTCTGATAGTTCCTCGTGCTAAACCAGGTCGGTATCGGAACCGCTTGGAGCTGCTTATCCTGGGAGCGAGTAGCTGGGCTGAGAGAGCTGCGGGGCTGGTGCTCTGTCAGACACGAACGATTGGATGGGACCAAGGTCCTATTGTTAATATAGTATTGCAAAGGGCTGAGCGGCGGCGGAGGAGGTCTCTCACTTTGGAAGTTGCTGTGTGAGGCACACAGCTCCGTGACATTCCTCTACGTCACGGTCATTACCAATATCATCATTGTCCGTGCCATCGGACTAGGCCAGCAGCTCAAGCTGCTTGTATTCATCGATTCCCAACATGCTCAGTACATCACGCCTAAAACGAACCGAGCCAGAACCACGATTCTGATAATGACTCAGAACCCCTAAGAATCAGGAACTGGGTTCTGAGAATTTTTGGGCTCGAAGTCATAAATGTGAAAGGACAAGAACCTCGACTTTTCAGCAAAAACCATTCTCCTACTCCCGTAACACCACTATCGGAAAATACATGCCAGCGTAATCAGAATCAGTTATGATTTCTCAAAATATTTTTTGACAAGCGCGATTAGCAAGCCAATCATAAAGCAGTAGCCGACAACGCGTTTTGACAAAAAAAAATAACACAAATGAGTTAGAGCGATTCTGAGTTATCGATTGGCTTAAAAGTCGGTAAAACTACATCTGATCAATCCAAACGCTTGCAGCCCACAGCACCAAGAAATCCTACCAGGTCCTGAGGGTGGTTACTACTGCCACGCGTGCCGTGCCATGACACCAAAATTAATCCGTGGCATGACGTGGTTAGCTATAGGTAAGCCAGGAATGTTATTAGGGATCATGCCAAGAGGAAAGTATCACAATACACCTCACCTTAATTAAGAGGTCCTACCAGTTATGCGTTGGTGCTCGGATCCATAAGTCGATGCTGGTGGGAAAATTGATGGCAATTTACTCTCAAGTCATCAAAACTGTTTTGAAAGCCACTTGTATTTTTAAGATCCCTATGATTCACAATAGTAGCCTCTTCATAATAACTTGCAGCACTTTACAATGCAAAGTTAGCTCCACCCCACGACACTTGAGAATAACATCATTTCAAGCGTTTTACGTGATAAGGCTTCGTTCTACGATCTGTAATATGTTTTTGTTTTCTGATGACTTTAAAAAGTACTTAACTCGAAGATACGGTAAAAAGAAGATTATTTTCATCAGCTCAAAGGATGTTTGGAATTACCTTTAGCCTTCAAGGCCTCAACAGGGCTGAAACAACAATTACTACACCAGAGCGCAAGACTGGCAAGAACACGCTAATGGTTTTATTGTACACGCAACTAGTAAACTTTGACTAGCGCTACCTTGATATGGCAAACCAAGCATCAATAATGAAGGTATAAAACCCTCTTAAGCACCGCGGAGCTACGACCCAATTGCCATCTACCCTTTTCGTAAGCCAAAGATGCAACGTCAGCAACTAGTACAATATTTTGTTTTCATCATATCTGTCCTTCTCACTAATGCAAGGCAGATAAAGCTAAAAACTCGTGTTTTAGCTCCTGCAATTAGGACCGTCATTTGCATAGCTGAAAATGGCAGCCTTTCCCGCCGCCCTGCCGGGTGTTTGTGGCTTCTCTTCGTTGCCTTGGGCAGCAGAGTGGTGCGATGTTCCTACTCTACTTTTTAAGCGACGGTCTGCAGCACCGAGTCGACCCCGGGGACAGCGTCGCCTCTGCCGGCGTCAGTCAAACGAACTACGGAGAAATTAAATGCCTTCAATTTCATTTTAATGACTAATCACATGCCGCTACTTCAGCGTTACCACTTCAGACCATTGACAGGCTCTCTTTTACGAGCAACTATTGGTCATTTGCTATTTAAAACTGTGAGCCCAAGGGTTGGAGTTTCACATTTGGACTCAGTAAAAACTGCGGCAAGACACGTGAGCCTAATATACCAGTAATAATGGTTGACAGCGAATCCGTCCGAAACCAAGAACTGAATTAAAGGCGGTAGTTGGCTCCTAACCAGTAAGTTCATTCAAGGCATGCAGTACATCACGACCAAGCAGGAACTCTTCGTTACCATCTGCATTCAAATATTCCACCGGACAGTTAATGTTGACTGGTCCTGTCGCTGTCCTCAGCGACAACTTCAAATACACAACCTCCTTTACGTTCATAGTACGTCGACCAACCAGTTCGCACAAAACTGGCTGACGCAATTTCACAGTTTCGATCGCTTCTTCGCTCAATTTGGCCACATCGGCTCGAGCAATGCACGACTTGAACGCTCCACTATATACGCAATACGGTAGCTCAAGTGAGTCGCTCACTCGTACCGTCCGTTTTGCTTCGGGTAAGCACTGGCTAACTCGACGGAGGCATGCGGAGCCTCCCTTGCGGATTGGACTGTGGTCGGCGCTGGTTGTTGTTGGAACTGGATGTGTGGGTCCTGCTCTCAACGCGGGGACAATCTCTCACTAGATGCCATCCACCGCAGCTGAAACCACTCTGCTTGCTGCTGCGACCATTTTGCGGTGCGGTACTTTGTTCTTAAACACGGCGTCCAGCCTGCCGTGCTTGGCCGTTCTTCGGAGCGTTTGCCTGATTTTGCCGTTTGCGAAAAGCAAACAAGTTGGTGATTTTCGTTTTCACCACTCTCGTTGTTATTCGGCTTGCGTTTTTCACCTGCACCAGCAACTCGCAACGCACGGTCGATTTTCTCCTGTTCCAAAGCCTACTCCATAATGCGTTTGAGCAATTCAGCAGCAAGTGCAAGCCGTCTTCAGTCTTGAAACGACCTACAAGTCCATTCGTACGAATCAGTGTGTTGCATGAGTGGAAATAGCTGGTCACGTGGGCCTATACATCACCCTGACCCTCATCCATCGACAAATCGCGCTAGAACAACTCCTCAATGTTAGGCAGAGTGCGGTTCTTGAAGCTCTCAACCGTCTTCATTATCCAGCTCCAAAGAAAGTCGTCAGTCAAGTCGCTCTTGTTAATTTCCGAAGCTGCTTCACAGAGTGTGTCCAGCTGTGACTTATCAAATGAATTTCGGATGCTCGTCATGACGGCATCAAGTTCGCAAGTAGTTTAGCAGCGGGCTTTAATTGCTTCGAGCCGCAAGTCAAGCCATCTCGTCATGTCCTCATGCGATACATCGGATACTTTAGGCGCACTGACGAAGGTAAATATCGGCTGCGGTACCATTGGATGGCTGCCGACCGAAATGCTACACCGTTCTGCACAGCAGTCAGCGCGCTAGATGCTCCACCAGCATGGCGCCCTGCTCCTCCGCCTGATGTCGCTGCTCACCTTCCTCTTGCTGCTCTTTGTCGATCCCTACTCCGCGCTTGGCGCCGATTCCCCGTCGCAGTCGACTCTTGTGCGACTGCCGGAGATATTGATGCTACCACCTGGCTTGCCGCCACTTGATCGTCCTGCCCTAGACGTGACGCCTGTCTCGGCCGTAGTGTTCTCTGCGTCGGGGTCGTACTTGCGGTCGTCGCATCCCTGTACACGTAAGCGTCGTTATCGGTAGGCGTTGCTAACATTTTCGTCGTCGAACCTTGAATAACTAAAGGTAACTTTGTAGTCGGTCCACGGAACACGTATTAGGGAAGCTGGTGGCTTCCTAGGATTCCTTGTTTGTATTGGTGCTGATTTCACAATGAGGCGTCTAACTAGTCTGGCAGCGCTCACTCCAAGCATGTTCTCAGGCTTCGTCCTCTGTGAGCCATGTGTTATACATGAGCTCACTACAAGCTGCTCCCTATATTATACTGGGATGCATTACAGTGGTAGGTGCAGCCTGCACCGGATTAATTCCACGGTACCCCGTTTTCGCGCCCTTGGGCCTTTGATAAACTTCCGGATGTCATGATCCTAAAACCAAATAAACTACAGTTTGTATGCTAAATCTGATTTATTTGCAAAACATATATGGCCCATCCCCGCGAAAACGGGGTGCACTACTGTTGTAGTGTAGATCGAAACGCATGGGTCAACATTCGCGTCACCGGCAAAAAACTAAATTCGTGAGTGTTGACAAAACGATTCTCGGTCTTTGCTGTTGTTTTGTTCGTTTCATGTAATCTGACGTTCTGCTTAGATGCCCCTACGAAGCATTAATGCTCGGGCATTGCTCACAAACACGGACAAATGATAGCAAAAAGTCGCGTATTGTACGGTGTATCGGCCGTTTGTGTGGGAAAAAGAAAAAACAGTTGAGCGCGGCCGGTAGACACCGGCCATAAAAGCTGATCTGATGAAAGGGGTCTTCTATGTTGTCTTACTTTCTGTGCAATATAGGAGCCTTTGATCTCGTAACGGGGTACGCTCCAGTGTGCCCCAGGTTACATAAAAAGTGACCCGTCACACCCGGTACACGGTACCAGGTGCTCTCGGAACCAGTCAGTGCATGATTACTTAGCTCCACTATAGGTAACCTCTAGTTTGTATGGGACCCAAGCTTATCTTCAGTCTTAAATCTACTCATCTAAGTAGCAAACCGTTTCCTTTGAGGTCGGGAACACGTGGATTAACGTTCACTCGGGTAGTTAATACCCTTAAGCACTTCCTTTGTGCAAGATGCTGTGTGACCCCGTCACACTTGGTAGCACTAGTAGTCAATCCAACTCCATCGCGGGTAGATTGAACTACCTGAATCCTCTGTGCGCTCAACGTTTGAGTCATGATGGACCAAAGCGAGCTTCCTCGCTTGAACGTCTAACAGTACGAGTCTGTTCGGAAGATAGGAGGCATCTGTGGACAAGATGTCCTTCGCAGCTTGGCGGCGGCGACGCCTGCCGAGCGGCAAGAACGCGTGACCACGTTTGAGACCAACGATCGTGATCTCTATGCTCCCGTCCGCGGGAGCTTGGAGGCCACGATGGCTGCTCTCCAGGCAACCAGGCCTAAGCCGGTATGGCTGAAGGTCCGGGGAAGGAAGGGGAGAACCTTCACTTCTGGGTCCGTGAGGTGGAGATCGCCATGCAGGCGGGTCACATCTCGAATGATCCACTGCGGGTGGCGTTTGCCCTGTCCAACTATGGTGGACGTGCGAAGCACTGGGCGTACACCAGGGAGACGACATCCCCTGATGCTTTGCATCCTGGGCTCAGCTGTGTGAACAGCTTCGAGCCGCGTTCCTACCGGTGAACAATGAGTTCCGCCAGCGCTCACGCTTTCTCGCGTGTAAGCGAGGTAAACGTGAGCTGCAGGAGTACGCGCAAGAGATAAGCACGTTGGTGGCATCTCTGGCAGGGAATCCTCTGCCTGAAGACGTCAAGACAACAGTCTTCATGGACGACCTGAAGGTCGGTCCTGCTCGCACCCAGCTATTCCGGGTGCAAGCGACAACTATGGAGATGGCGATTCGAATCGCTCTCCAAGAAGAGTAGATCCACAAGCAGGCTAGAGCTTCTCGGAAAGAGGAACATCGCCATGATGAGGATGGCGATCCTCGGAAGGCGGAGCATCGCAGCAATGACGCTGTTGCTCCTGCTGTCACGCAGCCCGTTGATACCGGTGCCTACAGCGAGCCTGAACCCATGGACGTAAGCGCAGCCGAGAGCGTGGTCCGCCGCTATGAATGCGGCGGACATGGACACTAACAGAGTGTGTGTCCCTCGCCAGTCCTCGGAAAGAGGACAGCCCGTGGACCCCAAGTCCGGTGGCGCAGGCCACGGTCAGGTGGACGGAGACTCCCCGGCCGCCAGTAGAGGCGGTATGATCTACTAAAGAGCGCTAAGGCTTCGTATGGGTGTGCAGGTTGTGCACACCACGGGACTTAGCCCAGAGAGACGTGGTTCTCTTAAAGTGGTGAAGGGCAGTGATGGGCTGCTGGTAGTACAGTCAGTGTACGGGGGTACGGTACCCCTTGAAAGTTTGATGAGTTCTGGGGCGTTGATACTCCACCAGAACGTCGCTTGGCATAGCGACACCCGGCTGCACTCTATGGCAGCGTGGCGGTCGTGGGCTGGTCTTGGTGGACTAGCCTTTGGTTTGGTGAAAGAAGTACCAATGGTCCTCAACGGACCCGAACGTTTCGGTTCGAAGAACTCGCGCACCGCGGTGTCGCTCGCAGTTCTCGCCATGAACAGCATGGCTGTGCCGAACATAAGGCACATCCCGGACTTTGGTGTGGCAAGGCTGAGAAGGGCCTACCAGTCCAGGTCTATGACGGAGCATTGGTGAGTCATGTTCCCACCTCCGTCATGACTGGGGCGTCTGATACAGACCGCCAGGACGCAAAAGCGTCACAAAGCTGTCAACGCACCGACAGCTCTGCGTACAGCAAGTCTATGCTCCGCTGCGGCAATGCCACGAGCGTGGGTCTTTTGCCCGACGTGTGGACCTGCTACACCAGCAGCGTCCAACGCCGAAGGTCGTCGCGCTGACGGGCTTCGACAGTGGTTATGCCTTTAAGCGCTAACCATGTGGATAACACAGTACCACACGCAGTCGCCCAGACTATAAGTGAAGAGGAAGGCGCTGAATGCGCTTCCTGTGTGGACAACACAGTACCACACGCAGTCGCCCAGACTATAATTGAAGAGGAAGACGCTGAATGCTTCCTGTGTGGGTAACACAGTACCACACGCAGTCGCCCAGACAATAACTGAAGAGGAAGGCATTGATCATGCTTCCTGTGTAGGTAACATAGTGCCACACGAGGTCTCGAGTGCTTCTGATGCCGTCAACGAGACATCACGACGTGGGTAAAGAAGTGCCACGTCAGCCACCGCAAGTCGGGTCTGAACCTTGTTCAGGCCGACGTTGTTTCAAACGACTCGGAGTCCAGGGCCCGGACTCCTCTGACTCGGTCGGTGGACACCAACTCTGGCCGGTGTGTGTGCGGGTCTGCACGCCAGCTGATTCCCCAACACCGAAGATCGTCGCGCGTTCGACAGTGGTGGTGCCGAAGGGCATTCACCAGGCGGGTAACATAGGTCCACACTGCGGATAACAAGTTCCTTAAGCAGCTTCGCTGCTTAAGGAGACCGACATTCGGTGCTCCGAGCATGGGTAACAGAGTTCCACGCAAGGTCACTCAGACTACAACTGATAAGGAAGTCGCTGTATGCGCTTCCGGTGTGGGTAACAGAGTTCCACACAACCAAGGTGGGTAACATAGTTCCACACCCAATGCGGGTAGCATAGTTCCGCACACAGAGCCATTGGCTTGAGGCGCGAGGTTGTCTTGGCCTCGATCGACGTCAAGTCGCGCAGACTCAAACTGCTGACGCGAAGGCTGGATGAACGGCCAACGCGGTCACCCATACCGACGCAGTGCACGGGGCGGAGAGCTGTCGCGCCTGACAGTGGCTATCAGAAGACACGAGAGACTCCATAGTCTCGAGGGTAAGTGGGGGAGAGGCTCAGAAATACCTTTCCTCCCTGGTCTTGAGGTAAGACCAAGTTCCTTACGGAACCAGGCGTCGATGTACATCGACTGCAGGCTGGAGGCAAACAGCCGGGCTAGAGCTGCGGTAGCTCTAGCTGAACAAGACATAGTGGCGAAGAAAGCCCTGGCTCCAGGTGCCTCGGAGTCGCTGAGTGAGTCAGCAGTGTTGGGGTTGCAAGTAACCACACACGAGGCGAAGCGCGGACCTAGTGCAATCACCGCACTGGTTCCTTGGTCATGAATGACCTGTCGAGTAGAGTGAACGGAACGTCTCACCCGCCGACAAAGCTGTTGCCGTACGTGATCTACGCAACGCGCCGGGTATAATGGGCCACGAAGCCATAACCCAATTGTAATGCGAGAGTGCACACATAACTGACCAGGTGGTGGCCGAGGCAACGCACGCAGTCGTAACTGGTGCCGCGTCGAGCATGACACCGTGGTGACGGCTGCTTGCCTTACCATGGTTTGGTACCCGTATGTACTCGGTGTCAATGCCAGACACCAACGCCGCAGTGGCATGGTGGTGAGGTATGCCCTATCACGGTCGAGTACCATCAAGATACATAATGTTTGTGTCAGACACTGATATAGGTGCAAAGGATATGCACCATATCACGACCCGATGCGCGCTGGGCGTATACGCTGTGAGTCAACGCACGTTCCGTGCATCGGCACTGGCTGCTGTCGAGCAGCCTTCCGGGCGTTCCACGTAATGAACTCATTGTTTATGAGACACATGAAGTGCACGAAGCACTTATAGTAGCTGTGGTACGTGTCGCACACAGCGTACCTCGTGTACGAGCCCATGGACCTGTACACTGTGCTTGCACATGCGTCGTGCACGATGCGAGCACTGGCCATGAATCTGTTCAGGCGACAGCACAGCCGAAGCTGTAGCCGCCAAACATGGCAACCTTGTGGTGAGCGTACTGCACCAAAGGTTAGTACCGTACGGTACATGGTGTCGATGCAAGACACCTACGCCACGGCTGAGTACTGTCACGCTACACGGTGTCGATGAAGGACACCTACGTGCCGTTGGTATGGTGACCAAGATGCGAAGAGAGCGAGCCAAAGGCATGGCCCGAGCTGAGCGGAGAGCTCCCTCTAGTGCTGGAGAAGGTGTTGCCCTTCTCGGTGTCGTCCCTCGCGGGAGACACCATGCTCCGGACGCGTGCGCGACGACTGTCGTGTCCTCTGGTGCGAGTTGTGGGCGAATGCCACACGTTCGGATGCTATTGCACCCTATTTTAAAGCACTGTACGCGCGCTAGCGCAGGTGCTAATGCAGCTCTCAGTGTAGGCTTTACGGCCAACACTGTTGTAAGCATAGGGACACAAATCCCAGTGTGCTTTGGGAGCACAAGTCACTGTGGGTGTGACTGAGAGTCGCGCCAGTCTCGTGGCTGCTCAGTGTGAGAATTTACCTTTTGGTGTTTTAATTCTCTCACTTCTGATTGGAGAATCATTTGTGATTGGAGAATCAGGTATTTCATTTTAGTGGGGGAGGATGTAACGGGGTACAATCCAATGTGCCCCAGGTTACATAAGAGTGACCCGTCACTCCTGTGGACACCTGGTACACGGTACCAGGTGCTCTCGGAACCCGTCAGTACATGACTAATTAGCTCCACTATAGGTAATGCAGCGGGGCTGCCGTAGCTTTAGCGTCAGAGGAAGACGTTCGACTCAAAGAGTCACTAATACTAAGTTCCTTATCCAAAGGACACTTACAGCCCAAGACCAGGGCTCAAAGTGAATACCTTAACTTTTATGCTTCAAAACCAGAAGTGTTTTATTTACTATTATTGCGGCCAAGCCGCCTAGGGGTAAATGTATCTGTTTAACTATCTAGCATAGTTAAACCTAATCAAATGCATAACGTGTGGCCTTCAGCCAACGTACTGAGAGACCTTGTTAGTTCTCTAGCTTATGTACTGCGAGTTTGTTAACTCTGCGGGTACCTCTTACCCCTGTGTGTTCCACACCATGTAACTCCGTTACACTCTCCCCCACTAAGATGAGAACATTCCGTTCTCGAAACTTTCTCAGCGAGGTCACGTCTTGTTAAGACGGCGGAAATTACTACACCTCACACCAGCGTTGTACAGCTCCGCGAGCTCACAAACGCCTACGCATCGTTGATGCCCAACTTCTCGTCGTCGGCCCATAGCCCAATATTCCAAGTGCAGCGCGCATCTTGCTCACAAGCGGTCTGAGACCTACGCTCGCGCTCCGCGCCTACTCCAAGAATTGCAAACCGATTAGAGCTATGCTCTTGACTCATCCGAGTCGTCGACAGCAGCTCAGCGGTTGAACACTCGCTTCACAAGCGATAGGTCGGTGGTTCGACCCCACAAGGGCGTCGCCCTTTCGCTCCATGAACGATTGTCCACGCTTGGACAAGCATAAGGGCAACACCCTTTTAGCTCAATGGTTGAGCGTTGGCATTGAGAGCCACAGGTCGGTGGTTCGAACCCACCAGGGCACAGCCCTCTCGTTTCAGGAACTGTTGTCCTTGAATGGACAAGCTTAAGGGCAACACCCTTTCAGCTCAGTGGTCGAGCGCTGGCTTTGGAAGCCACAGGTCGGTGGTTCATATCCACCCGGGCGTAGCCCTCTCATACCATGCGTTGTCCGTTCTCGGACTGCCGTACGGGCATCGCCCTTATAGCTCAATGGTAGAGCTCCGGTCTGACAAGCCAAAGGGCAGTGGCTCGATCCCCGTCCGGGACACCACTTTCGCTATTACAGCGCAGCCACATTTGGATCATGCTCATCAAGCAAGTTGTTTCAAAACAATTATGTGTCTATCGAGACACTTGGGCCTGAACCTTGTTCAGCACAGCCCGAAGCTCCTGCTTCCTTCGAGACCATGTCCTTAACACCACGAGGTCTCGCCACCTCCTGCTCCCGCGGCGAGCACCGCTCATACGTACGAGCTGGCTGCTGCAGCCACTGGTCAGAGCCTGAGCTCAACTACTGACCTGATCGCTCCCAACTCTAGTGAGAGGAGCCCAGCGCCTGGAGACGCTGTCGCACGCCATGATGACGCTTCGGCACACGATGTGCCCGGTCGTAAGCGTCAACGACGTCAGGGCAATCTTGCCGGAGATAACCTCGAACTCCCATGGGTTCTGTGAGTGAGGGTAACCCCTCCACTTCACCAAGGACTGGGTACGACCCTGGCGTCTACGCCGCACCACAAGGCGTTCCACGTGAAAGTAGAGCTCCCCATGCTCATCGAGCAGAGCGGGAAGAGGCCTTGCCTCAGCTGGGCTCTCGCGGGGAGAGTCTGCACTTACAAAACGGCGTCTGCATCCATATGACGCCGGCGTCACGACGCGAACGCTCACGTTCACCGCCCATCGGTCGATCTCGAAGAGATGATCACGTTGTGGATAGGTTAGAGCCACCACTGTTGGCTCACAACCAGGTCTCGGACCTTGAGCGTCCAGACGCTCGGCTGAACGCTCAGCTTGCCTTGCTCTGCAGCTCGAGCACTTTGCTTCGCGACCTGTGGCTCTGCCACATGCTGTTGATCAGCCATCTGTGGGTCCACCACTTGCTGTCGCTCAGCCTCCCGTGGCTCTACCGCCTGCTACCCCGCAGCTGTCCGTGGTCCAGTCACCGTTGGCGCTAACGCCTCCGCGCTCACCTGAGCAGGGTCTTGATATGGCTTAAGCAAGCCAACATAGAAGACCGGATACGTGCGCATCTTCTTCGGAAGGCTGAGCGTATACGCTAGGCCCTTCCTGGCCACGACCTTGAGCGGTCCTATGATCCGAGGTCTCGGCTTCGTCTTGAAGACTGCAGACACTGCATGAGTAGGTAGGTTTTTAGCGTTTAATAAAACGTGGCCACCGACCTCAAACCTCTCAACGTTGCTTCTGCCCTTGGCATCTACATGTTCCTTCTGCGTGTCTTGGCTTTCAGCCATAGCGTCGCGTACTTGACGCATTACGCTCAGTCTCAAAGAGACAAAGTCATCGACCCGCTTGCGAGCCGCAACAGGGCTGACATCAGCTAGCCGCTCGGTTATCCCTCCCCCATCAAGCCCTGAGTCACTGCGTGGCAGCGTCAGTGGGACGCGAGGGTTAACCAAGCCGTTCACATAGAACGGAGTGTAGCCTGTCGAGGCGTGCACTGCATTATTTAATGCGAACTCAACGAGCGGGAGCATCTCGCTCCAGCGTTTTGGCGCCTCAGCGCATACGCTTCGGAGGATATCCTCCACAACGCGATTCACGCGTTCAGTTTGACCATCAGTCTGCGGATAGTCCGCTGTGGACATGTCCAAACGAGTGCCGAGCCCTCTGACGAGGGACGTCCAGAACTTCGCGGTGAAGCGCGGGTCTCGATCCGAGACAATTGCCTCAGGCAAGCCATGTTGGCGAAACACTCGGTCTAAAATCAGCAAAGCTGTACCTTCTCCATCAATGGTGTTCTGCACCACCGCTAAATGAGCCATCTTGCTCAATTGGTCTACAAAGACATCCATACCCGTGTTTTCCGCCTTATCCTTGAGAAGGCCAAATCCAAAGTCCATACTCATGGACTGCCAACATCCCTTGGGGACAGGCAAACTCACCAATGGCACTGTCGTGCTCGGCGCGGACTTTGTCCGTTGACACGTCTCACACGTGCGTACATAGGTGCCGAACCACTTATACATCTTGAACCACCAGTGCATCGAGATCACCGAGCCATAGGTCTTCTCCCGACCTAAGTGCCCGCCCACGGGCGTATCATGAACCTCATAGAGGATTCGATACTTTAGATCCTCATCATGAGGAACGACTACACGAGAGTTATCCTCAGCATCGGTGCTGTAGTACAGCAGGCCGCCATCGAGCGAGTATCGATGGAGCCTCGCGCGTACGCGCCTAGATAATTCCTTGTCAGAGTCTTTAAATTCTTCGCTCCCAGGAGCCCGTAGCAGCGCTACGCACATGTCGTCTTGTGCATACACTTTTGCGTATCAAGTCAGGCACTGACGACGTCACTGTCGTGACATGAGCTAGCTCGTAGTCCGGGCCTGCGCGAGAGCGCATCGGCCACTGCATTAAGCCACCCCGGCTTGTACTTCACCTCGAAGTTATACACGGCAAAGAAGCAAAGCCATCTTGCCATTCTCTGAGAGAGATGAGGCGACTGTGTCGCAGTGTGTAGCGACGCATAATCAGTAAAGATCACAAAAGGCTTAGAGCCTAGCAGGTGTACCCTGAATTTGACTAGAGCATACTTCATTGCAAGTAGCGCTTTGTCATGAACTGGATAGCTCTTCTCTGCAGCTTTGGCTGGCGAGACTCAAACGCAATAACGCGTTCACGCCCTTCGGCATCTGCTTGTAGTAAAGCACAACCGATTGCAAATCGGAGGCGTCACAGACGACGCTTAAGGGACGATCCGGGCCCGGTGTCGCAAGGATCGGAGCCTGAAGGAGGCTCTCCTTCACATCCTCAAAGGCTCCGGCGTGCTCGACGTTCCAGCACCATGGTGCGTCCTTCTTAAGGAGATCGGATAATGGCCGAGCCATTTCCGCGTCGTTCACGCTGTACTTGGGCAAGTAATTGGCTAAGCCTAGCCACTTGCGTAAGTCGTTTTGGTTCTTGGTAACCGGCACGATGGCCTTGACTTTGGCAGGATCTGCCCTTAAGCCTCGCTTCCCAATGAAGCACCCGAGGAAAGGTATTTCCTCCGCGCCAAAGACGCACTTGTCCAAGTTGGCATACAACTTATTAGTGCACATGCACTCGAGCACCGCTCGCAAGTGGCCAATGTGGTTATACACGTCTGACCTTCCGTGCTCAGCACGACTATGAACGAGTATATCGTCAAAGTACGTTTGAGCGTACGCCCGGCGGAGCCTAAACAGCTGCGTCACAAGATGATTGAACGTTGCTGGTGCTCTCGACAGCCCCTAGGGCATCACCAGCCACTCCCAGAGCATACCGCTCGGAGTACTCACCGCTGTCAGCGGAATGCCGCTCGCTCTCATGAGCAATTGGTAGTAACCATCGAGCAAGTCAAACGCGCTGTACAACGTACAGCCTACCCTGTTGTTCTGCAGAACGTCCTTGCGAGGAATCGGCGCTTGCACCAGGATAGTGGCCGCATTTAGCTTGTTAAAATCATATACAATGCGTCCCTTGCCGTTCGGCTTTCTAACACAGAACGTGGGTGTCGAGTGCGGAGACTTACTCTCACGTATTATCCCTTCCTCGTGCTTCGCACGGAAAAATGCGTCAATGACGTCACACTGCTCTCTCGGCAAAGGCCATTGCCTAGTCACGTAGTATTTGGTTCGAGGAACCAGGTCAATCTCATGACACACGCCTCGATCTGGAGGCAGGCCCCTCGGTGGGTCTTTCGAGACAACATCTCCTACTCCTTCACCACAGGATAAAAGGGATCCAAAGGGTCTTTTGAGGATCGCCGATCCACTTCTAGCGCTCAGCGTCTTCTTGGGGTCCTCTAGGACCGCGTCGTCCACAATGGATGAGGAGCTCAACTCCCCCTCAGGTCCCAGCAGGACCACCTCGGCTAGATCGCCTGCCTTTAAGGCTTCGCCAAACTCGGTAATGGCCATCTCGTCCAGCGCTAGCAGAGCATCTGCAACGGGCAGAGTGCCAAGGCTGATGTCGCCTTCTACCTTTCCCGTCACTCCGCTCACGAGTGTGTACAGATGTTCACAGCAATCACGTGGAGCATCACCGCTCGTCACGTTGGACACATCGTCCGACGTCGAAGACGTCACAGACGCCCTGCGTCGTCTTCTCCCCGCCCTCCGCGACCGAGCCCGGCCGGACGATGGCGGTGTGGCGACATCTCCGTCACCACCAGCGGGTGCAGCACCACCATCACTCCTCGAAGTGGATACAGTGTCTCGCAAGACACTCGGCTGAAAGCCAAGATGTCCTTGACCTTCGCACAGTGAACTAGGTGTCACTTCACCTGCATCTCCTGGACCACGCCCATGATGCCTCGACTCGCAGTCGACCGCGACCCTCGGGTCACGCAGCGGTAGGTCATCGACCAGATTCGTACCACTCAGTGGATTACGCGCCACTCCGCGCTCGTCCTCATCAGGACCCAGCAGTTGGTCATTGACCTGACGTGCACCGCTCAGTGGATAACGTGGCTAACAATTTGGGACATATCAATGTCCAGCACTACGGCCGCCTCGGCCTCGTGCTCGCGCCAAAAGCGCTTCTGCTTCCTAGCAGAGGTGGGTTCATGACTCACCAAAGCTCCACTAGGAGCAGGGTGCACGCACCCAGCGTTTTCGACTTCCAGTCGATCCATGGCTCATGGCGTTCCAGTCATGCTATGCCAAGGATGGGGTCATACCTCGCATCCAGGTCTAAGACCAAATAGCGTTCCACGCTATCGAGGCTCTCAAACTTCACTCCAAGGTCGACAGAGACCTTCGACACAGTTACAAGTGTCCCCGTCGCGAGACGGACAGATATCGTATCTCTCGTTGGCACTGCCATTGCCTATGCATACAGCTGACCCCCTTCCAGGGTGGAGCGACGGGCGTAGTTGCCCGAGGCTCCCGAGTCAATTAAGACTCTCCATGGCTTTGTAAAGCCCTTCACGTTCGCTTGCGCGACCAGCAAGCCCGGCTTGCTCACACTCTTCTCGTAAGAGAGCTCAGATCTCGTCGGGGCTGAGCCCCGCTGCCCTCTACCTCTTCGAGGTACAGGAGAGCTCAGTTCTTCCCCAGTAGGCGCGGGGCGGCCTACTGGGAGTTGCCATTTCCCGGCGATGACCCGGAGGGTTGGCTCGCCGGAGCCTCGCGCTTTTTGCGCAGAGGGCTCTAGGCCCTCAAGTGCTTCGTGCTATTGCACACAAAGCATCGGCGGATGCCGGCGCGCTGCTCCGCAGCAAGAAGCTCTGCTTCTTCATCTTCAGCATAGCTGAGGTCCATCGGCTCTGGAGCCGCTCGAAGAGCTTGCGCTACCAGCGCTTCAACCACGTCGCGCCGACTTGAAGTTGTGCTCGGCATTCAATGTCACATCCACCGCCTCTTCGAAAGCGTTAGGGGACACGGAATACTTCCGTTCGCTCTGCGCTCACACGAAGTCCCTCCATGAACACGACCACGCTGACCAGTTCCGGAAGAGGGTCCGCTGCCATGTCGGCGATAAGAGTTCTCAACTCTTGGACATAGTCCAATACATCCTTCTTACCCTGGCGGGTAGCAAGGAACTTCGACCAAATACTGTACGCCTGATTAAGTGGCGCGATCACGCGCGAAAGCTGTTGCTTCAGCTGATCCCAAGTGGGAAATGCAGCGACAACAGACGTGCCGCACGGTAGTGCACATTCGCGAGCACGACCTCCAATCCTGGAGATAGCCAGCGCCACGCGCTGATGCTCAGACTGGAGCAGGGTCGATCCTATGGCCATCTCGACCTCACGGCTCCAGAGAAGGAGATTTTCTCCATCCTTCCCCTCGAAGGTTTTTACGCTCACCATGAGCGGTTTCAGTCTCATAGCCTCTTCACGCGTCATCGACGCCGCCGCCGTTGCGGCGCTCATCTTCTCTTGGACGCGGTCTAAGATCGCGTTCTCGTAGCGGGAGAACGATTCCAACCTGGGGGGACCGCCTCTGGACCCTGCGATGCAAGATGAGCCACGCCCTCCGGGCCAAGCAAGGACATAAGCTTAGTAAGCGCGTCCTGCTGCGCCGGGGGCAAATTCGCGAACACGGGGTGTTCCATCCTCGCAGAGGATATAGTCAACCGACTCAGGAGCGGGATTGACTGCAAGTGCTACCAAGTGCAGCGAGGCTGCCGTAGCTTAAGCGTCAGAGGAATACGTTCGACTCAAAGAGTCACTAATACTAAGTTCCTTATCCAAAGGACACTTACAGCCCAAGACCAGGGCTCAACGTTATCACCTTAACTTTTATGCTTTAAACCAGAAGTGTTTTATTTACTATTATTGCGGCCAAGCCGCCTAGGGGTAAATGAATCTGTTTAGCTATCTAGCATAGTTAAACCTAATCAAATGCATAACGTGTGGCTTTCAGCCAACGTACTGAGAGACCTTGTTAGTTCTCTAGCTTATGTACTGAGAGTTTGTTAACTCTCCGGGTATCTCGTACCTCTTTGTGTTCCACACCATGTAACCGTGTTACAGGTAACCTCTAGCTTGTAAGGGACCCAAGCCTATCTTACTTATAAATACATCAGTATTAAATCTACTCATCTAAGTAGCAAACCGTTCCCTTTGAGGCCGGGAACACGTGGACTAACGTTCACTCGGGTAACTAATACCCTTAAGCACTTCCTCTGTGCAAGGCGCTGTGTGACCCCGTCACAAATCTCAAATATGAAGAATTTTGTCACTTTCACCGAGAATTCCTGGGGTGTTTTGTGCAAATTCGGACTGAGCAATATACTTTCGCGTGCTCACAACTATTCGTCGCTGTTGATCTGAAGCAGTCGCTAGACCATAGTAGGAGGGTGTTATAAACAAATGTGGTAACGAAAGAAAAAAAGAAACAGTTGTAAAAGGGATTTGCGGGAATCCCAAGAAAATCAGCCCGATGAATTTATTTATGAAGGTACTCGAAGTAAGAATGCTTATCTTTACAAATTTATCCAGTGAATCCAGATTGATAGTTGATACAGACACCGAAAATACATTTTATCAATTCAAGTATGCTTATCCAAACTCGAAAAGAAAACAGGCCAAATAAAAAAAAACGTATTTGCATTCCCAGTGTAAGTCGCAGATGACCTAGTTGTCGTAGCCTAAGCAACAGCAGAAATGACACAAACCGGTGCCAAATGGTAGTGTCTGTGTCGATAAAGTCATGTATTTTATTATAAACCACTGCAGTCGAATTTTCCTTATCGGTATCTTCATTCCAACATACTATAAACCAGCTATCCCAGTCTCCGCCCCAGTCATAGTTGTCCTTAAATACCACGAACTAGTATGCATGCACGCATTTTTGACTGGCTGCGAATTTGGATACGTTTTCCAGTCTACTTTATAACTTAGAACACGGTAGGTTAACGAAAAGTAGATAGAAGCACCTGAATGCGATTAAGTTAACCGCCATCGACACATTGCAAAATCAAGAGAGCCGGAGCGGGTAGATACATGCAATTGGTGTCAGCAAGGGCGTATAAGCGATACGGCCTCTTAGTTAGCTTTATTGGCTTCGGTGCACACTTTTGGATACAGCACTGGAATACTAGCTCGTGGAGGTGTCGGTGCAGCTCGCACTGGGATCAAATATCAGGTACTTAAGTAGTAAGCTGACTGGCTTACTGTCGAAAAATGGGAGCAAACGGGCAGCTGGTGTAGTATTGAGGTAAGGGCACTGAGCTCTAGTGTTAGTAATAGGGTGATTCACTTTCGTTTCTTCCTTGTGTTAAGTCTGTTTGTCTTAAAGTATATTTCGTATTCTAGAAAGGACGTGCAGCTCGAAGCGCATCTTGTATATAGCAGATGCTGCGTCGGTTGTCCTTCGAAATTCATACACTCCTGGACACAACTATACGGCCACCTCGTCGAGTGCCCATAACTCAGTCATTTTTTATTATTTGACGGTGCGGTTTTCACACAAGTTGCAAAACATGCTTCAAAATAGCAAGGATGTGCTAACGCTCGCGGTTTTGCAGGGAGGCTCACATACAAAAAAGAGATTTGTCAGGCTGGACACAATTTGCGGCCACCATCGGCCCAATACAAAAACATATATAAAATAAAACATGTGTCATTTTGGCTGACTAGAAATTTGTATGTGCTGAGTTTCTGTGGGCGATTAAATGGACACTAGGGATCTAGAGCTCAAAGTAGTTGCATCGGGGTGTACACAATTGTATTATATGTAACGTGTTGTACTCGCACATCTGCTTGATCGATATTGATGGATAATTTTAAGATAGTGTCAACAGACCCATCCGCATTTTTTTAAAGTACTGTAGCAGATCATATGGAGAACACCGTGTAGTCGTCGATCTTACATTTCAAAATTCTTTATCAATGAGTTATGGGCACTTGACGAGGTGACCGTATAATTGTGTCCAGGGGTGTAGTTCTTTGATTTTGAATATGCTTCTATTCTGGTTAAACACTGAGCTTTTGTGTATGCCTCTCTCTGTTTGGTTGATATTACTTTATTTTCAGAGCTTCTTGGGGCAAAGCCCGACTTTGTGCTGTTATACAGAGGATTACAGTACGGGAGTATCAGGTCGGTCACTGTGAACCGACTTGGTACTCAATTCGCCTCGGCAGTTCCATCCGTAACCAGGATTGGTATTGTTTCTTGTTACATGTAGTACTGTTGCGGAAAGAAAAGTGGGAGACGTTTTCATATCGTTGTATGCATGCTGATCACTTACGGTACGTCGAGACGGTGTTGACACGCACTACGGTAAACATCATTAAGAAACTCGCACGGAACTAGTAACATCAGCACGATCTTCATCAGCTGGAATGCAGCCTTACTGCGTCCTAATTCTTGTAGCTTTCTTCCTGCGGAGTTGGCCCGGGAGTAAATCAACATCAAAAACCTCGAATTTGAACGGGTGGTATCCCTGTGCCGAGTATACCTTCTCCGGTACTGGAAGCTCTGACGCGCAGACCGCAGAGTGTGGTACGTACTCAGCACCCTTGTGCTATCCTGGTGTCTGTGAAGCGCCAAAGTGGGTAGACCAGACTGTCGACGTCTTCGTCAAGCGACTTGCGGCCGCTGACCGGAAGACTGCTACCAATGTCTGGCTTCTGCAGGGAGGACCTGGTTTTGCTTTCAACGATCGTAAGTCACGACGTGGATATTTCAACAAATAATCTCGCTTCTGAAATTTCTAACCTTTCCGTTTGGTGTTTCAACTGTAGTGGAATCTCAAATGAGCACCTTGTACAAACAGCTAAAAGGGACCGTGAATGTTTACACGATGGATCATCGCAACACTGGGCGCAGCACGTTACTGAATCGTCCGGCAGCCCAGACAATCACGAGCGGCTCACCTGGAGGAAAGAACATTGATCCTAAAGAATTTCCTTCGTGTGCCCAAGCACTGGAGCGTAAATACGGAGACCTCGCGTCATTCTCGACGACGAGTGCTGCAAAAGATCTCGTAACCTTCATTACCGAGTTCTCTAATGGCCAGCGCACTATTGTGTATGGTACCAGTTACGGGTCGTTATTGGTCGAACGAGTCATACATCTTGCCCCACCACAAGTTACTGGATATGTTATGGATGATGTTACTTACACATCGAGAACATCTACCGGAGTATTCCCCTACATGTCGTATGCGGACACTGATTATGGCGAAGTTGGCGACGCTTTCATGGGTCTTTGTGCGCAAGACCGTGGCTGTAGTGCCCATTTCAAGAAACCGCATACCTTAACGTCCACACTTGACAATGTGTTGGCCAAGCTTGACAAGAAACCCAACTCAACGTGTGCATCAATCGTGAGTAAAAGTGATGATGAAGTGACTTTACCGTCTCATGCATTGCGCGCTTTCTTGAGCTCATTGCTACTAGATTCAACTATGCGCAACGCAATCCCTCCAGTAGTTTTCAGACTCAATCGCTGTCATCGCAAGGACGTCGACGTCTTGAAGTTCTTCTTCAAATACTATGGAGAAGTCATCCGAGCCTCCAGTGTCGCAGGTCCGTATTACTCCGAGCTGTTGTACTATCTCATAGTCTTCTCGGAGCTATGGGAGCGACCGCAACCTTCGACAGCTGAAATGACACGACGTTCTACAGAGTACGGCATCAACGGGGGTATCTACGTGATGGCTCCGTTGTACTGTGCTTTCTCAAAAGAAAAGTCCAAGGCGTGTAACGAGCGTAAACTGGGCAACTACGATGCACAGGGAATCATCTACGAACATGACAAGTACTGGAACGCGACCGCTAAAATTCCTGTTGACGCCAGTGTTCTGTTGATGAGCAGTAAATTAGACGCTCAAACACCACACAAGAATGCGAAAGAATTTCTGAAAGCGACAACAAGGAGCGAATCACCTTTGATCATTCTGCTCACGGCGCGCTTTTGTGGACACAACTTGACCCCGAAAACTTTAAGAGCGAAACCTGCGGAATGAAGCTGCTTGTGTCCTACGTCAAGGGAGAGGGCGACTTGGCTAATCTGGATAAATCTTGCGTGGATGAGATGCCTGAACTCAACATGACTCAGGGATCAGAATATCTGGTCTACTTCGGTGTTGCTGACGCATACAACGGCATGTTGGACAACGAACTTCGGCAACAATTAGACACTGCCTCGTAGAAAGCACCATTTTTTCGGCCATGTGAAAAGATGTGAGACTTTAGTACGGCTGTTTGAACAATTGATATCGAGATGAACAAAAATACTACTACAGTAGTACTACGTAGTACGTAGTAACTGTTGAATGCAAAAAGATACAGACGCAATAAAACGGTATTTTCGTCGATTCTTGGGGGAAATGACAAATAATTTTTTTTAGGCTGCTGGACAGATATGTGTTGTTTATATATCTTAAATCCAACTTTTACATAAGAAGAACTACTACTTGATTTGTAGTGTTGTAAGTTATTGAGTAGACCGGCAAACGTATCCAAATTGTACAAGCTCGCAACCTGTTGGAAAACATATTAATATGTAGTGTTTAGGGACAATGACTGAAAGTGCAAACAACACCGCCCTAGTAGTTGAGTCTAAAAAGGAGCCTTCATTGTTCTTAATTGTTGAGCGAGGATCCGGAAGAACAGCAAGAAACTTGTCTATGTTATCACTGATCTGAACGCTCTTGCTATTTCTTTTTACCATAAATTTGATTATTATTTTTGTTGAAGGAATAATTACCCTACTGTTGATATGCACCGACTCTGCACGGTTCGGCTAACCGGCGTGACGTTCCAAAATGGACCGGTCCCAAACCGGTTAATCTGGTGGATGGCCAGGAGCACTGAAGTTTAGAGGACAGATTTAATTGACTTTAATCTACTCACTTCGGCATTTGCCTTTAACAACAACAATAGGTTAACAGCCGCAAACGCTCAACTCTACTGGAACGTTCCAAAATATGACGACGACTAAGCGCGCCGAAGTCCTCCTAGGGAGTGGGAACTACTTCCACTGGGAGTACAATATGCGCATGACGCTAGCCAGGAAGGGCCTGCTTGCGCATATTCAAGCCGTCAAGCCGGAGAACGAGATCACCGAGGCGTGGCTCGTCAATGATGCCAAGGCGCTCGGCATCATCGCTCAGGGAGTGGAACTCCAGCATCAGACCAAGATTCGGTCGGCCACTCGTTCCATAGAAGCTTGGGGAACGCTGCGAGAGTTCTATAACCGCACCACGCTCCACAACCGCGTGACGATGACGCGTCGCCTCCACGAGTTCAAGATGGAAAGTGGATCGACTATGGCAAAGCATCTGGATGCGTTTGATGAGCTGATCGTCGGGTTGCAGACGCTAGGAGAGCCCATGGACGAGGCACGCCAGCTGGTGGTGCTGCTGAGCAGCCTCCCCGATGAGTACGAGCTCATTTCGTCTATCGTGGAGAACGCCAAGGGTGTGACGCTCATCGAGGCCAAGGCAAAGCTGTTGAAGGAGTACGAGCGACTCGAGAAGAAGGAAACCATGGAGAAGGCGTTCCAAGTGAATGGGAACGCAGGCAAGTTCCGGAACGGCCGAGGGAACGGTCAAAAATGGAACGATCGAAAATGGAACGGTCCGAAACGGAACGTTGGGTTTCAAGGGCAAGTGTTTCAACTGTGACCAAGTGGGTCACATGAAGCGGTACTGTCCTGCTGCAAAGAAGAGCAGTCAAGACGATGCAGTGTTTGCAGTTGGTGGGGAGCGCTCGGCCGGGTGGCTGATTGATAGTGGTGCGACGTCGCACATGACCCCTCACCGGAACGACCTATTTGGGTACGAGGCACTAGACAGTGGCATCAACGTGACGATTGCAGATGGCAAGAAGCTGCGCGTCGCAGGAACTGGAACGGTCAAGTTGACTGGTTTGGACGGTAAACGCATCCGAATGGTGGACGTGCTTCACATTCCGGGGCTCGATAGACGGTTATTGTCGGTCGGGAAGCTCGCGGAACGAGGCATGAGCGTGGAGTTCCAGCGTTCCAGTTGTGTAATTTGGGGACGGAACGCTGCGATAGCGTCAGGGAAGAAGGTCGGTAAGGCGTTCCTGCTGGACTGTCAGCAGGAGGAGGCACACTTCGTGCAATACGCCGGTCCTGACAGCGAGTGGGAGCTTTGGCACGCTCGCATGGGTCACCCCAACAAGGACGCGCTGACGAAGACTCAACGTTCCACAATTGGTATCCCACATGTGAAAAATTGGAACGAGACTTTGTGCGGTGGATGTATGAAGGGAAAGCAGACCGTGACGACGTTCCCGTCACGATCGCTAACGAGAACGACGCGTGTGTTGGAACTAATACACACGGACGTAATGGGCCCAATGAGAACGATCTCAAAGGGTGGTGCCAAATATGTTCTGACGTTCGTAGACGACTACTCAAGGTTTGTCGTTGCGTACTTTATGAAGAGCAAGAGCGAGGTGGGCAGCAAACTGAAGGAGTTCAAGGCATTGTACGAAACACAGTGGGGGGAACGTCTAAAATGTCTTCGTTCCGATAATGGAACGGAGTTCGTGAACAAGACAGTTTTGGAACTATGCAAAGGGAACGGTATCGTGCATCAGCGTAGCGTTCCATACAGCTTTCAGCAGAATGGAGTGGCGGAGCGCATGAACCGTACCATCATGGAGAAGGCAAGAAGCATGCTGCACTACAAGTCTATGTCGACGCAGTGGTGGGCGGAAGCGGTTAGTACTGCAGTGTATCTCATCAACCGTTCCACGAACACATCAAACTCTGATGTCACGCCGTACGAGCTGTCGTTCCAGGTGAAGCCACGGATGGAACGCCTACGTGTTTTTGGATCACAAGGGTACGCTCATGTGGACGACGTGATGAGAACGAAGCTGGAACCCAAGAGCTTCAAGTGCACGTTCCTCGGGTACGCTGAGAACGTGAAAGGATATCGTGTGTACGACATGGATGCGTCGAAGGTCAAGGTGACACGGTCGGTCAAGCTGGACGAGCGTGAGGTGGGCGGAATCTATGACACGCAGGCGCCAGCTTCAGGAACGGTCATCCATGTGACGAGGAACGATGATACGATCGCTCCAATATCTAAAGGGAAACGTCAGCCTGCTCAGGATGAACCGATGGAAGAAGCAGAGGAGCCTGCTCAAGACATTGAGATGGACGACCTTGAACCGGTACCGAACGCAGAAATACAGCAGCTACCCGCGCCGGAGGAACCCAGGTTAAATAGGTTGGATTTGGTAACGTTCCATTCGCAGCCTCCATCGTTCCATGAGGACCGGATGATCTTCCATCCTGACACGGAACGATCCACGCGCTCTCGTGAACCGTTACTTCTACTTGGGAATGGTGACGATGAAGATGTGGAACGTAGAAGTGATGGACCGCCATCTCCTAAGCGTGCCAGAATCGACGAAGATGTTTTGCTCGCAGAGACAGTGTTGGCGTACGCGGCCAGCATTGGTGGCGATCCAGATACGCCTAACACGTACGCAGAAGCTATTGCCAGTAACGAAGCAGGAGAGTGGCGTCGTGCTATGCAGTCAGAGCTGAATTCGCATTCCCGGAACGGAACATGGACGCTCGTTCCACGTGGAACGACAACTCGTTCCATTGGATGTCGCTGGGTGTTCACGAAGAAGCGTGACGAGAACGGCCGGGTTATCCGTTACAAGGCACGCCTAGTGGCGCAGGGGTTCAAGCAGAAGTTTGGAATAGACTTCTTTGAGACGTACTCTCCAGTTGCGAATATGAACTCGATTCGAGTTGTACTCGCTGTTTGCGTTACGTGCGGCTACATTATGGAGCAACTGGATGCCGACACAGCGTTCCTAAACAGTGGTTTGAAGGATTTGGTCCACATGGACGTTCCATTTGGCCTCGAGAATGCTGAAGGCATGAA
The DNA here is from genome assembly GCF_000142945.1 of Phytophthora infestans T30-4. Taxonomy (NCBI): domain Eukaryota; phylum Oomycota; class Peronosporomycetes; order Peronosporales; family Peronosporaceae; genus Phytophthora; species Phytophthora infestans. The sequence continues at coordinate 662,475 of NW_003303719.1, read as the reverse complement.
GTGCAAGCTGCTAAAGGCCATCTACGGCTTGAAACAAGCTGCAAGTGCATGGAACAAGACTATCCATCGCGTGTTCCTGCAGAACGGTTTCAAATATTGCGGAGCCGACCAGTGTGTCTACGTCAAGCGTTCCAAAAACGCATTCGTGTACGTATGTCTATATGTGGACGACATGATCATTGCGGCCAAGACGCGCGACGAAATTCGGGAGGTCAAAAACGCCCGGAAGAGCGCATTCAAGATGAAGGAGCTTGGCGAGGCCAAATTCATTTTGGGAATGGAGATTGACCACGATAGAGAATGTGGAACGTTGATGATCAAGCAAACTCGGTACATTGACGACATTGTGGAACGATTCAATCAACGGAACGCCAAGATGGTGGAGAACCCTTGCGCAGCAAACCTGAAGTTGTCCAAGATGATGTCGCCGACTACGGAAAAGGAACGTGCCGAAATGCGGTCACGACCGTATCGTTCCTTAATCGGGTGCCTCATGTACATCACAACCTGTACTCGGCCGGACATTGCCTACGTTGTCACGCAGCTGGAACGCTTCCTAGAGGATCCTGGAACGCAACACTGGAAGGCAGCGATTCGTGTTCTGCAGTATTTGAAGTCCACTCGCCATCATGGTATCGTTTACAAAAATGGAACGAGTGGATTTGAAACGCAAGCTGTCAAGGCAGAAGCGTTTACGGACGCAGACTGGGGAAGCAACATTGACGACAGACGTTCAGTGTCTGGCGTCATGATCATGATTGGGAACGCTCCGGTGGTGTTTAAGTCCAAGTACCAGAGGACGGTTGCACTTAGCTCAGCAGAAGCAGGGTACATGGCACTAAGCCTTTGTACTCAAGAGGTACTATAGACACGTGCCATGCTGAAGGACATGGGTCACGAGCAAGTGGGAGCGACGCAGGTCTGGGAAGACAATCAAGGTGCTATTGCACTTGCAAGCAACGCTGGATATCACGCGAGGACCAAGCACGTGGATATCCGTCACCACTTTATTCGAGAGAATGTGGAACGTTCCACAATCAAGGTGGCCTACATCGACACGAAGCAGCAGTTAGCTGACATGCTTACGAAAGCACTGGGAACGAAGTCGCTAGCGTTCCTTCGCGAAGCAAGTGGAATCAAGAAGAGGAACGACGTGCAGTAGCGGTGAGTGGGAGTGTTGATATGCACCGACTCTGCACGGTTCGGCTAACCGGCGTGACGTTCCAAAATGGACCGGTCCCAAACCGGTTAATCTGGTGGATGGCCAGGAGCACTGAAGTTTAGAGGACAGATTTAATTGACTTTAATCTACTCACTTCGGCATTTGCCTTTAACAACAACAACACCTACCCGTGACACAAGCAATTGTGGCACAAAGATGCTGTCATTGTTTAACCTTTTCAACCTGCTGTATTATAGCATGACGATGCACTGATGTGTGCTTTTACCCTCTGCGGGACTGTAGTTTTTTGGAAAATTCCTTAAGGTGACTCGATCCGAATGTTACGTGATTCAATCCGGTACGCTGCTTTAATTTAGACTCGCAATTGTGGATGATCGGTTCCTTCGTTTAAGAGCTTATCCACTATTAATAACGCACGGCAGGTCTTAAGCTACCCACAAATGCTAGGTTAGGGGAGGCCAGGATTATAGTACTGTAAATATACACGATTATGACCAGGATTTACCCTGGTCGTCGAAATATAGCTTAAATCAGTGTCCATATGGGGAAGATACGGGAAGATTTGTCGAGGACGAGTTAGATACGTATTGTGTGGCTGAGAATCATCCAGGATTACGCTTGGATGTGTACATCGTGTTTTGACGAAATCGCTATAGCAATGTATCGCTCCAGGACTAATCCTGTTAAAATCACGTAATAATCCTGCGAAGACCACAGTTATCAGATCGCGTATGGAGACAACGGAAGTCACTCTTTAAAGCTCTTATATCTGAATGAGGTTAAAAAAAGAAGAGACAACCTTTATAAAGGTGAAGAAAAATGTATTAGTAGCTGTTTAACTTCTGCACGCTTCCAAAATTTTAGCACACCATGGCCCGCCGACCTACTGCTTCACTTGAGTTGGGGGAAGTTCTTCGTCGCCCCTCTCTGAGGCGGCAAACTATCTTCCGTACCATTATCTTCAGCATTTGATGTCGATGTAGAGGCTTCCACAGGGGGTAGACGGGCCGTCAGTAGGTAATAGAGCAATTCGAATCGTCGGCGAGTAACCGCAGTCTTGCTCATGTCCGGATGAACACTCTTACACACCTGTCGAATGAGACTCCAGCATACATAGACTCCGCAGCCGAACGGATCAAACTGCAAAGGGTGTTCTGCGGAATAACATCGTATCCTTGCAGCCCAGCTAACTTGAGGTAGGTCGCCACAGCCTTGGCAGCATTCATGTAGGGGCCTTGATTTAGTGGATCATAGTAAAATATCCGTTTTTGACTCACCTTTACCGTAACACAGCACCAATGGAAGTTCATGAAGTTCAGGGGCAGCAAATGGTCTCCACCGCTTGGTCGCCCGCTTGATGGAGAATTAGATCGCGTATAGCAGCGTCTATAACTTGCTCGTCTCGGTTCCGGGTACGCTTGGACTTTGTTGTGGCGGACTGGAGCCCGGCGAATCTGCACGTAGGGTAGTTTCCGTAGAGTCTCAAGCACAACGCCTTTATTGTAGGGTCGTTTAGCCGAGCTGGGGGCGCCGCTCGATACAGCATCTCGTATTGGAAGTCCGGGTAGTTAGGGAGAGTCTCTATGCGTTTGTGTGGGTATGCCTTCACCACGGCTTCAGCCGCTGTGATCGCTAGATCGTGGTATTTAGCAGGTAGTGTTGGTAGTCCATCCTGCCTAAGCCACTTGTGCATGTATAGACCCAGATGGACCTGATTCTTCATATTCTGGACTCTCATTAAAGTATAGATCTGTTTACGCGAGAAGCTACCCACGGCCTTTATGATCAACGTCTCCACTGTACCTTGAGCTTGAGTGCGAGATACACCCTGAGACTGACTTAATTGAGAGTCGTCAATTGAAATTGCATCAGCCGCGGTGCTGCCAACAGGAAGCAGCTTCGTACATGAATCTAGGAGCTTTCCAGGAAGAATAAAGGAAGGATCCTGGAACAAAACAGGATTCTTCAAAACTTTGCGTTTTGGCTTCTTCTTTTAAAGTCTCCAAACTTGACAAGAACACCCGATAAGCGCCTCTCCGCTTCCACTAGTCCAGGCTGCTTTCGATCGAGAGCGCTACACAGCGCCGTCAGGAGAACTTCTCCTGATTTTTTTTGCCCTCTTCTGCCGCTTCATACCACTCTCGGTCGCATTTTCTTTGCACGCACCTTCTGCTTCAGTTTTCTGGGTGCTCTAACTTATATGGCTTTCGAGTTCAACTTTATCGTTACCTTACCAGTTCCTCCAGCCGAAGCTCTCTACTCTTCATCATCACAGACCATGGCCTCGTCTTCACAGCTACTTATCCCGAATTCTCGTTTCACGTCATCATCATTGTCGCGAAGTGAACTTTGACTCGCTCCGTCATCTGCATCTTCCATTTATTCCGTGATAATATCTGTTTCCGCCAGCTTTTGCTGGCGAATATTTCTCCACTGATTTATAACAAACCGTAGCATCTCGTCCATTCGTCATTGTTTTCAATGTCCGCCAGTTCATTTGCGATCAAATGGGTCGCACGTACTGCCTCTCGGTACCTGTATGAATGCGTTCGCACGCTTCGTGCTGATGCGCCTTTTGTTTCACCTGAAAACCTTTCGTAAGTAAATTGTTTCACCTTCTTCAAATTGCGGCTTTCTATTGTCCACCTACGTATTCATTCAACACGCACAAGTTAGAAGCAAGATACAAGATCGAAATCATGGAAGTATATAGGATTTTCAGTTCAGGATATTTGTAGCAAAAATCCCTATAAAATAGGATAATCCAACGAAAATCCAAACTGAACGAGGTAATATCCTGGATAAAGTTGAAAATCCTGGATAAAGCCTGGATACTACATTGAATCCTTGATAAATCCAGCTTTTCGGAATAATCCAGGGTAACCTAAAGCAGTCCGGGATAATCCTGGAAAATACTGGTACATACCTGTCGTCAATACGATTCCACGAAATTAACGTTCCGGACACGACGTGTTTCTTGCGATAGGCAATGGCGTGACGGCATGGTCGACACATGGAGCTAGCGAACTCCCAACCACAGATCCAAGTGTCCAGCCGCAGTTTGTGTTCCGAAAAGAGGCCGCGCACAATAACACAAAAAGCTTCACCTTTGTCAATGTCGTACTGGTCCATGAATGCCTTGTCCATTGCTGCAATATACTGATGCTCGATTTGACGAGCCACATATGAGTTGTGAAGTGTAGAGCGTTACTCATCTCTTCATCGTAGTTGCTGTTCACAAATTGGCCAATGCTTGATGTGCGATACTGATACTCGTTCTCTTTTCGCCGATCGAAAGCAACCAGAGACTTAATACACTGAACCATGCCCATAGAGCCGTGTACACCCTCCTTCAGCTTTCCGAAGAAGTTCTCCTGGCGAATATTTGTGTGGATTTTGAAGTGTGCAAGCGTAGACCGAAGATATAACACCAAACGTTTTCGACTAGCGTCCCTGTTCTTTTCAAAATAGGCAAAAAAAAACATCCATTCCACACCGCTCTCAAATTCCCTTGGGCAAATCATGAGCATCGTTATACTTGTTTTCGGATAATGCGTACACCATATTGTGCACCGCTTCGTTTATCTGGCTCGCATCTTCCGCCGATAACTTACCGAGCTCGGGCTTAGCCCGCATCTCTTTCAAAACCTTTATCACGTGAAAGTGACAAATCAAGATGCGAGCGTCGGGAAAGCTGGCCTCCAGAACTCGAATCTCGTTGAGGTCCTAGCCCCCGATAATAGCACGTAGCGACTGTATACGGGTAGGATGAGATCGCTTGAAATGAGAGATGGCTCGCTCCATGTGCCAGTCCCCGTTTGCCTCGATCGAAGAATGTCGCACCACGGCTCCTTCTCCACACTTGTCCATCGCCACGAAAGTCAGCAACTGAAAGTTGTATCTGAAAGCAAGACAAAAAACCATGTTTAATCCTGTCAGAAGCCTGCATTAATCGTGTATACTTAGAAAATAAACCTGTTTGACTTGTGGCTGCAGTCGACCAAAAGAAGCTCGCTGAATCGTCGTACACGCGCCTCATGTGAGCGGTAGCAATAGCGATCACTCCACTCTCTCCTGCATCCGTCTCAGCCACGGGAGGAAAATTATCTGGGATCCGCCGCTGCAAAAAGCGCGATTTCCCGAGCGGTGGCGTCGTTGTCGCCCAATGTCCAAATGGAAGATGAGTGGCTGCGCACTAAGTTGTCACGCCGGACTGGATTACGTTTTTCGTCGTGATCCAGAAGTTAGTCGTAGATGCACGAGCGCTTTGCACCAACTGGTACATGTAGTATGCCGTCTACATGGGCTCCAACCAGTGGATCGGCGATGCCCCAAGACGTGAAATACGTAGCATACGCACTGACAGAAACCCCGTGGCTGTGCGAGTAACTGCCGTTCTTCACTTGTAGCTCACCGCGAGCCGAATCCCACTGCACAATGAACCGAAATGGGCAATTCGTGAGACGAATGTGCTGTCTCGGACGTCACCTTCGCTCCGCGATTTGCGCTTCTTTCAACCGTGCGTACCAATGTACGTGCGCTGATAAGGGTCTATTGTTTTAGGCACCATTTGCGAGTCGTCTTCGCCCTTTAGCCCTTTTCAGCCGCTTGTTCTTCTCCGCTCGCGACATCGTATCCTTGACCGGAAGTACCTGCATCGACCGCTGGCAAAATATTTTTGCCAGGCCTCCCAGCTGCTGTGCCAAACCTGCGGTGGATCCACATCCACAAGATCAACGTCACTTCTCACCTCCTCATCTACACCGCTAACAGCTGATACCGAATGACGTCCTGCTTCTCCATTGCCCTCTTCTCTGCCATCAGTGCTGCCGGCACTGTCACGTCCATCATCATCGTCCTGATTGCCGGAATTAGTACCGCTGTCATCTTTTTGGCTACTATGCTCATTAATGTCGTCATTAGGCTGCTCGTCGACTTTCAAAAGTGCTGCATCAACACCTAGAGTGTCTGAGACGCCAGGTCCTTGACCCTATAGAGAGGTGCCACGTCTAACCGCGCGCGCCGTGGTCGCGTCAGCGTCGCCGCCGCCGACTCCTACGAACATTTGAGCAGAGAACGGGAAAAGTGATAATGGGAGATTGGAGATTGGGGGGTCGTCCTCGATTGGAATCAGCCCTCTATCGTATCTAGCCGAAAGTAATATTAATTTTTCAAATCATGGACACTTCCATGACTAGAGTCCTGCCCATTTCCAGTACTATAATACTGACCTCCAACAATTCCGTTAAATAAAGGCATGTTTGACATTTCCCTAGTTTTCATATCCAATGACGCGTTATAAAGCTCGCCCCAGGCGTCCTGTTGAGCGCGAAGTCTTTTTTGCAACATAAGCCCAATCAGATGTCCGATGGAAATTGCGTAAGGTAATTGGAGAGGTTTAAGATTGGCTGTTAATTTATTTCCCAATTGGATAGCATCTTTGCATTCTTAAAGTTAAGCTTCAGCACTGCATGGAAACGCAAGCGAATGAGGGTCAGCACTACAGGCATTGCGGTCGTAGTAGCGAATTGTAGTTTCTGAAGCTATTCGAGGTTATGGAGCTCATCGAGGGTAACGAAGGCGTGCTCCAAAAAAAGACTCCTTGGAAGCTAGAACAACCTCAGAACTCCACTGGAGCTAAGAATTAGACCATCTAAAAATATTCACACGAAAATCAATTTTGGATAATCCGGATATTTGCTTTGGTATTTCTTACTACTTCAGAAACTACAGCTCTCTAGTGGATAAGTTCTTTCCGATCATCCACATTTACGAGTCTAAATTAACGCAGCGTACCGGATTGAATCACGTTTTAGAGTAATATTCGAATCGAGGCACCCTGTGAAAGTTTTTCAAAATACTACAGTATTATCCGTACATCGTCATACCGAAATAAAATGGGCTAGCCGATGACAGCATCTTTGTGGCCGAAAAGTGCCGCAATTGGTTATGTCGTGGGTAGGGTAATTCTTTCTTTAGTTAAAAAAAAATAGCTAGATATTCAGTTCAGTGATAACATTCAGGTATTGCGGTTCTTTCGGATGCTTGTTCAGCAGTTAAGAAGGCTCCTTTTTAGACTCAACTATTAGGTCGGTGCTGTTTACACTTTCCTCCATTGTCCCTAAGCACCACATACTAATATGCATGCACGCATTTTCCAACAGGTTGCGAGATTGTACAATTTGGATACGTTTGCCGGTCTACTCAATAGCTTACAATCAGGGGTTGGCAGTACCGGCGATTCTTCTGAACTACTGGCAGTAGTTCGCCAGTGCAAAAAAATATAAACTACTGGCAGTAACAGTAACTCTGATTTGGTCTTCCTTGTTACTGTAGTAATAGTACTATTGTACTGTTAAACTACTGGCTTACGACCACCTAATCGTCCTGTGTGTGGTCCACTGAACTGGACGTTGCGAGCACCTAGGCTGACTGTGTGTAATCAGCCACGGCGACCCTCTCCATCTCCATACGACGGTTCTCAGTACGGTTATGCTTCAAGAGAACCTGCTTTTCGGCTCGCCTATTGTCCGTGCTGGTGCGAAGCGAGTTCATGACGAAAGCACCGGTGGAAAAGACGCACTTTTGGAAAGCATTGGAGGGGCTTCGGCCAAGCCAAACACGGGCAAGCGCAGAAATGGACGGGAATAGCTTCGATTCTGCGTCGCGGTACCAGCGACAGATATCTACGTGTTTCGCTAGAGCCTGCAGTCTCCAGCATATATTGTCATCGTGGCGGACAAGGAGCAGACGGGTGAAGTCTTCCGTTGACAGCATCTCGTCCGGTGCTTGCTGGACGGCAACACGCACCCATTGCACTGTGTACTGGTACCACTTGTCCAGGACTCTGTCGGCTTGGTCGCGGAGGCTCGCCATGGAGTTTTCAGGAGGAGCCTCTGTTGGTACGGGGGCACCACACATGACGAACACGACACGCAGCGGAGAACCATGCGCGACAACGACGGAGAGAACGGGCCTGCGGGTACGGGAGGGAGCGCCCAAGAAGAAGGCGGTGAGCATGCCGGGGCCCCGCCCAGTATTTTTGCTCACGATAGTGAGCTTGACTCAAACGACAGTTTCGATGCCGCTAGCACTCGTGCGGAGCCAGTCTTCGAAAGCGAAGCCGTTGACGCGGCTGACAGCGGTTCGTGTATTGCGCGTCTATCCAAATTCCTTTCTTCATCTAACCGTTTTCATTGTTACGCTATAGATACGTCTCCGAAAGGCGATGCGGGTGCTAGCGCAGGACGTGGAGGGCGTGCTCTCGCTGGTGGAACGGGAAGCAACACCACTGTCGCCAGAAGCGCACCTGGCGCATGTATGGACCAACTTGTGTCGGCTGCGCGTCACGTCGATGAAGAGGTCGCCCGTAAGGACCCCAGTCGTATCGTACTTAATGTTAACGTTGCTTGCAGTTAACGTTGCTTGAAGCTGACGTTGCTTGAAGCTAACGTTGCTTTTCTTTATTGTTGCTTTACTAACGCTATGATATATTCTGTGAATAACACAGCCAAAACGGTGCCAGATTTGGGCGGCAACACAGGTGGTAATGACAAGAGTGTGTGCGAGGGCAGAGACGGAGAATATCCGACGCTCGGAGACGCCTCGATAGGCAAAGTTGCCGTTGGTGACGAGGGTGCGCGTCAGGTTGATGAATGGGCCGGTAAAGACGCAGGTTTGTATTGTACTTTTAATAACGTTACGACAAAACTTTGAGGTTGTGTGTGGGGGTGCAGACCGCGGATGCGGAAACAAAGATGACCCGGCAGTCGGAGGTGCCATGAAGGGCAAAGCTGATCGAGATTACGAGGGTGTGTGTGCTGCGAAACTGCTTTTGTCCCTCGCCTATGTTTATCGTTGTGTCGTTAACAGAGCGGTTGTGATTGGTTTGGTTGTGTGCATAGATCCAGGTGCACGACAGTTGTCTGGCGACGAGAGTGATAGCGACAAGCGCGGCAAGTCCGTGATCGAGGGTCCGTCAAGAACGGACGTTGCGAGCAAGGGTGGTGCGATTGGTAGCGGGGACGGCAACGGTGAGTTATGGTAAAGGGGATAACGTTTGTGAAATTTTAACGTTGCTTCATGTTAATGTTGCTCTATTCTAACGTTACGTACCCTATGTAATAAATTAGAACCTATGCCAGAGCCCGCAGATGATGCAGCTGGTAGCATGGATGCTGGCGGCATGAGCGGTGCTTCTCCGCGCGCGGAATGTGGATTGCGTTGCCAAGGCAACCATGACGACCAAGTGCGCGGAAACGCTGGCAGTCAAGTCAAGGGCAGTGCTTGTTGTGTTTTAACGTTGCTTTATGTTTGCGGTAATGTGATTAACGTTGCTATTGATAACGCTGCTTCTGGCAGTTGGTACCAAACGAAAGAGCAGTCCATCAAAAGCCGGTCCCTCTTCGCAGTCGACGAAAAGCTCCGTCTGTACTCGCCCCACGAAGTCGACAGAAGCCCTTCATCGTCTTACGAGGTTGAGGAGAAGAGTGAGACCTGCATTGAAAACAGCAAGAGGGAGGAGAGTAGCGACGAGGAACTACCCCCGTACCTTCAGTTTGCTGAACCCAAGGAACCACGTGTGCGCAGCAGCAGCACGAAGAAGGAGCGAGAGGAAATGATTGCCTCTCACACCAATGTGGAAAATTACGTCGGGCCAGTTCCACGGAGAGGCTACGCAACCGGGAAGTCTTGGGAAGTTGTGTATGCAGACTACTGCCGTACGCAGCGCGTGTACTATCGTGTTCGCACGTCTAAGGACGTTGATGAGTACAATCGGTACTTTGTGGT
>NW_003303719.1:651212-652200 GCF_000142945.1 Phytophthora infestans T30-4 | reverse complement strand
CCCAAGGGGACATCTTGCCTTTGTTCGCTGTCGGTTCATGCGTCGAGATCACTCTGCAATAAAATCCTTAGAGGTGCTTTGTGCTCATTGGTAATCTCTGCGGAGAAGTGCACCATACTATCGAATAAGAAGAATAACGTTATTCTGTAGACGACGTTATATACGAACGACGCTAACTTTCAGCAACGTTAAAAAAGAAACGTTATATTAGAGCAACGGTAACTTGACTATAGCGGGCTTACTTGTCTTGCATCGTCTTCCAGCATTCGGCCAGTAGTACTGACAGCGAGGGGACATATTTGTCGCCCAAAGACGTCTCGTAAAACGTCAGGGAGGACAGCTCGCTCGCACATTCGGTTTCTTGGTCCAGCAGATCTTTCAGCTCGCCCTGAACTGCTGCCAGCTTGCGCGTGTACTCCTCCATCTCCACTAACTTCTCCTGAATCGCTGCTATATCTTGGACTCGAGAACAAGCAAGCAGTTGCGCAAGTCGCGGGGCCGACCGCGGTCTGGTTGCTCCTTCGTCACCCGCGCTGGACTCAGCGCCTGCGCGATCCTTCATCATCGCTAAGTAGATTGTGAAATTTTTAGTCAGAGAAAATTAGGGGGCAGTTTTAAATTCTTGCTATGTCCGGGTAACTATTGTCTCTATTTTGATGAAAATCTTTCGTCGAATTTGCTCCTATTGTTACATTTAGAACACCGATAAACCAGTAAATACCAGTTTAATGTCGCTAGCGTTGCGCTAAAACCACTTCGTGAAGTTGTAAAACGATTATACTAGATCGTCTGCGACTTACACTGGGAATACATATTTTTAAAAATATGTCGACATTTGGTCGTCAGCGCCCAGCAACAACAAGGTAGTGACCAAAAAAATGTCATAATATGGCTTAAATGAAAGCAACTGCATATCCGCCGGCAGATTTGCTACGGCCACATGTATTGTAATTCTGCCGACAGATTTAATAGCATGGCTTAAATGAAT
>NW_003303719.1:648662-650109 GCF_000142945.1 Phytophthora infestans T30-4 | reverse complement strand
GAATAACGTCTTTTTGCTTTTTGCAGTCTAATCACATACTAAGTACGATATTTTGGATGTTGTCCGAACGTTGACCCATTTACGTTACGCTCACGCAATTAATCCTGTGTGGGCTGTCCATTACTCATTCTGAGGTATTCCCAATATAACGTTGCATTAACGCTGCTCCCCATGTGCCAGCTTTTAAAATGAAAGCTAGGCGCGGGAGCCAGTCTGGTCGGGAAAGCGCGGGAGATTCGAAATCCAAAATGTGATTGGCATAGAGGGGGTATTTTTTGGGGGTAGGCTGTAGTATAATTTGAAATGGTTATCTTTTTCCGAGCGGAGGTAGTACGTAGTACTACTGTAGTAGTATTTTTGTAACGGGGTTACATGGTGTGGAGCACACAGGGGTACGAAGTACCCGGAGAGTTAACAAACTCTCAGTACATAAGTTGGAGAGTTAACAAGGTCTCTCAGTACGTTGGCTGAAAGCCACACGTTATGCATTTGATTTGGTTTAACTATGCTAGATAGTTAAAGAGATACATTTACCCCTAGGCGGCTTGGCCGCAATAATAGTAAATAAAACACTTCTGGTTTTGAAGCATAAAAGTTAAGGTGTTAACTTTGAGCCCTGGTCTTGGGCTGTAAGTGTCCTTTGGATAAGGAACTTAGTATTAGTGACTCTTTGAGTCGAACGTCTTCCTCTGACGCTAAAGCTACGGCAGCCCCGCTGCACTTGGTAGCACTTGTAGTCAATCCCGCTCCTGAGTCGGTTGACTATATCCTCTGCGAGGATGGAACACCCCGTGTTCGCGAATTTGCCCCCGGCGCAGCAGGACGCGCTTACTAAGCTTATGTCCTTGCTTGGCCCGGAGGGCGTGGCTCATCTTGCATCGCAAGGTCCAGAGGCGGTCACTGCCAGGCTGGAATCGTTCTCCCGCTACGAGAACGCGCTCTTGGAGCATGTCCAAGAGAAGATGAGCGCCGCAACGGCGGCGGCGTCGATGACGCGTGAAGAGTCTATGAGACTGAAACCGCTCATGGTGAGCGTAAAAACCTTCGAGGGGAAGGATGGAGAGAATCTCCTTCTCTGGACCCGTGAGGTCGAGATGGCCATGGGATCGGCCCTGCTCCAGTCTGAGCATCAGCGCGTGGCGCTGGCTATCTCCAGGCTTGGAGGTCGCGCTCGCGAATGGGCACTAACGTGCGGCACGTCTGTTGACGCTGCATTTCCCACTTGGGATCAGCTGAAGCAACAGCTTTCGCGCGTGTTCGCGCCGCCTAATCAGGCGTACCGTATCCGGTCGAAGTTCCTTGCTACCCGCCAGGGTAAGAAGGAGTTATTGGACTATGTCCAAGAGTTGAGAACTCTTATCGTCGGAATGGCGGCGGACCCTCTTCCGGAACTGGTCAGCGTGACCGTGTTCATGGAGGGACTTCGTGTGAGCGCAGCTCGAACGGA
>NW_003303719.1:637486-648231 GCF_000142945.1 Phytophthora infestans T30-4 | reverse complement strand
GGAACGTGAAGGGGCTTTAAAAAGGCAAGGGAGAGTCTTGATGTCTCGGGGAGCCTCGGGCAACTACGCCCGTCGCTCCCACCCTGGAAAGGGAGTCAGCTGTATGCTGAGGCACTGGAAGTGCCAACGAAAGATACGATCTCTGTCCGTCTCGCGACGGGGACACTGGTAACTGTGTCGAAGGTCTCTGTCGACCTTGGAGTGAAGTTTGAGAACTTCGATAGCGTGGAACGCTGTTTGGTCTTAGACCTGGATGCGAGGTATGACCTCATCCTTGGCATGGCATGGCTGGAACGTCATGAGCCATGGATCGACTGGAAGTCGAAAACGCTGGGTGCGTCGCACCCTGCTCCTAGTGGAGCTTTGGTGAGTCATGAACCCACCTCTGCTAGGAAGCAGAAGCGCTTTTGGCGCGAGCACGAGGCCGAGGCGGCCGTAGTGCTGGACATTGGTATGTCCGAAATTGTTAGCAACGAGGTTGCTGTTTGCCCTGAGGGCGTACGTGGTGCGGCACGTTATCCGCGGAGCGGTGCAGGTCAGGTCAATGACCAACTGCTGGGTCCTGGTGAGGACGAGCGCGGAGTGGCGCGTAATCCACTGAGTGGTATGAATCTGGTCGATGACCTACCGCTGCGTGACCCGAGGGTCGCGGTCGACTGCGAGTCGAGGCATCATGGGCGTGGCCCAGGAGATGCAGGTGAAGTGACACCTAGTTCACTGTGTGAAGGTCAAGAACCTCTTGGCTTTCAGCCGAGTGTCTTGCGAGGCACTGTATCCTCTTCGAGGAGTGATGGTGCTGCTGCACCCGGTGGTGGTGACGGAGATGTCGCCACACCGCCCTCATCCGACCGGGCTCGGTCGCGGAGGGAGAGGAGAAGAAGACGCAGGGCGTCTGTGACGTCTTCGACGTCGGACGATGTGTCCAACGTGACGAGCGGTGATGCTCCACGTGATTGCTGTGAACAGCTGTATACACTCGTGAACGGAGTGACGGGGGAGGTAGAAGGCGATATCAGCCTTGATACTCTGCCCGCTGCAGATGCTCTGCTACAGCTGGACGAGATGTCCATTGCCGAGTTCGGCGAAGCCTTAAAGGCAGGCGAGCTAGCCGAGGTGGTCTTGCTGGGACCTGAGGAGGAGTTGAACTCCTCATCCGTCGTGGACGACGCGGTCCTAGAGGACACCAAGAAGGCGCTGAGCGCAAGAAGTGGATCGGCGATCCTCAAAGATCCTTCGGATCCCTTCTACCCGGTGGTGAAGGAGTATGGAGACGTTGTCTCAAAAGACCCACCGACGGGCCTGCCTCCGGATCGAGGCGTGTGTCATGAGATTGACCTGGTTCCTGGAACCAAATACTGCGTAACAAGGCAATGGACCTTTGCCGAGAGAGCAGTGTGACGTCATTGACGCATTCTTCCGTGCGAAGCACGAGGCAGGGATGGTGCGTGAGAGTAAGTCTCCGCACTCGACACCCACGTTCTGTGTCAGAAAGCCGAGCGGCAAGTGGCGCAATGTTCATGCTTTTAACAAGCTGAATGCGGCCACTATCCCGGCGCAAACGCCGATTTCTCGCAAGGATGTTCTGCAGAACAACATGGTAGGCTGTACGTTGTACAGCGCGCTCGACTTGGTCGATGGCTACTACCAATTGCTCATGAGCGCGAGCGACATTCCGCTGACAGCGGTGAGTACTCCGAGCGGTATGCACTGGGAGTGGCTGGTGATGCCCCAGGGGCTGTCGAACGCACCAGCAGCGTTCAATCGTCTTGTGACGCAGTTGTTTAGGCCCCACCGGGCGTACGCTCAAACGTACTTTGACGATATATTCGTCCATAGTCGTGCCGAGCACGGAAAGTCAGACGTGGATAACCACATTGACCACTTGCGAGCGGTGCTCGAGTGCATGCGCACTAATAAGTTGTATGCCAACTTGGACAAGTGCGTCTTTGGCGCGGAGGAGATACCTTACCTCGGGTGCTTCATTGGGCAGCGTGGCTTACGGGCATATCCTGCCAAAGTCAAGGCCATCGTGAACTGGCCGGTTCCCAAGAACCAAAAAGACTTACGCAAGTGGCTAGGCTTAGCCAATTACTTGCACAAGTACAGTGCGAACTACGCGGAGATGGCTCGGCCATTATCAGATCTCCCTTAAGAAGGACGCACCATGGTGCTGGAACGTCGAGCACGACGGAGCCTTTGAGGCTGTGAAGGAGAGCCTTCTCCAGGCTCCCGATCCTTGCGCTACCGGACCCGGATAGTCCGTTTAGCGTCGTCTGTGACGCCTCCCGATTTTGCAATCGGTTGTGCTTTACTACAAGCAGACGCCGAAGGGCGTGAACGCGTGATCGCGTTTGAGTCTCGCCAGCTCAAAGCTGCAGAGAAGAACTATCCAGTTCATGACAAAGAGCTACTTGCAATGAAGTATGCTCTAGTCAAATTCAGGGTACACCTGCTAGGCTCTAAGCCTTTTGTGATCTTTACTGATCATGCGTCGTTACGCACTGCGACACAGTCGCCTCATCTCTCTCAGAGAATGGCAAGATGGCTTTCCTTCTTTGCCGAGTATAACTTCGAGGTGAAGTACAAGCCGGGGCGGCTTAATGTAGTGGCCGATGCGCTCTCGCGCAGGCCGGACTACGAGTTAGCTCATGTCACGACAGTGATGTCGTCAGTGCCTGACTTGATACGCGGAGCGTATGCACAAGACGACATGTGCGTAGCGCTGCTACGGGCTCTTGGGAGCGAAGAGTTTAAAGACTCTGACAAGGAATTGTCTGGGCGCTTACGCGCGAGGCTGCATCGATACTCACTCGATGGCGGCCTGCTGTACTACAGCACCGACGCTGAGGATAACCCTCGTGTAGTCGTTCCTCATGATGAGGATCTAAAGTATCGAATCCTCTATGAGGTTCATGATACGCCCGTGGGCGGGCACTTAGGTCGGGAGAAGACCTATGGCTCGGTGAGCTCGATGTACTGGTGGCCCAAGATGTATAAGTGGGTCGGCACCTATGTACGCACGTGTGAGACGTGTCAACGGACAAAGTCGCGCCGAGCACGGCAGCGCCATTGGCGAGTTTGCCTGTCCCCAAGGGATGCTGGCAGTCCATGAGTATGGACTTTGTGTTTGGCCTTCCCAAGGATAAGGCGGGAAACACAGGTATAGTGGTCTTTGTAGACCGATTGAGCAAGATGGCTCATTTAGCGGCAGTGCCGGACACCATTGATGGTGAAGGTACAGCTTTGCTGTTTTTAGACCGAGTCTTTCGCCAACATGGTTTGCCTGAGGCAATTGTCTCGGATCGAGACCCGCGCATCACCGCGAAGTTCTGGACGTCCCTCTTCAGAGTGCTCGGCACTCGTTTGGACATGTCCACAGCGGACCATCCGCAGACCGATGGTCAAACCGAACGCGTGAATCGCGTTGTGGAGGATACCCTCCGAAGCGTATGCGCTGAGGCGCCAAAACGCTGGAGCCAGATGCTCCCACTCGTTGAGTTCGCATTAAATAATGCAGTGCACGCCTCGACAGGCTACACTCCGTTCTATGTGAACGGCTTGGTTAACCCTCGCGTCCCACTGACGCCGCCACGCAGTGGCTCAGGGCTTGATGGGGGAGGGATAGCCGAGCGGCTAGCTGATGTCAGCCCTGTTGCGGTTCGCAAGCAAGTCGATGACTTTGTCTCTTTGAGACTGAGCGTAATGCGTCAAGTACGCGACGCTATGGCTGAAAGCCAAGACACGCAGAAGGAGCATGCAGATGCCAAGGGCAGAAGCAATGTTGAGAGGTTTGAGGTCGGTGACCAAGTTTTATTAAACGCTAAAAACCTACCTACTCATGCAGTGTCTGCAGTCTTCAAGACGAAGTTAAGACCTCGGTTCATAGGACCGTTCAAGGTCGTGGCCAGGAAGGGCCTAGCGTATACGCTCAACCTTCCGAAGAAGATGCGCACGCATCCGGTCTTCTATGTCGGCTTGCTTAAGCCATACCAAGACCCTGCTCAGGTGAGCGCGGAGGCGTTGGCACCAACGGTGGCTGGGCCACGGACAGCTGCAGGGCAGCAGGTGGTAGAGCCACGGGAGGCTGAGCGACAGCAAGTGGTGGATCCACAGATGGCTGATCAACAGCATGTGGCAGAGCACAGGTCGCGGAGCGAAGTGCTCGAGATGCAGGAGCAAGGCAAGCTGAACGTTCAGCCGAGCAACTGGACGCTCAAGGTTCGAGACCTGGTTGTGAGTCAACAGTGGTGGCTCTAACCTATCCACAAGGTGGATCATCTCTTCGAGATCGACCGATGGGCGGTGAACGTGAGCGTTCGGGTCGTGGACGCCGGCGTCGTATGGACGCAGACGCCGTTCCGGCAAGTGCTGACTCTCCCCGCGAGAGCCCAGCTGAGGCAAGGCCTCCTCCTGCTCTGCTCGATGAGCATGGTGAGCTCCACTTTCACGTGGAACGCCTTGTGGCGTGGCGTAGACGCCAGGGTCGTACCCAGTACTTAGTGAAGTGGAGGGGTTACCCTCACTCACAGAACTCATGGGAGTTTGAGGTTATCCTCCGGCAAGATTGCCCTGACGTCGTTGACGCTTACGACCGGGCACATCATGTGCCGAAGCGCCACCATGGCGTGCGACAGCGTCGCCAGGCGCTGGGCGCCTCCCACTAGAGTGGGGAGCGATGAGGTCAGTAGTTGAGCTCAGGCTCTGACCAGTGGCTGCAGCAGCCAGCTCGTACGTATGAGCGGTGCTCGCAGCGGGAGCAGGAGGTGGAGAGACCTCGTAGTGTTAGGGACATGGTCCCGAAGGAAGCAGGTGCTTCGTGTTGTGCTGAACAAGGTTCAGGCACAAGCGTCTCGATAGACGCATAGTTGTTTTGAAACAACTTGCTCGATGAGCATGATCCAAATGTGGATGCGCTGTAACAGCGAAAGTGGTGTCCCGCACGGGGATCGAACCACTGGCCTTTGGCTTGACAGGCCGGAGCTCTACCATTGGGCTACAAGGGCGATGCCCGTACGTCAGTCCGAGAACGGACTACTCATGGTATGAGAGGGCTGCGCCCGGGTGGATTTGAACCACCGACCTGTGGCTTTCAAAGCCAGCGCTCGACCACTGAGCTGAAAGGGCGTTGCCCTAAAGCTTGTCCATTCAAGGACAACAGTTCATGGAACGAGAGGGCTGTGCCCTGGCGGGTTCGAACCACCGACCTGTGGCTTCCAAAGCCAACGCTTGACCACTGAGCTAAAAGCGGATTGCTCTTAAGCTTGTCCAAGCGTGAAGAATCGTTCATGGAACGAGAGGGCTGTGCCCTAGTGGGTTTGAACCACCGACCTATCGCTTGTGAAGCGAGTGTTCAACCGCTGAGCTGTTGTCGACGACTCGAATGAGTCAAGAGCATTGATCTAAGCGGTTTACAGCTCTTGGAGTAGGCGCGGAGCGCGAGCGTAGGTTTGAGACCGCTTGAGAGCAAGATGCGCGCTGCGCTTGGAGCATTGGGCCGTGGGCCGACGACGAGAAGTTGGGCATCAACGATGCGTAGGCGTTTGTGAGCTCACGGAGCTGTACAACGCTGGTGTGAGGTGTAGTAACCTCCGCCGTCTTAACAAGACGTGACCTCGCTGAGGAGAGTTTCGAGAACGGAATGTTCTCATCTTAGTGGGGGAGAGTGTAACGGGGTTACATGGTGTGGAGCACACAGGGGTACGAAGTACCCGGAGAGTTAACAAACTCTCAGTACATAAGTTGGAGAGTTAACAAGGTCTCTCAGTACGTTGGCTGAAAGCCACACGTTATGCATTTGATTTGGTTTAACTATGCTAGATAGTTAAAGAGATACATTTACCCCTAGGCGGCTTGGCCGCAATAATAGTAAATAAAACACTTCTGGTTTTGAAGCATAAAAGTTAAGGTGTTAACTTTGAGCCCTGGTCTTGGGCTGTAAGTGTCCTTTGGATAAGGAACTTAGTATCAGTGACTCTTTGAGTCAAACGTCTTCCTCTGACGCTAAAGCTACGGCAGCCCCGCTGCAATTTTTGTTTATCTCGAGTTCAATTGCTCAAACAGCCGTACTAAAGTCTCACATCTTTTCACATGGCCGAAAAAATGGTGCTTTCTACGAGGCATTGTCTAATTGTTGCCGAAGCTCGTTGTCCAACATGCCGTTGTATGGGTCAGCAACACCAAAGTAGACCAGATATTCTGATCCCTGAGTCATGTTGAGTTCAGGCATCTCATCCACGCAAAATTTATCCAGATTAGCCAAGTCGCCCTCTCCCTTGACGTAGGACACAAGCAGCTTCATTCCGCAGGTTTCGCTCTTAAGGTTTTGGGGGGTCAAGTTGTGTCCACAA
This sequence comes from Phytophthora infestans T30-4, assembly GCF_000142945.1. Taxonomy (NCBI): domain Eukaryota; phylum Oomycota; class Peronosporomycetes; order Peronosporales; family Peronosporaceae; genus Phytophthora; species Phytophthora infestans. Next base: position 641,884 of record NW_003303719.1, on the reverse strand, counting down.
AAGCGCGCCGTGAGCAGAATGATCAAAGGTGATTAGCTCCTTGTTGTCGCCACCAAGTGCTTTCAGAAATTCTTTCGCATTCTTGTGTGGTGTTTGAGCGTCTAATTTACTGCTCATCAACAGAACACTGGCGTCAACAGGAATTTTAGCGGTCGCGTTCCAGTACTTGTCATGTTCGTAGATGATTCCCGGTGCATCGTAGTTGCCCAGTTTACGCTCGTTACACGCCTTGGACTTTTCTTTTGAGAAAGCACAGTACAACGGAGCCATCACGTAGATACCCCCGTTGATGCCGTACTCTGTAGAACGTCGTGTCATTTCAGCTGTCGAAGGTTGCGGTCGCTCCCATAGCTCCGAGAAGACTATGAGATAGTACAACAGCTCGGAGTAATACGGACCTGCGACACTGGAGGCTCGGATGACTTCTCCATAGTATTTGAAGAAGAACTTCAAGACGTCGACGTCCTTGCGATGACAGCGATTGAGTCTGAAAACTACTGGAGGGATTGCGTTGCGCATAGTTGAATCTAGTAGCAATGAGCTCAAGAAAGCGCGCAATGCATGAGACGGTAAAGTCACTTCATCATCACTTTTACTCACGATTGATGCACACGTTGAGTTGGGTTTCTTGTCAAGCTTGGCCAACACATTGTCAAGTGTGGACGTTAAGGTATGCGGTTTCTTGAAATGGGCACTACAGCCACGGTCTTGCGCACAAAGACCCATGAAAGCGTCGCCAACTTCGCCATAATCAGTGTCCGCATACGACATGTAGGGGAATACTCCGGTAGATGTTCTCGATGTGTAAGTAACATCATCCATAACATATCCAGTAACTTGTGGTGGGGCAAGATGTATGACTCGTTCGACCAATAACGACCCGTAACTGGTACCATACACAATAGTGCGCTGGCCATTAGAGAACTCGGTAATGAAGGTTACGAGATCTTTTGCAGCACTCGTCGTCGAGAATGACGCGAGGTCTCCGTATTTACGCTCCAGTGCTTGGGCACACGAAGGAAATTCTTTAGGATCAATGTTCTTTCCTCCAGGTGAGCCGCTCGTGATTGTCTGGGCTGCCGGACGATTCAGTAACGTGCTGCGCCCAGTGCCGCGATGATCCATCGTGTAAACATTCACGGTCCCTTTTAGCTGTTTGTACAAGGTGCTCATTTTAGATTCCACTACAGTTGAAACACCAAACGGAAAGGTTAGAAATTTCAGAAGCGAGATTATTTGTTGAAATATCCACGTCGTGGCTTACGATCGTTGGAAGCAATACCAGGCCCTCTTTGCAGAAGCCAGGCATTGGTAGCAGTCTCCCGGTCAGCGGCCGCAAGTCGCTTGACGAAGATGTCGACAGTCTGGTCTACCCACTTTGGCGCTTCACAGACACCAGGATAGCACAAGGGTGCTGAGTACGTTCCACACTCTGCGGTCTGCGCGTCAGAGCTTCCAGTACCGGAGAAGGTATACTCGGCACAGGGATACCACCCGTTCGAATTCGAGGTTTTTGATGTTGATTTACTCCCGGTCCAACTCCGCAGGAAGAAAGCTACAAGAATTAGGACGCAGTAAGGCTGCATTCCAGCTGATGAAGATCGTGCTGATGTTACGAGCTCCGTGCGAGTTTCTTAATGATGTTTACCGTAGTGCGTGTCAACACCGTCTCGACGTACCGTACGTGATCAGCATGCATACAACGATATGAAAACGTCTCCCACTTTTCTTTCCGCAACAGTACTACATGTAACAAGAAACAATACCAATCCTGGTTACGGGAGGGGGTATGAGTACCAAGTCGGCTCACAGTTAACCGTAATCAGAGGTTGGTCATACCGCATAGACTCTATGGTAATAGGCACTATCTATGATAGAGACTGCCTATTACCACAACATGAGCTGCCCCCGCGAAAACGAGGTGCAGTACTGTACATTGTTACACATTTACAAGATGAGGAACGGGTGTCATGAGACTGCAAATCTACAAAAGTGGAGGAGTTGGCGGGACTTCTATCATCCTCCAAAACCCAGACACAGACGTTCATGGACACTAACCCGATACCGTAGGGCCAAGCGAGGTTAAGCCATGCTTGATCCCGGGTTTAAGCCCGCGTGCTTCGCACACGGATCTTAAACCACAGGCATTGATTCGTGTTGCCGAGCGAGTCGGCTTTCATCCCCTCCTCCCTATTTCGTACTTAATGGCGGAAACCCGTCGGCCTACAAATCCCAAGTGGACCATATAGGATTTGCAAATTAACCAGATTTTAGCTTACAAACAATCGTCAATTTGGATCCAGGATCATCACATCCGGAAGTTTATCAAAGGTCCAAGGGCGTGAAAACGGGGTGCAGTACTGTACCCATACAAATCCTAAGATTTAAAGCTGACTTAGCACAGATTTATTAATCAGTTATCAGTCCACATTTTTTCCCGACGTCAAACGTCAATGCAGTGCTTCAGTTTATTAAGCGGCATCGTCACCACTACATGTATCGTCCTCACTGACCCTGCATTCGCTTCAAACGTCGTCCTCTGAGTTGATCTCTTCGTCTATAATTTTGTAGCGCTCAAGCTCAGCAACACCATTGTTGATATCCTGAACACTGTCTTCATCGCAGGCCTAACACATACGTACCGGTTTAACCGGTGTTAACTACTTGAAATCAATCCCTCTCAACAATTGTCTGCATTACCCTCCCTTTAAATTCCCTTGCAACTTCTGCTGCGTCTCCGCCCTTGGCGCGTTTTCGACACTGCAGAGAAAGCTTGTGGCGGCGCATAAAGAAATGCAGCCACGAAACTGAGGCAGAAAACTGAGTTTCATCCAGCCCGGAGTCTGCTACAACATCTTTACCTTGTAGTTTTAGTATAGTGTGTGAGACGGGGGCGGATGTTAACGTTACAGTGCAACCTAGGAATTAGAGTCTTCAAATCCTATAATTACCACATTGTAAACTGTAACCAACTGTTTTTTTTCTGGAACACAATTGGTCGAAGCAGTATGTCGTATATTAATAGGACCAAATAGGACCAAACGTCGCCTATTACTAAAACTATACGGTACTGTTTTTTCTTTAAAAAAAACTCGCATGTATGATTGGTTAATGTCCATTCTGAGGTGGGTACGATTGGTTAAAATGAGTTCGTATGAGAATTTGTATGCACACGGATTGAGAGTAATTAAAGCGAAAATTGATTTAATTGCTTTTCCTGATATACCACTAGATTAAGCTCCGTTTGCGTTTTTTCTAGTATATTTAAAGTTTAATTCTTAATTTTTGACGTCAAAGCGAAAACAAAACACTACCCCTTCATAAAGTGATAATTCAATCGGCGGGAAATTTGTCCATAAAAAATCGTGCTGACGCTACGTAAGTAGAGCTTTTAAACTAGCTAAACCACGCTTCCGTTGGAGCTGTACGACCGAAGTTATCGCCGATTTAAGGAAATGTTAGTTCTTTTTCGGATCAGGCAAGTATATAACAAAGTCGTGCTTTGCTCAAAGAAAAATCTGCCATTAATACAAGCTGCGCTTGAACTGCACACCTGCTTTCTAGAATTCATCAAACGTACGTACAAGCAAACTGCCTTAGAGAAGAAAGTGAATAATCCTGTTCTATATCAGCTGTCCGTTTGTTCTCATTTCTTACAGTAAGCCAGTCAGCTTACTACCTAATATTTGATCCTTCGAGATAGTATCCCAATTCCGTATCCAATAGCTCTGCACCGAAGCCAATGAAGCTAATTAAGGGACCGATTGCTTATACGCACCTGCTGACACCTAATTTCGTCTTAGCTAATTGCATGTATTCTACTCGCTCGGTTCCCTATACTATAGGACCTCGAAGTACTAATAATATTTTAATTGTAGCGGATCCAAAAGGCCCGTGGACGATAAGTAGCACTCGTTGCTCTCGGCGTGGCAGATGGGCACAATAGGTGAGGCGAACGAGGCCAACGAGAGCGGTGTGAAAGACGTTCAAGAGCAAGGAGCCATTGAGAAGAGTGAAGACAGTGGAACGAGCGGCGTTAAATACCACAAGTCATCCAGCACGAAGGAGGGTTGTATGTGATACGAGGCGTGCGGTGGGTCCGTGGAGAGATCACAACGTAAATTGCGACCGAAGGCGAAGAAAACTCTGCGGAGCCGGCAAGAGTGAAAAGGAGCAGCACCACGCCGTGCGAGCGACGGAGCCGGACGAAGGTCGGACTGGCGACGGGTGGGAGTGGAGTGGGACGTCGGCAGAGCAGACAGCAGTGTTCGAGTGAGTGAGAGGAGGGCGGGAGCAGCTACAGATCAGGCAGGAGTGACTGATCAAGTGGAGTGTCGGAAGGGAGCGAAGGTAGAGCGAAAGTTTCGAGGAGGAAGCACAGGGTAGAGGCTCTGAGTC
>NW_003303719.1:611084-636794 GCF_000142945.1 Phytophthora infestans T30-4 | reverse complement strand
AGACGTTGGAGAGGGCAGTCGCCACGGCCACGACAACGTTGCGCAAGGTATGATGAACATCGGTCAACCCTGGGCAACCGCCTTCAGCCCTTACGTCATCCCGATGGCCGGTACGATGGGGCGAACGATGGTGATACCTGGAATCAGAGACTCGGGCTTCCCCTCGTGTCTTTTAATAATGAACCACGGTATGGCGTCTGCAGATAGTGAGGCACGGAAAATGGCCCTCTTTACGAATCAGCAAGGCGTCTGGAACTACGAGTCCGGTACGTGGGACGTGGCACCGGGGCGCACGTGGGACGGAAAGTCTTGGGTAGCGTCGAAGGGCAACAAGAATGCAACAGTCGGGAAGCAAGCGATAGGAGCGAGGGGGACGACACCGGCGTGATCGTGGCTCTATCGGCGATGAGTCAGACGTCAAGCCAGTGAAGAAGAAGCTGAAAGCGACGGTGCGGCAAATGAAGGGGAAAGACGAAAAGGCGGAGCCAGTGCCACCGTGGAGTAATGGGCCGCCAGTGTGCTTTAGGCGCGGCAAACCTGAATACATCCGGTCGAGATGCCCCTATCCACCGAAGTTCTTCGCATGTAACAAACCTGGGCGCTTCGCGCGCGAATCTCCGGACGTCGAAGCGATGGCTCGTAGCGATGTACACATAATGCGGCGCACAGAAGCGGGGGCGAATGCGGAAAACAAGGTGCGAGCGGTGTAAGGGAACCACAGCGACTGACACCAATTCCAGATTTTCAGCCGCCGGTGCAGGCCAAGGGCGAAGACGACGCCGTTGGTAGCAGAGCTGGTAGCGAAGTGGTAGCGCGTGAAGCGAGCGAGTTGTTGCCTGAAAACGAAGAGGAGAGTGAGAGCGACGACCGCGTCGTAGACGTGGACGCGGTGGTAAAGAAGATGAGGGAAGACGGGCGAGAGAGAGACAAGGAGCGATCCAAACGCTGGCACATCACGGTGCAGCCAACATTAGCGGAGCCCGGTACGTGCGTGTGCGGCGCAGGATGCGCATGAGGACAGACGTGGTGACGGCAGCTTTGAAGGTCGAACATGTGAAGGCGCCGGAGCAGGTGCGGTAGAGGGCCAGGAGAAGGCGAGGGGCGAGGAATGCAGCGTGGCGTGGATTTTTCAGGCACAGCAGAAGGCGCGGAAGGCGGTCAAGTGGGAACAGGTGAAGAGAGCGAACGAACGCTGAAAGCTGCGCAAGCAGAAGGCGGTGGTGAAGCGACGGCGCGCTGATAACGAACGACGGGACCACCGGTGAGCGGAGCGAGAGCAAGCGCCGCAGGAGCTCGAACAACGACGGGTGGCGGCAAGACGACGGAAGGCCACGGCGGCAGTGCAGAGAGTGAGAGTGACGATCAACAGAATCCAGTGTCCTCAGATTGGTGGTGGTAGGCACACGAACGACGATGGTCGGAGCAGGAGCGGGGCGCGATTATCCCATACGCGGTAACGTGGGGCTGCAGGCGGAACAGCTAATGACGAACATGATGCACATTCCACTTCGTGAGGATGCGGGGGACCAGTTGGAGCAGCGTCAGCCACCGACGTTGCAGCTGATGGATGAGTCAATCATCGCTGCTCAGTTGCGCAGTCGGTTGGTGCAGCGCATCGTGAAGGCTCGTGCGTATCGGAAGATGCCTTGTTGAGGTGCGGCACAATTTGGTGGCAATCAAGACGCCTTGTTGAGGTGCGGCACAATTTGGTGGCAATCAAGACGCCAGATGAACGGCGGGTGGTGCCACCACCAAAGCTCTGGCCGGTGGCCTTTAAGGTGCACCATTATTCGGTATAAGCAGGGAACCTTAGGGCGCCACACACATACGAAAGTATAGTGGTGGCCAGACATGTAGCGTGATGAAGCGTTGGGTATGCGTTTGACAGGAGTGCTGTAGCCGTATGGCTAAGCCACGTGAGGTGATCAGAGGGGCGGGGGGGGGCAGAGGGTGATCGATGGGCGTTAGATGTGGCCGTTCCATTACCTGTGACCGGTGGTGGACAGCGATGCTTCATTGCAGCGGTGGAGTACGCAACCCTGTACGCGGGTGCGAGAACGGTTGAACGGCACACGGCCAGAAAACGTGACCAGATGTGATGGAAGAAGTGGTGTTGAGTTTGGCGTGTTTCGGGAGTTTTTGACGAGCGGAGCCCCTGACTTGACTGAATTGGTGAATGAGAAGCTGGTAGTGATGCTGCAAGCCGAGCCGATCAAAGTACGAGATACGGTCGGATCTACCGTGCGTTCTTGGTACATTGGCGTGGATATGACGAAAAACTAGCTGGGTAGACGAGGCCGATCTAAACTGTGGAGCTATGTTGTACGGTTTTCTTACGGGGCTGCACCAGTCGAAACAGGTTCGGTGTGATGCAGTCTCACGAGGAGTAACCTGAAGGGAGCTACCGACGCGGTTAGGACGCGTTGGGTAGGTGTGTGGAAGGATCTACAAAGCGTTTGTAGATCGAAGGGTGGGCGATGATGTTATGCATACGTATATACATGACGTGCACGAAAATAACAAGCAGAGATGCGAGATCTGAGGAGGAGGAGGACGCGGGTCCGGAACAAGTGCCCAGATCTCAGAGTCGTGTACAGCACCGGGCTTAAATCCAAGATCGACATGTGTAGAAGATGTCGGACTGAACGATTTAAGAGAGCGAAAATTTCAGATCGGAATTTGTTTTAGTCAATTGGGGGGAAGAACATGGCTTACGAAGACTGAATTCGCGGAATAGATGGCCATTGGAGTCTCGTAGCTGACCCTGCCGATCTAACGTCTGCTGGGGGCGCTGCTCCAGAAAGCGCAGCTCTAGCGCTTGATCTGCGAAACATCTCCGCTGTTCCCAGCTTTGGATCGCCAGCGCGTGGCCGTGGATCTGCTACCGGAGATCACGAATTTGGGTACCGTTGGTGGAGTCCCTGTTGGCGACGACCGTTAATTGAGGTCAGCATCCGTTCTTGGGAAGTGGGATACCGCTCGGATGTCACAGTCGGCAGCTTGATTGTCAGGCTAGTAGCCTGGTTGATGAGCGCCAGGACAAAGAAACGGAGATCCTCCACCGAAGTCGGCGGAGTCGAGGGAGACTTGGGGGAAGGCGCGGCTACGGGCGATTTCCCGTGCCCCTGGTCGGCGCGTTTTGATGGTACCATGTCACTTGTGCTTGGAGACTCTAATGGGAAAATGAGCACGTTGTTGGGTGTGCGCAGTGACACCGTTGGGCGGCTGTGGTGAAGTTCTTTTCAAGAAATTAGAAGACTCCCGGACACTGTTCGGGATTAGTGGTATTGTGGTTCCAAACACGACGATCTGGATCCAGCAATCACGAATCGGAACGGAAGTCGTAACAGCTTAGACGGAGGGGGGGGGGGCGACAATGCCAACAAGGAACCAAATGAAGGTTGTAAGATCTAATATCTCGTATCGTGAGATACTGGATCCGAAGGAGAAAGCGGAGGATTGCGAGCTGGGCCCAAGATCTAAGGTCGTCAGGATCCAGGTGTACAACATAATTCATGGGTACACCATGGGTCATGATCCAGAGATATATCTGATCGGGGGTATTCCTGGTTGGAGGCAAATCGGTGATCGGTCACGATACAGCGATTGCGCCACAGCGCTTGGCCGATACAGCTTGGTAGACGGAGCAAGGACAGATAGGATACATATATAGGCTTGTGTAGGCTTAACTTTAAACCAGAACTCTATTTACTTCGTGTTACGCACGTGCCTTCCTGCCCTTAAGAATCGGAACGACATTGGCCGTGCGAGCTCGATGAAGGTTGGGAATTGCAGATCGAGCGTTGGTAGTGATCACTGGATAATACATTGGCCAGATCCTACCTCCTAGTGAGCCTTCCTCATACACGTGCATATCCGTTAGGTTAGCAAGATTACTACTTAGCCAGGTATACCTAAGAGTCTCTCAACTCTCAAGATCCCGCTATACGAAGCGGCTAGTACGACGAAAAGAAAATCAAAGGGAAGGAAGCACACCCGCAAGGTATTCCTACAATCAGATCGCAGATCAAGACCGCCAGTTCGCACAAGATCGAAGGAGTCGCTTGTGATCTGGACCCTACATCGGACGCAGAGTGAAAATCTACCACCCCTACCCCATCCCATCCCCGCGTTTCGCCAAGACGCTCAAGCTTCCCACTTGGACTTCTCCGTAGCTACCAGAGAAGCTAGACTACACCCTGCCGACGGGTACCCAAGGTGAGAAAAGCTCGGCAGATCACGAATCATCGGGGGACCCCCTTCGCTAGTCGGTATTTGGGTACTGGTGGGAAGTCGTTTTAGCAATCATACAGATTTAGCTGATGCCGCTATACCACAAAGGCATGTCACAAGCTTAAACTAGGCAGATACGATGCACAGGGAATCATCCACGAGCGTGACAAGTACTGGAGCGTGACCGCTAGAATTCCTGCTGGGTGTTCTGTTGATGTGCAGTAAAATGGACGTTCAAACACCACACAAGTATGCAAAAGCATTTTTGAGATCACTTGAAGGTAGCTTATTACCTTTAACCACTCTGGCCACGGCACGCTTATGTGGACACAGCTTGACTTAACAACCGTGGGGGTGAAACTTGCGGAATGAAGCTGTTTGTATACTATGTCAGCAGTGAGGGCGACTTGGCTAATCTGAATAATTTTTTCGTGGATGAGATGCCTGAATTCAACATTACTTTGGCAGCGGAATATCTGGAGCGACCTCGGTGTTGCTGACGCAAACAACGGCCTTTTGTACAATTAGCTTCGGCAACAATTAAACACTGCCTCGAAGGAAAGCAGGTTTGGAGTCGTGTTGCACTACTTTTCGGGTCTCTTATTGCGAGAAAGAGATGGAAGGTTTAGAATGAATAGAAATCTCGAGAGAAACTAATCCCTGTAGTTTGATTTTTCTGGCCGAGCCCCAGATTCCTTTTTCGCAGCTAGACCGACATGACTTTGCTTGCAAATGTGGTGCATTAACAGCGTTAAACTGACCGCTAGAGCAATCGAAGTCATGCCTTCGAAAGAGCAAAACGACAAACAAAACTGTCATAAGGAGGTTTAAGAGACGCCCTGTATATGAATATTGCAGTGTATTTTGTCGCGGTGCGAACGTAGCCGCCTCCATTGTCGGTTTTGTAGCTACCAACCAGATGGAAGTGTAGCTGCAGGGGTCTACTCCCAACAAAACGAATTATATTTGTATCGGCAACTTGTCAACAAACTTTCATTTTGTGTGTTTTCCACACAAATCTCTCTAAGCAAATCTTTTCAAATCAATTTTTATTTAATGGTGTGTATTATAGTTTGCATCTTGTTCCTTTCTAATTGTTTAAAAGTACAAGATGCAAGCTATAATACACTGTACTTTACAAATTCAAAGTATCTTAAACTCTCTATCTACCCCCCTTGTGGAGTGTGGTCTGCGTCAGTCTGTCAGTCTGTCAGCGAAGGCGGCGTCGATAGGCTAAAAAAACATTAAGTGGTGGACACATTGTATGTGGTCAACACATCGTACTTAAATGGACCGTTCAAAAATTATTTTGCTCTCATTTTCAGCTGCGGTTCGCAAGGCCACGCATAGGCCGCTGCCTGTGTGCGCGTTAGTTAGCATTAGTATAAGGCGCCGATGGGCACACACGTACTATATCGTCGTAGGAGATGTTGAAAAAAATGTAGGTTTTGGTGACGCATATTTTGGCCTCAAAAAAAGGATGTTTTAGGCTTCGTAGTGCTTCTCTAATATTTAAACTTACATTACTGTTTTGCGTAGTACTGTTATAAAGACATTTCATATTTTAGCTTGCAGTTATTTGTAGTTGTAGCTCACAAAATAATTATATTATCGCTAGATAATAAATCACAAATTGTATTTCTTTCAATAATAATGTGAAACTTTAGAATATGACTATTGTGGCTTACACCCCTGCACCTCCGGGAAAAGTATCATCTTCCTTTGTATTTGCATGCGTAGTGTGCGACCTTAAGATATTGTGCGAGCTTTCCAACAAAATATGTAGCGTACATCAAACAAAATGGGAACAGCGTTTGTGATTAAGTTAGCGTGGAGGTAAGTGAGTAAGCAAGAGCACGAAACGCGGAGGAGCTCGAGCCGGACTGTGTACACGATGGGATAGAAGAAGCGACATGAATTCCGGAAGGGCGCGGACGATTCAAGGGGACTGAACCAATACAGGCCATTGCATTTTGCGAAGCACGAACCAAGGAAATAAAGTCGCGGCCATGAAAAACACGAAAAGACATGATATGAAGGGATCGGATGACGGATGAAATTAATGACACCCCACATGCTGAGAATAACGGGTCACGAAAGAGCACACACGTTTGAAGCCACAGAAGAACACGTAGAGTGAGCGAAAAAGAATTGTTCCATACCACCCTGGGTGACCAACGGAGCACGGTCGACGAGCCAAGCATGAAGCTGAGGGAGACCATAAAAGTAACCTCACCGAGTATTGGAGCACGATATTAGAGTAGAGCCGGAGCTCACCGAGTCCCAAAGTACAATACTATGGTAGCTAACGATCGCGCGGACGACAGTCCAACCGCGAGCCCACAAGATAAAACGATAGTATGGACTGTGCCACTAAACCATGAGTAGCCGAAAATTCACCGAGCCGCGGAGAACGATACGGTAACGGTGTAGAACCTGAGCTCCCTGAGCCACGGAGGACATAACTACATTAGAACACAGTTGCACAGATGGCAGACCAGCCACGAGACTACGGAGAACACACTAGCGTGGCTGGTGGCCCAACCATTAAACCATGGAAAACTAAGCGGCCACAGGAGCTATATATGGGATCACCGAGCCACGAAACACGATACCGGTGTAGAACGTCCCCGATTGGCTAAAAAGACATTATATGTTGTACTTACTGTACGTGGACTACACCTCGTACTTAAAAACACCGTTTAAATTTCATTTTGCTCTCATTTTCAGCTGCCGTTCGCAAGGCCACGCAAAGGGCGCTGTCTGTGTGTGCGTTAGTTAGCATTAGTGAGCACAAACGTACTATATCGTCGTAGGAGCTGTTGAGAAAATTGTAGGCCCTGGTGACTAATATTTCGGCTAAACTTGCAGCTTTAGTACTTACTACATGTAATATGATTTGGTTTAGCTTCGTAGTGCTTTTGTAATAATTTAACATACAATACTGTTTTGCTTAGTACTATTTAAAATATCTCTCGTGCTTTTACTTGCAGCTATTTGTTGTAGTAGTACACGTACTTACTATATTAGCGCTAGAAAAATATAGACAGTGCTATTACGATTTTTTAGAGCTAAAACGTTTTTTTAAATATGACTAAAGGGATTCCACACGGCACTCCGCCGCCGAAAAAATTAACGGATTCCTTTGTATTTGCGCGTATGTGCGCACTTTTCAACTTGATACGTAGCGTAGATTCAAGGCACCGGGAGCAGTGTTTGTAATTAAATTAGCGCGGAGGCACGTGATTAAGCAAGAACACGAAATGCGGAAGAACATCGAGCTAAGCTATGAACACGACGGGATAAAAGGAGCAGCACGAAGCACGGAAGACCGTAGAAGATTAAAAAATAGTAAACTAATGCAGGCCACAAAAGGATAAGCGAAGCACGAACCACGGAAAACTCGCAGCCACGAAAAACACGGAAGGACACGAAATGACGGATGCTGATGAGAGCTGAAATAATGACACCCCAGCATACTGAAAAGCAGGGAGCTCGGAAGCGTACGCACGCTCGAGCCACGGTAGAATAGGTACCGGTGAGAGTGCACAAAAACATTTTTTTAATAACTCCACGGTAAAACGTGGAGCACAGTCAAGGGACCAAACATGAACCCGCGGGAGACCAAAAACCCGAAATCACCGAGCATTGGAGCACGATGCCACAGTAGAACCGGAGCTCACCGATCCACGGAGCGCGACAGTAGCTAACGATAGCACGGACGAAAGCCCAGTCGCGACATCACGATATAACACGATAGCATGAACGATGGGCCACCACTGGACCATGATAATACATGCAGCCGCTGGGGTTATAGACGGGAATTCACAGAGCCTCGGAGCACGATACTAGTGTAGAGCCTGAGCTTGCCGAGCCACGGAGGACAGTAGTACATTAGAACGGACAGCGTACCAGCCACGATATACACGGGGGGGCGCGCGCTTGGGGTGACCACGATTGCACACTTGAGCACGATGCCATTGTAAAACACCATTTCACGGGCAACGTTGATGCACTACGCAAGCATAATACCATATACAGCAAAACCACATCGCGTTTGCACGATAGCGTGATAACGCGGTCGACGGAGCCTCACAAGGAGAGCACGATACACGGGCGACGGAACAACACGACTGCATGGAGGTACCAAACTACGGAATAGCACCATTCGGGTAGAGAACCGGCGATGGAGGCCACAGGCCACGAAGCACTATGTACCACGAAACCGGTGCCGCCCACGTTTGATTACAGGGATTAGTCAGCAGCCACGAAAGGCGCAGTTTTTAAAGAGAATGAACCAAAAGATAGACCGCATAACCACTAAGTAGCGCGGACCACGGGTGAGCAGGAGGCCATGAAGACAAGAAGAACAAGGAAGGGCACGGGCCACTGAAGAGCATAACATCCAGCCTGTAGTACGGGGTAACGGTAACGTACCAAACCACGATATTGTACGGGGCCACATGAGACTACGGAATGGTAAGTGGCTGACAACACGAAGCAACGACGTTCTAGGGTGAACGACGCTCCCTAAGCACGCTACACCAAGAAACACTTAGAGTTGTGGCCACCTGATCATTAACAAACCGTGCCGCTCTGCCGCGTAGCGGCGGCGGCCGGCTTCAAATATTTCTAGTGGAGTGTGGTCTGCGTCCGACTGTCCGTCCGCGGCTAGGGTTATAAAAATGTAACGCAAATGCGGGCGTTCTACTGGCTGCCGAGGGCAGCGAAGGCCTCGACTCGCTAAAAGTGCAATGTGGTGTGCATGTTATATGTAATCTACACATCGTACTTAAATGCACCGTTCAAATTTCAGTCTGCTCTCATTTTCCACCGCGGTTCGCCTAGGTCTCGCAAAGGGCGCTGCGTGTGTGCAGATTAATTTGCATTGGTAAGCTTTGCAGACATGCACACACGTATCATACATATGCTTTATGAGGTGGTAATAAAATTTGCAGGACCTGGCGATGCACGTTTCGTCTTAAATAGTCATTTTAGTACTTATAGATAACAAATTTGATATTTTAAGATTTAAAGTACTTTTATAATAATTTTACTTCAATATTGTTTTGCACAGTACTATTCTTAATTTCTTTTATATTTAGGCTTGCAAGTTATTTGTAGTAATTATATCAGTGCTAAATTAAATAAAAATTAGATTCTTCCTAACGCTTAAGAAACATAATTTTATTACAAATATTAATTGCTTGCAAATACGACTATAATGGCTCAACGCACTACCATACCCAAACACACCACTCCTCCGCCGCGAAAAAAAAGGACGTTTTCCTTTGTATTTTCGCGTAGTGTGTGACCCTTACAGAATGTGCGCATTTTCCAACACGATACGTAGCGTATATGCAGTGCACTGGGAGCAGTGTTTGTGCTTGAATTAGTGCAGAGGCACGTGACTAAACAAGGACACATAACACGGAGGAAACCGAGTCAGACTGTGTACATAACGCGATAGAAGGAACAGCTTGAAATACGGAAGGCCACGCACGATAGAAGAAGAGGCCGCGAAATTATACGCGAAGCACGAACCACGGAATAGCACGCAGGCATGAAAAATACGGAGCGACACGAAGAGACGGCAGCGGGTGAGAGCTGAAATAGCGACACCTCAACATGCCGAAAAAGCACGGGCCACGGAAGCGAGCGCACGTTCACAGTCACGGTAGACCACGTTGTTGAGCGAGTGCACGAGAAGGAGTTCTCCCACCACGGGCTACGACGAAGCACAATCGATGGATTAAACACGAAGCCACGGGAGAGCATAAGTGGGAAATCACTGAACATTGGAGTACGATACCAGGGCAGCCCGGAGCTCACCGAGCCACGGCACACGATACTACGGTAGCTCGCGATAGCTTGGCCGACCGACCAACCCCAACATCACGCGATAAAACCGCAGCAGGGACGGTGGATTAGCCACTAAACCATGGGAGAACATGCATCCACGCGAAATCACCGAGCCATGGAGCACGGTACCAGTGTTGAACATGAGCTTACCGAGCCCCGAAGTACAGTAGTACATTATAACACGATTGCATGGACGGCGGATGCAGCGGGGCTGCCGTAGCTTTAGCGTCAGAGGAAGACGTTCGACTCAAAGAGTCACTAATACTAAGTTCCTTATCCAGAGGACACTTACAGCCCAAGACCAGGGCTCAAAGCTAATACCTTAACTTTTAGAGAGTGGCTGGAACCCCCGCCTGTGGAGACTCTTCGAGAGTTTAAAAAAATGGACGCTCTACGAACGCTCTTGTCTCAAATCGCTCCGGACCTCCCAGCTATCCGAACGACGTATATGTGTACGCATACGTGTATGCAAACCACTCATTACGCATTCCCGTCCCCCCCCCCCCGCTCGACGGAAGCAAATGAACCCGGTGGAGCGAATGCGACGGTCGGCGCGGAAACGTGTGCCCCCTGAAGCGGACAGCGACAGCGATTACAGCGTAGATGACGAGAACAGCGTTATTGACAGAAAGCGAGTTCGCGCTAGGCACGACATCGAGTTCGACGGAGCATTCAGACAAATCAAGCCGCCCGGAAGACCTTCTTCCTCAGCATTCGACTTCCCCCCCTTCCTGGCCGCACCGTCTTCGATTTGTGGGATGCGTTCGACACGTATATCCACACATACCAAGCGGAAACGTACCAGGTAAGGTGTATTTGGTCTGCTTAGTATATGACCTTCTCTAACAAGCCTATTGATATCCAGGTGCTCAGACTTCGAACAAACAAGAAGGTTGGCGAAAGAAACGCCGTTATCCAGCGTACGGGCTCCAAATCTACACCTATTCCAGAGGCATGGGAATGGTACGCCAAGACGCTGGTGTGCACCCACGCCGGAAAGTTCAAGCCGCGTGGGAAGGGCAAGAGAGCACGTCAAGAGTCTCGCTCGATCGAGTGTCCTACACAGGTAAGCCATCCACTGGCGGGTGCTGGCGGGTGCTGGTTGGTGCTGGCGGGTGCTGGTGGGTGCTGACGGGTGCTGGCAGATACTGGCGGGTCCTAGTGTGTGCTGGCGGGTGCTGGCGGATAATACAAGCACACTAACGCTGCAATGTCTTTTAGATTAATGCCTGCGCTCGAGAAGTGGATAAATCAGCTCACAAGTTTGTTGTATGTATTACGAAGATGAGAACGACCCATAATCACTTGGTTGATTCGACAACGTATCAAAACTACCCAATTAACCGAACAGCAGTTGGGGAGAGTGTTCTGCAAACCGTGGGGGTTCTACAAAAGGCCGATGCAGGAAAGAAGAGCATTCACCAGTTTATTACTGAGAATTCCGACTGTTCACCGACGATAAGGGATGTACACAATCTGGTACGAAAGCTGAAGAATCAATCAACCCAATCAACAACTAGTGCTCAGCGTTTGAAAGCGTGAATGATGGATTTCTGTGGAGAAAACGGCAACGTGGGCAGAATTTTTGTAGAGCACAACAAAACAAGGTAAACGTTGATCGATCAGATATTTACTCATAACATCGCTTATTATCCTTTTGTTGTTTAAAAAAATTGCTACGTGCATACGACGGATTGTTAGACCCAAGCCAAATGCTGGGGATGCTAATCGCAAGTTCCGCGAAGCTAACCAAGTCGCAAACGCTATCACGAGTACAATGAGCAGTCTGGGAATGTGAGTACCGAGATGCTCTCCGAGTGTTGAATACTGTCGCTGAGCTTTTCAAGCACCGACAGTTTCATGAAATTGATCGCTAAGTTTCAGACGCTCAATGTGTCCAGACTCAGCTACAATCTGATGCTCCCCCGCCCGAGGCTGAAGAGGTCCCGCCGGTGCCCGCCGGAGCCCGACCAGCCCCCGCCTGAGTCTGTCCAGTTCCCGACTGAGTCTGACGAGTTCCCGACTTAGTCCGACGAGCTCCCGACTGAGTCCGACGAGTTCCCGATTGAGTTCGAGCCACCGGAGCTCGAGGAGGTCTCAAATACGATGCCAGAACCGATGACTGTGACAGATGAACCGCCCGGGAATCCAATACTTCCCTCGACTGAGTTAAACCAGCCCCCGACTGTGCCCCCCCCCCCCTATGCCCAACTACGGACGAGCTGCAACTGACTGAGTCTGGAGCATCGAGCGCAGTTGTACAGCTGTTAAATACTCACAGCACTACAGAGCCAGTCGAAACTACGGATGATTTTGAAATTGCAAGTCCAGTCCGACCACGTGGTAGGCCAAAGTAGAAAGCATCCGCAAGGAAAGCCAAGAAGAATCGCGAAATCTCCAAAGTTCACCACGATTCAAACATGCATCACATGAAGCTGGTTTTATCGGTGCTCTCCGCCGTATTACATGAAGACCACACATTCAATTCTGCAGAGACGACACTCCGATAAATACCGCTGTTTTATTTTGGAGAAAACAACAAACCAAGCAGCCAATCGCTCACCAAAAAGCAAACTATCACGGAAGAAAACGGTACTAAGAGACGAAGATATATCGCGAATTCTTCCTAAAGATATGCTGCGTAAGTGCAGCAAGAAGTTAGCAGCCTTCCAAGGGAAGAACTACGGTCTCCGAGAGGTGGATATACTTCTTGAAGTGCCAAGTATTGGTGTGTTTACAGCTGGAGCACTGACTACAATGAGGAACTATCACAGAGCGATGGATGCTATTGCTCAAATTGACAAAGCTACTGTCTGGGCTACGACTATTGATTTTGGGACTGAGATCGACCCGTGGTTCATCGTGGAAGAAGATAAACGACTGCTGGAAGGCCTAGAAAACACGCGTCTACAGTCAAATGAGGTAAGGCACCTACCATTTTTTATGATAGTTCTCAATACTAACTTCTTTGTTTCAGTTTGACCTATTAGATCTTGCCGGACGGGGAAATCTTAGCGATTCCACCTTAAGTCTAGTTTTGGAAAAACTATACTCGAACAACCCGCGAGTGGTGGTGATAACCCCAAATTTGTTTGGGTGGGTTGTGGTAAGGAAAATTTCAATGGATGCTGAGACGGTCGAGAGCATTCTGTCGACAATTACTAGGGTGTGTGGACTCTACCGATCAGATGCAATTCGAACCATTGGTGTGCTATTATGATCGACATCGCAAAACGTATCGTGTATATCTACGATCCAATGAAATCAAGCTACGTGGCCAGCGTTCGAGTGATAGCAGAACGCCTTACACCTATGCTAGCGACAGCCACGGGAGAAAGGTTTCGAGTGCGAGCGTACGAATCCGACATGGGAATTCAATTGGACAGCTACAACTGCGGGCTGTTTTTTTTTGCTTGCATTTGAACAGTTCACAGATGCGCCACCACTCGGGTGGATGAACAAGAAGCTGCTGATGTATCTGCGCTATAGATATCTTTGCTTGTGTCTTCACTGAATATAATACATTTACCTTCTCTCAGACTTGAAGAAGTTCACATGCTCTGGTACACAAGCGCTTGCTTGACTTGGCTAAGATACCTTTATCCGGATATACGCTGTCGCGAAAAAAGGGTGGGCAAACTGGCTTTTGACTAGTCGGGTACCCGTCGGTGCAGTCGGGCGTTGGTCGGGTTCTTTTGTCCCGTCTCACGGCTTCCAGGCGGCTGCAGCAACACGTGCCTAACTTTTATGCTTCAAAACCAGAAGTGTTTTATTTACTATTATTGCGGCCAAGCCGCCTAGGGGTAAATGTATCTGTTTAACTATCTAGCATAGTTAAACCTAATCAAATGCATAACGTGTGGCTTCGGCCAACGTACTGAGAGACCTTGTTAACTCTCCAACTTATGTACTGAGAGTTTGTTTACTCTCCGGGTACTTCGTACCCCTGTGTGTTCCACACCATGTAACCCCGTTACACTCTCCCCCACTAAGATGAGAACATTCCGTTCTCGAAACTCTCCTCAGTGAGGTCACGTCTTGTTAAGACGGCGGAGGTTACTACACCTCACACCAGCGTTGTACAGCTCCGTGAGCTCACAAACGCCTACGCATCGTTGATGCCCAACTTCTCGTCGGCGGCCCACGGCCCAATGCTCCCAGCGCAGCGCGCATCTTGCTCTCAAGCGGTCTCAGACCTAAGCTCGCGCTCCGCGCCTACTCCAAGAGCTGCAAACCGCTTAGAGCAATGCTCTTGACTCATTCGAGCCGTCGACAACAGCTCAGCGGTTGAGCACTCGCTTCACAAGCGATAGGTCGGTGGTTCGAACCCACTAGGGCACAGCCCTCTTGTTCCATGAACGATTGTTCACGCTTGGACAAGCTTAAGGGCAACACCCTTTTAGCTCAATGGTTGAGCGTTGGCTTTGAGAGCCACCGGTCGGTGGCTCGAACCCGCCAGGGCACAGCCCTGTCGTTCCGTGAACGATTGTCCACGCTTGGACAAGCTTAAGAGCAATCCGCTTTTAGCTCAGTGGTCGAGCGTTGGCTTTGGAAGCCACAGGTCGGGGGTTCGAACACTCCAGGGCACAGCCCTCTCGTTCCATGAACTGTTGTCCTTGAATGGACAAGCTTAAGGGCAACGCCCTTTAAGCTCAGTGGTCGAGCGCTGGCTTTGGAAGCCACAGGTCGGTGGTTCAAATCCACCCGGGCGCAGCCCTCTCATACCATGAGTAGTCCGTTCTCGGACTGACGTACGGGCATCGCCCTTATAGCTCAATGGTAGAGCTCCGTCCTGTCAAGCCAAAGGCCAGTGGTTCGATCACCGTCCGGGACACCACTTTCGCTGCTACAGCGCATCCACATTTGGATCATGCTCATCGAGCAAGTTGTTTCAAAACAACTATGCGTCTATCGAGACGCTTGTGCCTGAACCTTGTTCAGCACAACACGAAGCACCTGCTTCCTTCGGGACCATGTCCCTAACACTACGAGGTCTCTCCACCTCCTGCTCCCGCTGCGAGCACCGCTCATACGTACGAGCTGGCTGCTGCAGCCACTGATCAGAGCCTGAGCTCAACTACTGACCTGATCGCTCCCCACTCTAGTGGGAGGCGCCCAGTGCCTGGCGACGCTGTCGCACGCCATGGTGGCGCTTCGGCACATGATGTGCCCGGTCGTGAGCGTCAACGACGTCAGGGCAATCTTGCCGGAGGATAACCTCAAACTCCCATGAGTTCTGTGAGTGAGGGTAACCCCTCCACTTCACCAAGTACTCGGTACGACCCTGGCGTCTACGCCGCGCCACAAGGCGTTCCACGTGAAAGTGGAGCTTACCATGCTCATCGGGCAGAGCAGGAGGAGGCCTTGCCTCACCTAGGCTCTCGCGGGGAGAGTCAGCACTTGAGCAGGAGGAGGCTTTGCCTCACCTGGGCTCTCGCGGGGAGAGTCAGCACTTGCCGGAACGGCGTCTGCGTCCACGACGCGAACGTTCACGTTCACCGCCCATCGGTCGATCTCGAAGAGATGATCCACCTTGTGGATAGGTTAGAGCCACCACTGATGACTCACAACCATTTCTCGGACCTTGAGCGTCCAGTCGCTCGGCTGAACGTTCAGCTTGCCTTGCTCCTGCATCTCGAGCACTTCGCTCCGCGACCTGTGGCTCTGCCACATGCTGTCGATCAGCCATCTGTGGATCCACCACTTGCTGTCGTTCAGCCTCCCGTGGCTCTACCACCTGCTGCCCTGCAGCTGTCCGTGGCCCAGCCACCGTTGCGGCCAACGCCTCCGCGCTCACCTGAGCAGGGTCTTGGTATGGCTTAAGCAAGCCAACATAGAAGACCGGATGCGTGCGCATCTTCTTCGGAAGGTTGAGCGTATACGCTAGGCCCTTCCTGGCCACGACCTTGAACGGTCCTATAAACCGAGGTCTTAACTTCGTCTTGAAGACGGCAGACACTGCATGAGTAGGTAGGTTTTTAGCGTTTAATAAAACTTGGTCACCGACCTCAAACCTCTCAACATTGCTTCTGCCCTTGGCATCTGCATGTTCCTTCTGCGTGTCTTGGCTATCAGCCATAGCGTCTCGTACTTGACGCATTACGCTCAGTCTCAAAGAGACAAAGTCATCGACTTGCTTGCGAACCGCAACAGGGCTGACATCAGCTAGCCGCTCGGCTATCCCTCCCCCATCAAGCCCTGAGCCACTGCGTGGCGGCGTCAGTGGGACGTGAGGGTTAACCAAGTCGTTCACATAGAACGGAGTGTAGCCTGTCGAGGCGTGCACTGCATTATTTAATGCGAACTCACGAGTGGGAGCGTCTGGCTCCAGCGTTTTGGCGCCTCAGCGCATACGCTTCGGAGGGTATCCTCCACAACGCGATTCACGCGTTCGGTCTGACCATCGGTCTGCGGATGGCCCGCTGTGGACATGTCCAAACGAGTGCCGAGCACTCTGAAGAGGGACGTCCAGAACTTCGCGGTGAAGCGCGGGTCTCGATCCGAGACAACTGCCTCAGGCAAGCCATGTTGGCGAAAGACTCGGTCTAAAAACAGCAAAGCTGTACCTTCACCATCAATGGTGTCCGGCACCGCCGCTAAATGAGCCATCTTGCTTTATCGGTCTACAAAGACCACTATACCAGTGTTTCCCGCCTTATCCTTGGGAAGGCTAAACACAAAGTCCATACTCATGGACTGCCAGCATCCCTTGGGGACAGGCAAACTCGCCAATGGCGCTGCCGTGTTCGGCGCGGACTTTGTCCGTTGACACGTCTCACACGTGCGTACATAGGTGCCGACCCCCTTATACATCTTGGGCCACCAGTACATCGAGCTCACCGAGCCATAGGTCTTCTCCCGACCTAAGTGCCCGCCCACGGGCGTATCATGAACCTCATAGAGGATTCGATACTTTAGATCCTCATCATGAGGAACGACTACACGAGATTTATCCTCAGAGTCGGTGCTGTAGTACAGCAGGCCACCATCGAGCGAGTATCGATGCAGCCTCGCGCGTAAGCGCGCAGACAGCTCCTTGTCAGAGTTTTTAAACTCTTCGCTCCCAAGAGCCCGTAGTAGCGCTACGCACATGTCGTCCTGTGCATACGCTCTGCGTATCAAGTCAGGCACTGACGACGTCACTGTCGTGACATGAGCTAATTCGTAGTCCGGCCTGCGCGAGAGCGCATCGGCCACTACATTAAGCCGCCCCGGCTTGTACTTCACCTCGAAGTTATACTCGGCAAAGAAGGACAGACATCTTGCCATTCTCTGAGAGGGATGAGGCGACTGTGCGCAGTGAGTAGCGACGCATGATCAGTAAAGATCACAAAAGGCTTAGAGCCTAGCAGGTGTACCCTGAATTTGACTAGAGCATACTTCATTGCCAGTAGCGCTTTGTCATGAACTGGATAGTTCTTCTCTGTCAAACGCAATCACGCGTTCACGCCCTTCGGCGTCTGCTTGTAGTAAAGCACAGCCGATTGCAAAATCGGAGGCGTCACAGACGACGCTAAACGGACTATCCGGGTCCGGTATCGCAAGGATCGGAGCCTGGAGGAGGCTCTCCTTCACAGCCTCAAAGGCTCCGTCGTGCTCGACGTTCCAGCACCATGGTGCGTCCTTCTTAAGGAGATCTGATAATGGCCGAGTCATCTCCGCGTAGCTCGCGCTGTACTTGTGCAAGTAATTGGCTAAAGCCTAGCCACTTGCGTAAGTCTTTTTGGTTCTTAGAGAACCGGCCAGTCCACGATGCCCTTGACTTTGGCAGGATCTGCCCGTAAGCCACGCTTCCCAATGAAGCATTCGAGGAAAGGTATCTCCTCCGCGCCAAAGACGCACTTGTCCAAGTTGGCATACAACTTATTGGTGCGCATGCACTCGAGCACCGCTCGCAAGTGGTCAATGTGGTTATCCACGGCTGACTTTCCGTGCTCGGCACGACTATGGACGAATATATCGTCAAAGTACGTCTGAGCGTACGCCCGGTGGGGCCTAAACAACTGCGTCACAAGACGATTGAACGCTGCTGGTGCGTTCGACAGCCCCTGGGGCATCACCAGCCACTCCCAGAGCATACCGCTCGGAGTACTCACCGCTGTCAGCGGAATGTCGCTCGCTCTCATGAGCAATTGGTAGTAGCCATCGACCAAGTCGAGCGCGCTGTACAGCGTACAGCCTACCATGTTGTTCTGCAGAACATCCTTGCGAGGAATCGGCGTTTGCGCCGGGATAGTGGCCGTATTTAGCTTGTTAAAAGTATGAACAATGCGCTACTTGCCGTTCGGCTTTCTGACACAGAACGGGGGTGTCGAGTGCGGAGACTTACTCTCGCGCACCATCCCTGCCTCGTGCTTCGCACGGAAGAATGCGTCAATGACGTCACACTGCTCTCTCGGCAAAGGCTATTGCCTTGTTACGCAGTATTTGGTTCCACGATCCAGGTCAATCTCATGACACACGCCTCGATCCGGAGGCAGGCCCGTCGGTGGGTCTTTCGAGACAACGTCTCCATACTCCTTCACCACCGGGTAGAAGGGATCCGAAGGATCTTTGAGGATCGCCGATCCACTTCTTGCGCGCAGCGCCTTCTTGGTGTCCACTAGGACCGCGTCGTCCACGACGGATGAGGAGTTCAACTCCTCCTCAGGTCCCAGCAGGACCACCTCGGCTAGCTCGCCTGTCTTTAAGGCTTCGCCAAACTCGGCAATGGACATCTCGTCCAGCCTAGCAGAGCATCTGCAGCGGGCAGAGTGTTAAGGTTGATATCGCCTTCTACCTCCCCCGTCACTCCGTTAACGAGTGTATACAGCTGCTCGCAGCAATCACGTGGAGCATCACCGCTCGACACGTTGGACACATCGTCCGACGTCGAACACGTCACAGACGCCCTGCGTCTTCTTCTCCTCTCCCTCCGCGACCGAGCCCGGCCGGATGAGGGCGGTGTGGCGACATCTTCGTCACCACCACCGAGTGCAGCAGCACCATCTCTCCTCGAAGAGGATACAGTGTCTCGCAAGACTCTCGGCTGAAAGCCAAGAGGTTCTTGACCTTCACACAGGGAACTAGGTGTCACTTCACCTGCATCTCCTGGGCCATGCCCATGATGCCTCGACTCGCAGTCTACCGCGACCCTCGGGTCACGCAGCGGTAGGTCATCGACCAGATTCGTACCACTCAGTGGATTACGCGCCACTCCGCGCTCGTCCTCACCAGGACCCAGCAGTTGGTCATTGACCTGACCTGCACCGCTCAGTGGATAACGTGCCGCACCACGTACGTCCTCAGGGCAAACAGCAACCTCGTTGCTAACAAATTCGGACATACCAATGGTCAGCACTACGGCCGCCTCGGCCTCGTGCTCGCGCCAAAAGCGCTTTTGCTTCCTAGCAGAGGTGGGTTCATGACTCACCAAAGCTCCACTAGGAGCAGGGTGCGACGCACCCAGCGTTTTCGACTTCCAGTCGATCCCTGGCTCATGGCGTTCCAGCCATGCCATGCCAAGGATGAGGTCATACCTCGCACCCAGGTCTAAGACCAAACAGCGCTCCACGCTATCGAAGTTCTCAAACTTCACTCCAAGGTCGACAGAGACCCTCGACACAGTTACCAGTGTCCCCGTCGCGAGACGGACAGAGATCATATCTCTCGTTGGCACTTCCAGTGCCTCAGCATACAGCTGAGGGTGGAGCGACGGGCGTAGTTGCCCGAGGCTCCCAAGTCAATCAAGACTCTCCATGGCTTTGCAAAGCCCTTCACGTTCGCTTGAACGACCAGCAAGCCCGGCTTGCACACACTCTTTTCGTAAGAGAGCTCAGCTCTCTTCGGGGCTGAGCCCCGTTGCCCTCTACCTCCTCGAGGCACAACAGAACTCAGTTCTTCCCCAGTAGGCCGCCCCGCGCCTACTGGGAATTGCCGTTTCCCGGCGATGACCCGGAGGGTTGGCTCGCCGAAGCCACGCGCTTCTTACGCAGAGGGCAATATGCCTTCAAGTGCTTAGTGCTATTGCACACAAAGCATCGGCGGATGCCGACACGCTGCTTCGCAGCAAGAAGCTCCGCTTCTTCATCTTCAGCATAGCTGAGATCCATCGGTTCTGGACCGCTCGAAGAGCTTGCGCTACCAGCGCTCCAACCAGGTCGCGCCGACCTGAAGTTGTGCTCGGCATTCAATGCCACATCCACCGCCTCTTCGAAAGAGTTAGGGTGTACACGGAACACTTCCGTTCGCGCTGCGCTCACACGAAGTCCCTCCATGAACGCGGTCACGCTGACCAGTTCAGGACGAGGGTCCGCCGCCATACCGGCGATAAGAGCTCTCAACTCTTGGACATAGTCCAATAAATCCTTTTTACCCTGGCGGGTAGCAAGGAGCTTCGACCGGATACGGTACGCCTGATTGGGCGGCGCGAACACGCGCAAAAGCTGTTGCTTCAGCTGATCCCAAGTGGGAAATGCAGCGTCAACAGACGTGCCGCACGTTAGTGCCCATTCGCGAGCGCGACCTCCAAGTCTGGAGATAGCCAGCGCCACGCGCTGATGCTCAGACTGGAGCAGGGCCGATCCCATGGCCATCCCGACCTCACGGGTCCAGAGAAGGAGATTCTCTCCATCCTTCCCCTCGAAGGTTTTTACGCTCACCATGAGCGATTTCAGTCTCATAGACTCTTCATGCGTCATCGACGCCGCCGCCGTTGCGGCGCTCATCTTCTCTTGGACATGCTTCAAGAGCGCGTTCTCGTAGTGGGAGAACGATTCCAGCCTGGCGGTGACCGCCTCTGGACCTTGCGATGCAAGATGAGCCACGCCCTCCGGGCCAAGCAAGGACATAAGCTTAGTAAGCGCGTCCGGCTGCGCCGGGGGCAAATTTGCGAGCACGGGGTGTTCCATCCTCGTAGAGGATATAGTCAACCGACTCAGGAGCGGGATTGACTACAAGTGCTACCAAGTGCAGCGGGGCTGCCGTAGCTTTAGCGTCAGAGGAAGACGTTCGACTCAAAGAGTCACTTATACTAAGTTCCTTATCCAAAGGACACTTACAGCCCAAGACCAGGGCTCAAAGTTAATACCTTAACTTTTATGCTTCAAAACCAGAAGTGTTTCATTTACTATTATTGCGGCCAAAGCCCGCCTAGGGTAAAATGTATCTGTTTAACTATCTAGCATAGTTAAACCTAATCAAATGCATAACGTGTGGCTTTCGGCCAACGTACTGAGAGACCTTGTTAACTCTCCAACTTATGTACTGAGAGTTTGTTAACTCTCCGGGTACGTCGTACCCCTGTGTGTTCTACACCATGTAACCCCGTTACAGCGGATCAGTCACGAAATACACGAGGGGACGCTTGGAGTGACCACTATTGCACACAGCGGAGCACGATGTCATTGTATAACACGATTAGACGGGAAACGCAGATACACTACGCAAGCACGAACACGTAGGATAGCAGAACCACATTTCGATTGCATGATAGCGTGAAAACGCGGTCGCTGGAATCTCACCAAGAGAGCACGATACATGGGCGACAAAGCCACACGACTTCGTGGAGGCACTAAACCGCGGAATAGCACCCCTCGGCTAGAGTACCGGCGAGGGGGGGGCCAACGGTCACGAAACACTACGTACCACGAAACCAGCGCAGCCCACGTAAGCGTTTGAGAACAGGAAATAGTTAGCAGCCACGAAAGAGGACGTAGTAAAGAGAATGAACCAAAAGAGAGAGTGTGGTGTAGGGATTTCCAGATTCGACCATACGCCAACCTACTTTAGATAAAGAATCGGCTCGGTCTGATAACCCAGAGTTTAGGAACAAAGGATCACGGTAAGTACTCAGCGAACTGTCCGGATGATGCTATCCGGATAGCCGCTGAGCTCAACGGTCGCCTGAACCCAGCGGAAGGATCGGTAGAGATCTGAAACGACTACATTTTACTAGATATTTGTATGAGAAGCATAGTATTAAATAGGGGGAGCCGAAAGGGCTCCCAGAAGATAGCAGAGCAGAATTTTCCTAGTCCAAGACACGTGTACACTTTTCCGGTAAGTCCCTGCATAGGGCTGGACTATGCCTGCCGTCAATACTCGAGAGGCATAGCTTGTAGGGTATTGACTGGTAGCGCCAAGAGATTAGGTCGGTCCGGGTAGGACAAAGTCTCGCTACGCGCGAAAGAAAGCCCCGCACACTCAGCGAGCCGGTACGTCGAATAGCCCGGGTGCCGTAACACTTCTAGCTGAGCAGCCTCTGCGCTCGGTGACCTGTAAAAGCGCTCGCGCGCCGTCGTCCATCCTTTGGTGGAGGGCACAGCGCTTGTGAACGAGCTCAGCCGAACCAATTTCGGCGGAGCCTCGGAAGTGCTCTGACTTGGTTAGTCGGAACCGAGTGGAAGCGAGCCACTTGTCTGTCCCGGAAGGGCCGAGCCGCGAGGGGACCACCCTCTGCGTAGGCCATACAACCGCCGACCTAAATCGGCGATTTGTTGTGGTTTGTGTAAGGAATCCACATCTTACGGTATTTGTGTGCTCTACTACATCACAGCTGGTGCCGCGACCCGGGAACAGGAGTGTGTGCTTGTTTTTGTAGGTGCCAGCTAATCAAGTTATGAGGAAGAGAAGAGAAAGTGAAGAGTGAAAATGGTCAAGGGGTCAGCAACTCCGAGCGACAGAAGCCAGCGATGACTGGAGGATCGTCTCTCGCGAGGTCGGACCCGATGGATCAACGATTCATCGCCATGAATATGGAGGTGGGACGAACCGTCCACTTCGACGAGAATAGCCAAGATCAGGAGAGCGAGAACAGAGATGCAAGTGAAAGAGAGTATGAAGAGAAGGCCGAGACCGCTGAGCTCGGAGAAACGAAGACTACCGCCGAGCTACTTAGCGAGGTGGAGGAGTTGACGCTTCAGGTGGGACGCATGGGAGCCCCACGTCCTGTCGAACGCAGCTTATCCGCCGAGCTCGACGAAGGTGCGGACGATGAAGAATATGAAGAAGAACATGGCGTTGCTCAAGGGGGCCGTCCGCCCCTTATTCCGAAAGCGACGAGGAGCTGTGGTGTAGTGATTTCTCCGTGGTTGCGGATTATCACCCGTCGACAAAGACGTGACACCGCCCAAGTTGTTCAAGCGACGAACCCTCGGTCGAGTGATGTACGGAGACGCCAAGGTGCAAGGGACTCGACGGCGTCACCTCCGAGTTTTCAACAAATATCGGATACGGCCCTATGTCACTGAATCCAGGCTGTCCTTATTATTAATAATGGACTGGCCGGATTCGCATTCAGCGGACCATCTACGGTACGAACTCTCAGTGGCGGTTGGGATGAGTTCGCGGAATACTCAGCGACCTTTGGAAGACACGTTATCCGTCTGGGACAAGGCGCGGACCGTTAAAGATGCTCATGCGACAGTGCAGACGACGCTTGGCATGCAAGAAGATCCATAACGGATCATTGTTCACTTGATATGTGTATACTTGATTAGGACTTCTTATTAGGAATAGACCCGAAAGGGTAAGCTTAAATACAGAACAGAATTTCCACTCAAGCACACAGAGCGACGTCCGGCTTCAAGGCCAAGAGACTTTGTGTATTGGCCGATTACTATCGGGAGGTTTTACGTGACGGCTTATTGTTGCCTATTTGCACGACTGGGAGTGCTTTAATTGCCTCCCCTTTATTTCTTCCGGCCGAGTGTTGAACACTCGGTGATCTCGTAAAAGGCTTACCCGTGCCTGGTACCCTTCCGCTGTTGGGACCACGAGGATTCAAAACACCTGCTAGCTTTGCTCGTGCTAGTAGCGTGTTCATATTTTACTGGTTGGCCTATATAAGTAGTTTACAAGGTCCAGTTTGTCCCGGTGCAAGGGCAGAACTGGGGTCTTCAGGTCCGCCCGAACGATCGTTTACTATCCTAGTAGACGTATTGTTGTGGGAACATCCTAACTACATCTGTAGCTAGAGTTCACGTGGGATTTCCAACACCACAACTGGTGCCGCGACCCGGGAACAGATTGTGACCATTGTGAACTGTTTGTATGGCCTTCCAGTTTACGAGCTACCAAGAGAAGAAGAACAAGAAAAAGACAAGAAAGATGGCGAAAGGACAACCGACGGTACCAGTTACGCCTGCCAAGTCTGGCGGGGCTCGCAACGAGAGTTCAAGCCCGGCTGCGCGCTTTGCAGCCGCCACCGAGCTTTCAGTGAGCTTCGACGACGAAGCGGACATCGGTCCTGACGCCCAAGATTATGAAGATTACGAAGATAAGACGCCGGCTCCAGAGCCAGGCGCAGCGACGCCGGAGACGGCCACGCTATCATCGGGGCTGAGCGGGGCGACCAAGTCCCTTTCGAGGAACCTCGCCGACGAGCTCGATGATGTTGCGGGACCGGAACCGGCCTATGATGGTTACGACGATATAACCGAGGGTTTTAAACCTTCGGTGGCGAGTGCAAAGCATTCAGCACTGCTGAAGGCACCTCGCCGACCTATCAACGGTGATACACCAGCCGCCAAGCGCGTTTTCGACCGCGTACAAGCGCTGATGCAGAATGATGAGTGGATGCAGCTGTTCAAGCCCATCCCCAAGAAAAAGGCCGACTGGCCTGCGCTTGCGCAGGAACTTCAATACCCAGTCAACTCGGTTTCGACTAGTCAAGTTGCCGAGGATTCAGTTTCGCTACTGTTGTCGCTGGGGTTCGAGAACGAGACGTACCCATCAACGATGTCGCTCCAGGATTGGAGTCCACATGAAGCCGGAGCTGCTCTCCAGAAATGGAAGAAGAAGCTTCGGAAGGCGTTTGGCGCCGTTGGCATCAATGCCGGAAAGCAGCCTGTGAGTTGACCGATGATTCAAGATGAAAATCCGTCTAAGATTCCACTGCCGCCGACGCCCCAACGACTCGTTCGTACTCCTCCGACCAAGCGTGGAGCTGAGCGTGGTGCCTTTGGCACTACCGAAGCTTCACCGTACTTTCAAGACTCGCACATGGTTACGCCACGTTCGGAGAGCCGTATGCAACGTATTTACGCAAGTAACGAGAGTTCGTTCGGTCGCCGAGGCGGTGCGCGAGCTTTCAAAGGTGGGGCCGGACGTCGTCAAGTCGACAGCGATGGTTCGTCCAGTGATGATGACATTTTGGTGCGTACATTCGACGAGGAAGATCCTCAACTCGCGTTGATGCGTCAGATGAATGAGATAGCGACGCTGAACGACGTAGACCCGACACCGAGGATTGAAATGGCTTTGCACCGACCGCTGGATCGCATCACGCCGTTCTCAGGCTCTCGCAACAAGAGCGAGAACTGTATGCAGTGGCTCCGTGGGTTCGTCTATGAAATGACTGGAACCCACACAGATGCCGATAAATGGTGCATTCCATTTGAGCTAAGTCTCCGGGACGGAGCCATTCATTGGTTCCGTCAACTTCCGAAGAAGACGAAGCGCAAGTGGAAGCTGTTGAGCGATGCGTTCATCCGCTACTACTGCTCGCAGTTCACGCAGACGGCACTGTCGCGTTACTACTCCGCCAAGCGGGAACGTAATGAACATCTGTGCGACTACATAAACAGGCTGAATGTCTACGCTCGGACCGCCCGTCTACACTTGAAAAGAGTGGTC
>NW_003303719.1:608311-610765 GCF_000142945.1 Phytophthora infestans T30-4 | reverse complement strand
AAGCTGCTCAGGGAGGCACGAGTATTCAAACGAAGATCCGAACGCTACGACGATGTCAGATGAGTACAACGACTTTCAGCCTGATAATACGGACGGTGATTTCTCATTGGACGAAAACGACCGATACCTCGCCGCGGCTAACGAAAATGAGCGTCGTGCAGCTGCTGAAGGCACCTACGCACGTTCAGACAACCGTCAACCACGTGGAAACATGCCTGATCGCGATAATGGCTTCAATCAAGATCGCCGAGGTGGTGACCGTGGGTTCAATCAGGACCAACGCGGTCGACGTGACTTCAACCGCGACAACCGACGCCCACAGTACGGACCATGCGCGGTGTGCGGTGGCATGAGTCACTCCGCCCACTACTGTAACAAGCGATGCAAGTTCTGCAAACAACTCCACGATGCTGGACAATGCGAACTTTTCCGCAACTTCCAAGACCTTGCCAAATTTGTGCGCACCAAAGGCACGAAGGAGGAACTCCCGCTAGAGCTCAAGGCCGTCGTTCAAGAACGTCATTTAAACTAGGCAGCCCGCCAACTACAACTGGGTTGGTCCCTATCGGGCTGCCACAGTTAACCGAGCCTTCAATGGAAGCAGAATGTATCTTTGCTTTCATGGGGCAGAGTGAATGGCCTGATAATTACGTAACAAGTGTGAACGCGACGGAAAATGAAAAGGAGAGGAGTAGAATCCTCGGTGGAGGTGTTGGAGAGAGAGTGGAGTGTGCTGATGCTGATGAGGGCACCAGCGAGGGTTCGCTCGGCTTGGTTTCGAGTGCAGCGCGAGACGAGCCCAAGGGTCACTCCAAGATTATGAAGTTGAACCCTGGCGAGAGACAGGGGTGGTGGTCGGCCAAGAAATTCGACCGACGGATCAGAATGAGAGCTCTGGTGCAAGGCGCTGTGAACGACCAGCGAACGAGGATCCTCCTCGACACAGGAGCGAACGTTAGTGTGATCACTGACGCCTTTGCCAAGAAGTTGCGACTCCGAGATGTACCTGATCACGGACGCCGCATTGACATTCAAGGAATCAACGAAGGCAAGGTGTCTACGACGCGACGAGCGTGCGTCAAGATTACGCTCGGATGGGAGATGGTGTACGAGTTTGAGATGTGGGTAATGGCGCATAGTGCAGGCGTCGACGTGGTACTCGGGACCGACTTTATGATCCCAGCTGGGATCCGGTTGGACCTGTTCCACGGCGCGGCGCAATTACCGCACGAAGTCCAAATCCCGCTGATAAAGACCAAGAACATGATCGACAGCGAAGAATACGGCTCCCATGTTAACGCCGGGCCACCCGAGCGGTTGGACATTCAAGCGCACGAGTGGCGAGAGTATCGACTAGCGAAGCGTCAAGTCGGGCTGGAAGAACACGTACTGTGGCTTCGTCGAACGAACAAGCTAATCCCGTCAGTGACGAGGTTTCGACGTGGACGGCCTCAGGGCATTCGATTGACCAACGTGTCTGATCGAACTGTGTACCTACCAGCACACGACTCGATCGCGATGTGGATTCCAGATGGGGATTTGCCACGAGGTGACGGCTTTGTGCGTCTGGAGTCCAAGAAGTACCAAGACTGGCAAGTGTTGGCCTACGAAGGTTGTAGAGACCGCGAGCTCTTTCAGCGTGAATGCGAAATCTACGAACAATGGCTTGCAACTCAGCCTTCAGCAGTTGATCGACCAGACTACCCAGAACCCAGTGGAGTGCTACCACGACCTCTAGAAGACTCGCTAGTGGATTCTAGTGATCGTCTGACATGTGCAGAGCGCTGGGCACTGATCCTGGAAGAACGTGAACAAGTGGAAACCTGTCTGGCGTCTGGGGTGACAGCCGGGGATTCGGCCGACGGTCAGCCTTCCGCAGAACCTTTGGACACGTACACGACAACCCATGGCGGAGGGAATAACGCGAACGAAGCCTCGGTAGTGCGTACACACGAGCTACTGAGACCGGTGAACGTGGTACATACGCCAACGAGTGTTAGTGTCCAGTCAGGGGTGACCACGGAAGCGACAAGGAACGACACTGGATTGAATGGAGTCACCCGTTTTGACGAAGCTGTCCCGGCCTTGTGTGTCACCAAATCTGCGAACGAGCCACCGGTGGTTGATCCAGAGGATACAGGCATCGCGCAGAAGGTGTTGAGTACGGCACCGAGTATTCATTGCAAGATTGGTGCGATTTCCGAAATGTCAAGACAGCGGCAGAACGAGGAGCGGAACAAAAGTCAACAACCCAATATGTCGGCGGCCCACGCATTCAATATTGCGAACGACGACTCGGCAGATGGCCCAGAGATGGGAAACCAGAATGGGAAGGAGATGGACCAAGTACCGACTGTTGAAATCAAAGCGGATGCCAATGTTGAGTCAAGGGAAGAATATGTAGCGGCGTTGGACGGAACATACATCTCGGTTGCTCAAGTGTTAACAACCGAG
>NW_003303719.1:601330-606784 GCF_000142945.1 Phytophthora infestans T30-4 | reverse complement strand
AAGGAAGCCGAGATGAACTACCATCCAGCTGAGAAGGAAGTTTGGCGTTACTTCTGCTGTTGAAGATCTGTTACGTCCAGCTGGCAGGAAAGACGCTACATGTCTATACACGATTCTCGACGTTAGAGTGGGTGCATAAGTCGAAGTCTCTCTTCGGACGCGCGGTCCAGTTCGCAGTGCTGCTATCGCAGTGGCACCTTAAGGTGCAGCGCGTGAAGGAGAAGGATGTCGCCTTTGCGCAGCTACTGCAGTCAAGCATCACGAGCTTCGTTGACCTGGAAGACTCGCTCGCGCCGGTGGCGCCTCCAAACAAGGGTTCCCCGACTATTCGAATGGACCCCGCGTTGCTGTACGCCAGGCTTTCCCGTAATTACAGCGGATTCGTCATGTCTTTTGATGGATCAGCGAAGACAGAGAAGTACGGTGGCTACGGGAGTTGTTCATGGGTGCTGTGGAGCCTTCCTGAGTGGAAGGTAGTGATTGCTGCAAACGCTTACCTCTCGGCTACCACGGTGAATGAGGCAGAGTATAAAGGTATGATCAACGGTGTCAAGGCTGCTATTGCGCACGGTGCCGAGGATTTAGTCATCGTTGGTGACTCAAGGCTCGCGATTCAACAATCACTAGGGGTGATCGCATGCAGGAAGGAAACTTTGCTAGCGCTGCTGAATACTCACAAGGAGCTCACGGCCAAGCTTCGATCAGTTAAATATCTTCACGTTGTACGAGAATACAACGCGGCCGCGGATTCGTTAGCCACTGAAGCGCTGGAATCGAAGGTCAGTCGAGTAATCTTGGCTGAAACTCGCAAGTCGGAATTGGCATCGCTGAACCGCATCCAGGAAAAGATCTACGAGCCGGATGAAGACTCGGTAGATGTTTCGTCACGAGGAGCAGAGCGTCAAGTACATGTACTGTCAGGCAGCGAGTCTTCAAAGTGGAAAACTTTCGAAAATTTCGTGGTTGATTACAGCTTACCAAAGTGCGATTATGGTAATATAGCAGTGATGACTCGGCGACAGACGAAAGCCAAGAAACGCGTCAGGTTTGCAGATGAACACTCGGAGGATGTCTCAAAAGCTCAAGAACAGAATGAAGAACGACGAGAGACGTCCACCGAAGATTCATTCGGCGAAGATTTGCCAGACCATCCTCACAAGACTGTACCATCGGCATTTCCCGATGCGGAAGATGTTGATCCGGTAGCGATACAGCGGGAACGACGCAGACGGATACTGGTGGCACAAGACGAGGAGCAGAAGTGGTTTAACATCAAGAAGGTGCTTCAGGGCCAAGCAGAAGAGCTGAGTTACAAAGAAGCTCGAGATGCCTAAAAATACGCTGACCGGTTCGTGTTATCAGAAGACGGCGTGCTTCACTATCTTGGATTGAATCGTCGGTACGACCACGGTTGGCAAGAGGAGACCAAGCTGCGGCTTGTGGTACCGACAACGATGATTCAAGAGGTCTTGCAGAACTGTCACGACTCGCTGGAAGGAGGACATCAAGGTGTGGTGAGAACGTTCCAACGCGTTAAGTCCGATTATTATTGGATCGGCTTGTACGCTGACGTGGAGAAGCATGTGAAGTCATGTCCAGATTGCAGCTCGAGTAAAAGCCGTCCACAGCTTCGTGGATACTCACCTGGTAACGTGCTAGCCGAACGACCTTTCCAGATCGTCTCGATGGATTTTGTGATCCCACTACAGAAATCTCGTAGGGGCAACACGGCGTTGCTCCTATTTCAGTGCTCGTTCACGGGATTCGTTATTGCCAAGGCTATGTCAGATACGA
This sequence comes from Phytophthora infestans T30-4, assembly GCF_000142945.1. Lineage (NCBI taxonomy): Eukaryota > Oomycota > Peronosporomycetes > Peronosporales > Peronosporaceae > Phytophthora > Phytophthora infestans. The sequence goes on along the minus strand of NW_003303719.1, from coordinate 604,990 downwards.
CTGCACTGAGTGTTGCCCAAGTGTTCGAAGAATGTGTGTACCGACGGTTCGGAGCCCCATCATTAATAAGGCATGACCGCGACCCACGCTTCATGAGCGAGGTGTTCCAAGCGTTCGCAGAGATGATGCAGTCAAGATCAAGAGCGACTTTGAGCTATCGGCCACAGGCTAATGGACAGCAGGAACGTTCGGTGAAGTCAGTGATGGGGTCCGTACGGGTGTACGCAGAAGACCCTCTACAGCGAGATTGGGACGAAATCGCGGAGAAGCTAGTATTTGCTATCAATACTTCTCAAGACACTACGAGGAAGGAAACGCCGTTCTAACTCGTTCATGGTTGGGATGCGCAGTCGACGTTGCGGGCAATGTCGTCATCACTCAGACGAGGACTCGGCAAGCAGTCAGACGCACTGGCGTGGCGGCGTGAGATCAATCGACAACATGAGGTCGCCCTCACTATGGCCAAGGATTATCATGCTGTAGAAAAGGAGCGAAGGGCAAAAAAGCATAATGATGCTCTGAGTCGACTGGAAAAAGCTGCTGTACCTCAACCAAGTGGAAACGAAGACTCGGCGGACCCTCCAGAAGCTTCGGAAGAGATGGAAGATCCTGCAAGAGCTCCACCGAGATCTCTTTTTGAGATTGGGAGCCGGGCGTGGCTGTACATGGAACGCGTCAAACCGGGCTTGACGAAGAAATTAGCTCACCGATATTTTGGACCTTTTCGGATCAAGCGCAAGGTGGAAGAGTTTGCGTACGAGCTGGAACTGCCTGATCGAAGTGGGTATCGCTTTTACCCCAGTAGTGCATGTGTCAAGACTCAAGGCTGTCAACGAATTCAACAGTCGACCGAACACTCGGTTGGTACTTGACGCGACTAATGAAGCAAGACTCGACTTCGATGAGGAACTACTGCCTGAGTACAGCTGGGAACCAGATCAAGTTGCCGGTGAATATGAAGTCGAGGCCATCCTCGACGACAGAACACCACTAACGACGAGCACGGAGCGTGCTGTACGCGAGTTCAAAGTCAAGTGGGTGGGCTATGAAGATACAACTTGGGAACCATCATCAAACTTGTCATGTGGAGGTCTGCTGTACGACTATTTGCGAGCCAAGAAGAGCGAGAATCGGCTGCAGATGGCGCAAGTGGCGGACGAAGACTAGCGTGACTTGATCACGTATGAACTGTCCACAGGGCGATGCAGCCTGTGGTAACAGACGAAGAACGTTACTGCAACAACAAATTGTATATGCATTTGAAGAACAACATGAACATGATTACGCTGTGGAAGTGGATTAAGAATAAGAAAACATGAATGCCGACCGCGGAGCGACCACTGAAAACGAAGTCACGCGGGACACCTCAGCAGTTAGCTGAGATGCTGGAGAACGTCGTAGAACGTGCAGCGAGGAGTCAAATCGATTCCAAGTGTCTGGCCGCGGTGGCCAAGAGTGTCAACGAAGCCGAGTCACCACTCTCCTACTCCTCTTCATCAAGAACCTGAGCCTCGGCAGCTGGAGCTGAAGCCGGACCCTGCGAATCCTCGGTACCCGCTTCAACAGGAGCAGCAGCCAGAGCAGGACGTGGAGTACCCGGTGGCGAGTCAAACAACGAACGCCAGGTCAGAATAAGCTCGGTTGAATCGAGAGACGGGTCAACGATCACGCTTCGGTACACATCCACGAAACGCGTACCACGAGGATTGAAGAACTCCGGATTACGCTGGCACGGGAAGTACGTGGTGTTGTACGGGTGCTGATGCGGCGCATTCATCCATCCAGTACGCCATGGCTGACGAGCGTCGAGAGCCGGAACTTCGGAAAGCCAGTCAGATGTCTGAGGTGCGAATGACAAGTTTTTAATGGGGTACCACGGCTTAGACGGCTCCAAAAGCAACTGGGACGAATGAATGACACGCCGGAAGCACTAGATGAAACCGAGTCACGACTCCACGCCATGTACTGCTCACGGTACTTGTTACGAAGACGATCGGCACGACGGTCGCGCTCACTGAAGAGCTTCTTTAACATAGCTCTCAGTTCCTTCAAGCGTTCCTTGTCGTGGCCAACCTTTTTAGCTTCTTCAGCGAGACCTCGCTCGATACCAGCTAACGGAAGCCAGTGGAGACGCTCCCACAACGCGAACCCGAGGTCACCTTGCTTACCGCCGTCACCCCGAAGGTTCGCCCAGATCATCTTGAGACGGGTCTCAATCGGAGCACGCTTGGAGATGGGGACGCTTGGTTTGAAGTCGACAGTGTCAAAGAGGCAAGCTTGAAGAGGATAAAGCTGCCGAAGTTGCTGGTACGGGTGATCAGGATGCGAATAATCAAAGAACGCTTGGAGACCCTCCAACGTTGTACGCACGGTCACCTCACCAGCTGGTTCAGGAAGCGTTAAGCTCAAGAGTCGCTCGAAACACTTCTTGGCGCCTGCATCGGTAAACGCTATGTCCACATACGGAAGAACCCACGGTGGCAGGGTGGACGAAGCCGGCACCATAGGGCGAATACCAGATAACAATCGGTGAGGCAATGGCTCAACCGACGGTGCACCACCACGACGCGGCACCGAAGTGTAGGTTGCCGTAATCATGCGTCCAGGTCCAGCATCGAGAGTCCAAATAGGCGGACGAGGAGACACTGGAACAGGAAGAGAAGATGCTGGTGCCGGAGGACTTGCTGGTGGCGAAGGAGGCGGGCCGGCAACGATGATTGGAGAAGTCATCATCGGCGAAGGATTTGGCCGAGGTGGAGTCGGAGGACGAGCTGGGCCAAGATTACTCCAGTTCCTGTTTGAATCTTCAGCATCTTCGTCATCGAGTATGCTTGAATAATCGGTGGGGGGCGGAACATCACCGCTACCACTAGGAGCATCAGGAGAGTCATCCACCGAAGGTTCATTGTCATCCACGTCATCTCCATGGTCGTCATCAGCATTCCCATAGTCATCAATCTCCGTCGAAAGGCCAGGCGAAGACACGCTTGATACATCAGTCGTGGGAACAGTCGGAGCCGACTTCGAAGACGCGGAAGCTAGTGGAGCAGCCTCAACAGGGGCAGACCCTGCTGTAGAAACCACTCCCGAGACTTCAACTGCCTTGGATGTCGCGGCAGACGCCGAAGCAGACTTGCCTTGTGGGACAGTCTGGTCTGACTTTTCACCTTCGTCACTCGAGCCAAAGATGAGCCGCATTTCCTCGGCCTCGCGCAGAGCCTCTTCAGCAGCACGTATGTCGGCTGGAGAAGGTGAAATCGTTGAAGCTGGTGGCTTGGCCACATCGTGTGGACCCTGAGGCGGGAGCGAAGGCGTGTCAGGAGAGACAGGAACATCGTCGTGATCCTCAGGGTTCACGTCCTTAACCGAAGGCTGTGTAGCAGTTTCTTGAACCGAAGGGACGCTGCCTGGATCAGCAGCTCCCATGTCCACGTCACTCTGGTCGCCGCTGAGGTCGACCACTGCGGGAGTCGAGGAAGACGCTGGTGTAGGAGGTGCCGACCATGAACTTGGAGAAGATGGTACAGACTTGGACCGAGTCTTCATATGACGTCGTGGTGACTTAGCAGGAGAATGAGGACGGGGTTTCTTGCGCTTCTTCTGGGCCGCCTTCTTCCACGCCTTCGGACCGAACAGCGATCTACGAGCCGACTTGGGAGT
>NW_003303719.1:510291-600486 GCF_000142945.1 Phytophthora infestans T30-4 | reverse complement strand
CTGTAGCTAGAGTTCACGTGGGATTTCCAACACCACAGAACGCCGATACGCCGAGCGCCAATAAAGTGTTGGCTCGACTTGGCGAAAAATTGAGAACGAGATCGGAGCGGATGATGATGCTCGCGCCTGTGGCGATGGCTCAAGCAAAGTGGCCGATGTTGGTTCCCGAGCTAACTCAACCGGTGCGTGCAGCCAACATCAATCAGTTGGTGGAAGAAACTGTGTTGCTGCTGAAGGCGATGAGCTATCGGTGCAACAGCCGACCAAACCGCCTCATCCTGTCCGACTGGAGTCTGACCCGCGGCGAGCTGAGCTCTGGTAATAGAAAAAGATATTGAGAGTGGCTTTGGATTGGAGAAGGCCCCTGGTGGAACGAAGCAGGTGTACAGCCGAGTAGCCGAGTTCAAAACATTCGGCGAAGACCCAAGCAAAATTCCTTTGCCGGAGACCCCGGAGAAGAAGAGACGCGCTACGCAAGACACTCCATACTTCGAAGACTCCCACATGCTGACCCCGATGAAGCTCAACCCGACTCAGCGAGCGCCGAGTCGTGGACAGCGGAATGCAGGTCGTTACCGTGAATTGTGTGACGCTGCAGACAAAGCTGAGGCTTACGAGTAGGACAAGGAGGACGATGACGCCCTCGATGTAAGAGGAAACCGTGAAAAAAACCGTGAAGGACTACATCCGAAACTTGCGCTTCGACGCGGATGAAAAAGGCTCGACTCAGTACCTAGAAGTCCGAACCCACGCCTCACTCGACAAAATCGCTGAGTTCGAAGGAAAGCGCTACCGTTCTGACGCATCGCTCCAGTGGCTCAAGCGTTTCATCTATGAGATGAAGAGCACCAGAATGCCCCAACGTGCCTGGTGCGAATTCTTCTCGCTATGCTTGGGACGCGCGGCGAAGAGTTGGTATAGGCAGCTGCCGAAGAAGACTCAGCGACGCTGGAAACTACTCAGCGAGGCGTTCCTGGATTCTTGTTGCTCATAGTTTGACCAATCCGCCCGCACTCGCTACTTCTCGGCGAGACGTAAAGTCAACGAGCCGATCTGCGACTTCCTGATCCGGATCAATGGGTATGCTCGAACAGCCAAGAGCCAGTACGAGAAAGGTGGCGCCGACGCAGCGGACCATGTCGAGCACTTCTTGCTGCATTGTGAAGATGACGATGTGATGGATTTGATGTACCCCTTGCAGCTGGAAGACATCAGTAAGGTGGGGCAGATAATCAATCGTCGGATCCTTGGTGAAAAGTGCAAGAAGCAACGCGACCGACTCGTGATCGCACGAGGCCGAGACGATAAGCGGAAGGATCCAAGCCACCGAGATGAACGCCGAGATGGACGTCGAGATGAGAAGCGCAGTCGCAAGGAAGAAAACCGCAACCGCCGAGTCCATACAACTCCGAAGACGAATGGGGTGATGAGGACCAGTCCGGAGGTTACGACCCAGCGGAAGACGATGACTACATAGACGCCGGCGTTGCCAATGATAAGGGAAATACACCGGACCGCCGAGAGAACTCGGCGGGAGACCAGAATAGCTCGAATTGAAGTTGGGGGAACTCGGCGAATCGACCTCCGCGACCGTACAACCAACGAGAATAGTCGAACCGCGGAGATGGATCACGCGACAGCTCACAGCGTGGACCCTGTGTAGCTTGTGGAAGAACGGGGCACTCGTCTCACTACTGTCGGCGGCGCTGCAATTTCTGCAGACAAGTCCATGAAGTCGGCCAGTGCGAACTGTTTCGTCAATACGAGAAGCTGGCTGCGTTCGTGCAGAGCTCTGTCGACAAGTCGCTAGTGCCAGAAGACCTGCAAAACCTTTACGCGCCGAGTGATTTAAACTCGGCAAACCGCCAACACTGACTGGGTTGGAATATGCCGTGCTGCCACAGTCAGCTGAACCTGCAGTTGAGGCGAACTTCTTGTTTGCCTTCGTAGGCCAGGCAGGACGGCCCGAGGGACAAAGTGGGGATGGCAATTGGATGTGTGAAATCGACGGAATTGAACGTGAGCTCGGCGAGTTAGATGATAACTACCGAGATATTGCAAGTGTAACTCGGCAGTTAGACCAGGCTGTGCATCGTAACAGAATCATGAAGCTGCTTCCAGAAGAACGGCTGGGATGGTGGTCAGTACAGACGTGTGACCGCCGAGTTAGAATGGGAGCTCTCGTATTAGGGGCAGTGAACCACCGAAGGACCAAGATCCTATTGGACACCGAAGCAAATATCTCGGCGATTAGTGAGTACTTCGCGAAGAAACTGCGTCTCAAGAGAGTGGCCAGCCGAGATAAGCGGATCGACATACAAGGAATAAGTAAAGACAGAATGGTGACAACGTCACGAGCAGTCGTGAAGGTGACACTCAGCTGGGAAGTGGCATACGAGTTTGAAGTGTGGATAATGCCTCATCATGCCGGAGTCGGTTTGATTCTCGGCACTGACTTCATGATCCCAGCTGGGATCCGTCTGGATCTGTACAACTCGTCGGTCAAGCTACCTGATCCCACTCATCCGATCAAGTAATGCGCCGACGAAGATCGAGTTCGGACCAAATGTCCCATGTGGGCCACCAAACGGGTTAACAATCGAAAGTCGAATGACCGCTGAGTTCAAATTGCCCAGGCGGCAACCCAAAGAGTCGACGCATGACTTGTGGGTGCGACGGACGAAGGGTTGGATTCCCACGGTTGTTTTTAATCGCCGAGGAAGACCAACCCATGTACTAATTACGAATGTACGGCCCAAGTCAGTCTGGTGTCCACCTCACGTTTATGTGATAAAATGGCAACCGCACGGAGTACTGGCCAATGAAGGATATGTCCGCGTGAACACGGCGAAATACCGTGACTGGCAGATATTGGCATTGAGTCAGCGATGGACAAAGATTTGCTGAAGAAAGAACAACGACTGTACGAGGACTGGTTGTCACACCAGCCGCCAGCTGTGGAAAGACGAAAATACCCTATTCCGACGGCGGTGAAAAAACGACCCCCTCCAGTGGAGAACGGACCAGAGTTAACATGCGCCAAACGCCGGAGGAGGATCGAAGCTGATACAGGAGCCGACGAAGACCAGAGGCGTCGCGATAACGCCGACGTCTTATTAACTTCAGGGGTGACAAGGGTGACCCGGCTATAAACTCAGCGTTCAAGCTGGAAGACGTCCGAGTGGATCGTACGACGGTGCTGTACGATGGTCAAGATGTCTCCTATCACCTGCCCAAGTTTGAAGACGATGGCGCCATTTCTGACGCCAGCACGAACTCGGCGGTTGAAGGAACAAGTGCAGTAGGGACCAAGAAAGAAGCGTCGGCGACTGAAGACTCAGCTATAACGGAAGGAGACCCTGAAGAATGCTCGGAACAGGTCCTACGCGACGAACAACTCGCTATTGACGACCGAGTCAAGTTTGAAGTCATGAGACCAAGTATTGTGGGCGAGGTGAACTTAGCTATAAACACCCTGACTACTGTAAGTGGTGGGAATAACCATGTGGTGACGGCGAACTCGGCGCTCGAAGATCCAGCCGTAAGAAGTGACTTGGGGGCTGTCCCAGCGTGCCACAGGACTGCCGACTACGAGAGTGAATAGTGTGGACGCGTGGATGTATGTCCTGTAGTCGCAGCAGACTCAGCGGTACAGCGCCATAGCGTGACGACTGCAAATTCCAAGCTGGAGGTATTACTTTCAAGAGATGTTGAGGCTAACAGTGAAGGACTGAGCTGGACGGTGAAGACAAGTAACCACGGTGATAAAGGTGAAGCACGAGCTTTGTGTGGAGTTGATGGGCTAAGTTCTTCAGACGTGGTGAGCTCAGCGATGGGTACGCCAAAAGCCTGCATTATCCTGTCGGCGGCGGTGGACTCGGCGTCAGCGGATTTAAACGCTGAGAGTGATTCGTACGTGGCCACAGCATGCCGCCAGGATGTAAGCTATACCGGAGAGGAGTTTGCGTTCAGGGAAGTGAGCTCTGCCGTCTCGGTGTGCTCGGCGGACCGGCTCTATGAGGCGACTGAATACTATGATAGTAGAAAGGTATTACTACATGAGGGAATTAAGCCTAACGACGATCCAGCTACGGCGGACTCAGCGTTGGAGACTATGGAGGCTGAAACCGGTTCGGATGTGGTAAGACGACATGACGACGATACTATCTACCTCGGAGACAAGTTGGAACACGCAGAAGTCAGACCGGCCATCGTAGTGGACTCAGCGGTACGGGCCCTCACGTGGACGACAACTATGATTTATCAGGGGTATTACTGTTGAGAGGTACTGGAACTGAGATCGGAATATTGAGTTCAGTGACGACGGTGTTCGACCACGGCGGAATTGGCTACAGCTTAGCACAAGCTGAAGATGATGAATGCAGCTCAACAAGGAATTCAATGGAAACCCTAAGACAACACTACGTGGCTATCGCAGCAACCGAGGACGAGCAAGAGGATGATGTTGACGAAAGTAAGACCGATATCTTTGAGCGGAGTGGGACGGATCTGGAGCTGACGGACTACGCTCATGAGCTGGCCTTCTTTCCCGACCTCACTGAAAATGAGCCCACAGAACTCGACTATGGCGCTCCAAACGTCATACGCCAGCACAGCCGGCTAGGTTGGTGGCACAGCTGCAAAAGCACGAAAGAAAATTGATTTCAAGTGGCAATGCCCTGCCGCCTCTAGCGTACGGAGCATTGTGCGACATCGACGCTCAAGGACACGAACCTACCAAGCAGAAAGCTCGGCGGATACCTCTCCGCCACTTGAGCAAACTGTACGAGTTGTTGAAGGGGCTGCTTCGAGCTGGGTTGATATCATTCTCGGGCAGCTCTTGGGCCTCACCAGTGGTGATAGTACTCAAGAATAATGGTTTGGATATTCGGCTATGCATTGACTATAAACTAGTTAACGCGATTACGACGCCGATGGAATACGCCATGCCACTAGTCGATGACCTGCTCACCGAATTGGAGAGATATTTGTAATTTTGCTCGCTTGATGCTGCGAGCGGATTCTGGGCAGTCTTGATGACTCGTCGAGCTCGGCAGATCTCAGCGTTCGTCTGTGCACTTGGACACTTTGAATGGTTACGAATGCCGTTTGGATTGAAGAATGCGCCTATGATTTACCAACGTCTATCGACAACGCTCTATGGGGATATGTCCAACCAAAGGGAGGATGGCAGTTGTTTGCTGAACGAATGGCTATTGCTGAAGCCGAGTCGGGAACGCGGTGAGTCGAGCTCAGCGGAGTCGGTGATTCAACGCCAAGACAGCTGACGAAGTTCGAAGCGGACCACTAATCACAATCTGACTGCGATCCGGTCCAAGACCTCGTCAACGGACCGGACGGTGACATGTTCGCTAATGGAGAACCAGACGAGTCGTATTGGATCCCGGTGTTTAAGCGGAGGTCGTTTGTCGATGATATCTGTTTTGGAGGGGAGGCGTTTGACGCCTGCTTGGAGACACTGGACCGACTACTAGCCCGGTTCACAGAATGTCGAATTAGCATCTGCTTTACCAAGAGTATCTTTGTCCAACCCAAGGTTGATTTCCTGTCGCACGAGATTACGCCGAGTGGCATTCCCGCTGATGCGAAGAAATTAGCCACGATCGCCGAGCTATCCTTTCCGAAATCAAAGAAGGGGATGCAAGCCTTCCTCGGTGCACTTAACTATTACAGACGATTCATCCAGAACTTGGCCGTTTATGGAGCGGTACTCTATCCACTAAAGGACACGGACTTTGGTCCTGGGGGAGACTTGACGTCAGCAAAAGCGTCATTCGCCGAGCTCAAAAAAGGGGTAGCAGAAGCCCCAATTCTTCGCCATTTCGACTCGGCGAAAGAAGTCCACATAATGTTGTACACCAATGACTGGGCACTGAGCAGTACTATGATGCAGCCGCACGACGACAAGCTGCACCCAGTTCGCTTCTGCGGACGCGTACTAAAGGAGAATGAACTCGGCTATCATCCCGCTGAGAAAGAAGTGGTCGCGCTGCTACAATTGCTTAAAGTGTGCTACACTCTCTTGGTGGGAAAGACGCTACACGTCTACACCCGTTTCTCAACGCTGGAATGGGTGTTTAAGTCAAAGTCGTTGTACGGCCGCGCAGTAAGTTTCGCAGTTATGCTGTCGCCCTACGATTTGAAGGTGAAGCGAGTACGTGAACGCGATGTAGACTTCGCCCAGTTGCTCCAGGCGTCGATAACCCCGTTTATCGGACTCGACGATTCCTTGAAGCTCCTTGCACCTCCCTCCAAGAACTCGGCGACAGTTAGAATGAACCCGGAGCTGCTATACGCACGAATACCAGCCGACTTCGCGGGATGTGTACTGTCATTTGATGGCTCAGCGAAGACAGCTAAGTACGGCGGGTATGGAAGTTGTTTGTGGATGCTACGGCGCCTTCCGAATTAGGACGTTGAGATCGCTACGAGTGCGTACCTGTCGTCCACCACGGTCAACATCGCCGAGTATACCGGCATGAACAATGAAGACTTGGCGGCGATTGACCGAGGGATAACTGACTTAATTATCGTGGGAGACCCCCGGTTTGCAATCCAGCAATCCATGGGGGTGATAACATGCAAGAAGGAGACGTTGCAAGTGGAGTTAGCACGACACAAGGATCTCACGAAGCGACTCAACTCGGTCCGGTATCGACACATAGCGCGACACTATAATGCAGCGGCTGATTCTCTCGCTACAGAAGCACTCGTAGCAAAAGCCGGAAGAGTAATTCTCGGGACGGATAGGAAAGCAGAACTGAGAGCGATTAACCGAGTAGCCGAAGAGCTGTACGCCATAGACAGCCCAGCGGAAACCCCGATTGTCACGGCAGTCACTCGTAGCCGAGTACGCCGAGTTCACTTTGAGGATGAGCTGGATGAAGACTCGGCTAGAGCAAGAGGAGGAAGTCAGGATCGTGAAGCCATATCAACAAAACCTGGAGAATCCGCGTTTCATAGCAGTGGAGATGAATTCGAACGAGTCAGTAGGGCGTCGACTTGGTGGACTAACCGCACGACCCCGAATGTTGAAACAGGATCGCAGATGGAGTCAGCCCAGACGGCTCAGAATGCCAACGACATGAATCCAGTGACAGTACAGACTGAAAGGAGACGACGAATCGCGAAGGCACAAGACGAAGAGCTCAGGTGGGCCGATCTGAAGGCGTACCTGAGAGGTTAATTTGAGGCCTTTACACACCGTCGAGCTCAGAATACCGGCAAAGTCGCAGAAGTCTTTGTACTCAGCGAAGACGGCCTGTTATACCGTGAGATGAGACGCGCCGACAAGGCGAACTCGGCGAGCCGAACCTATCGTTGAGATTGATGATTCCGTTAGCTATGGGCGACGAGATACTTCATAACTGTCACAACTCGATCGAAGGAGGGCATCAAGGCATCGTCAGAACTTATCACCGAGTCAAAGCCGACTACTACTGGATTGGTCTTTACGCCGACGTGGTGAAACATGTTAGAGCCTGCGAGGACTGCAGTACCAGTAAGAGCAAGCCACAGTTGAGAGGTTACTCGCCGGGAAATGAGGTGTCAGACCATCCATTCCAAGTCGTGTCAATAGATTTCGTAATTCCCCTACCTCGAACTCAAAATCCGAAAGTACTGGCCGACAAAAGCGTAGAATACGATTTAAGTGGAGCGGTAGGACAACAACACAATACGAGAGGTGAAAAGTTTAGTTTGCTAGATAGACCCCATAAAGAAACGCTTATAAATTAAATTACGTTTAGCCATCCTGGAATCATCGTTACACAATCAAATAAAAACACCGCCGTCAACAATAACAACAGCAAGGCGTCATGGTTTGGCACGAGAAGTGATCAATCTTTAGTTAATTACAAGCTTAAACAGGCACTACAAGCGGGTACTTAGTGGAAACTGGACATGCCATTACTATAACATCCTTTGCATTGATGCGAGCTAAGCTTCATAGCGGCTCAGAAATGGCCTATGATATCGAGCACGACGCAAAGCTTTTAATAATGTGTGGCATTTGTAGACAAGTGCAGGTGATTCTGACAATGATAGCCAACAATATTAAAGGGACTGTGTCAAGATCAATACATGTAGAATAATCTTTTTTAACATGTAAGCATCTTACCCCCCTAGTGGAGTGTGGTGTCCGTCTGTTCGTCCGAACGGTAGGGCTCTAAAATGTAACGCAAATGCGGGCGCTCTACTGGCTGCCGAGCGCAGCGAAGGCGGCCCCCATTGGCTAAAATCGGCATTATGTTTTGTACACACTGTATGTGGACTACACATCGTACTTAAAACCACCGTTTCAATTTCATTTTGCTCTCATTTTCAGCTGTGGTTTGCAAGGCCACGCTAAGGGCGCTGTCTGTGTGCGCGTTAGCTAGCATAAAGGCGCCGATGAGCACATACGTACTATATCGTCGTAGGAGCTGTTGAAAAAAATTGTAGGCTTTGGTGGCTCATATTTCGGCCTCAATCGAAACTTTAGTACTTATTGGTTTTTAGAATGATATTTTAGGCTTCGTAGTATTCTCCTGATAATTACAACTTACAATACTGTTTTGCGTTGTACTATTTTTTTAAGACATTTTATATTTTTGGTTTGCAGTAATTTGTAGTAGTATATCAGTATATTAGCGTTAGATAATAAATCACAATTGTATTACTATAATTAATAATGTGAAAACTTTAAATATGACTATTGTGGCTTACACCCCTGCACCCCCCAAGCTGCCTCCGGGAGGAATATAATCTTCCTTTGTATTTGCGCGCGTAGTGTGTGACCTTAAGAGATTGTGTGAGCTTTCCAGCAATATATGTTGCGTAAATGAAACAAAATCAGAACAGCGTTTGTGATTAATTTAGCGTGGAGGCACGTGACTCAGCAAGAACACGAAACCCAGAGTAACACCGAGCCAGACTATGTATACGATGGTATACAACGAACAACACAAAGCACGGAAAACCGCGAACGATAAAAGGAGACTGAACCAATACAGGCTACAAAATTGTATGCAAAGCACGAACCACGGAACCAAACTCGCAGCCATGAAAAGCACGGAAGAAATGAAATGAAGAAAGCGTATGCGAGCTAACGAAATGACACCCCACTTACGAAGAAGCACGGACCACGGCAGAACACACACGTTTACAGCCACGGAAGAGCACGTAGAGTGAACGAACAGGAATTATTTCATACCACCACGGACGAGCAATGGAGAACGGTCGACGAATCAAACGTGAAGCCGAGGCGGACTATATATAGAAGATCACCGAGCATTGGAACACGATATTAGGGTAGAACCGGAGCCCCTCGATACCCACAGTACGATACTACGGTAGCTAGCGAAAGCACGGACGACAGACCAACCGTGACACCACGAGATAGCACGATAGCATGGACTGTGCCACCAAGCCATGGGGGAACACAGCCGTGGAGCTACAGACGAAATCATTGAGCTACAGACGGGAAATCATCGAGTTGCGAAGCGCGATACCAGTGTAGAACATGAGTTTACCGAGCCACGTAGGACAGTAGTACATTAGAACTCGATTGCACGAACGGCGGACCAGCCACGAAATAAACGAGAGGGCGCTTGGAGTGACCACGATTGCACACCTTGGAGCACGAAGCCATTAAAAAACACGATAACTTGGGCAACGCAGGTGCATCACGCGAGCACAAGACCACAGACAGCATTAACGCACCGCGATTGTACGATAGCGTGATAACGCGGTCCACCAGGAGAGCACGATACACGGGCGACGGAACAACACGACTGCGTGGGGGCACCAAACCACCGAATAGCACCCTTCAGGTAGAATACCGGCGATGGGAGGCCAACGGCCACGAAATACCAGCTATTACGAGCCCACGTAAACGTTTGAGAGCCAGAAATAGTTAGCAGCCACGAAATCGGCCATACTAAACTGAATGAACCCAAAAGAGAGGGCACATAACTACTAAGCAGCATGGACCACGGGTAAGCAGGGAGCCACGAAGCCAGGAAGATCACGGAAGAGCGCCGGCCACTGTAGGGCATGACATCCAACCTGTAGTACGGGGTAACGGAAGCGTACCAAACTACGATATTATACGGGTCCACATGAGACTACGGAATAGTAAGTGGTTAAGTACACGAAGCCAAGGCCTACTGGGGTGAACGACGCTAACAAAGTACGCGACACCAAGAAGCACTTAAATTTGCGGCCACCGCATCTCCAACAAACCATGCCACTCCGCCGCGTAGCGGCGGCGAACAGCTAGTCCTAAAGTATCAAGGTTAGCACGGTGTTCGTCCGTCCGTCACACGAAACGCTAAGATTTTGGAGCCTTCCCATTGGCTGCCGAGCGGAGCGAAGGTGGCTTCGATTGGTTAAAACGGAATTATTTAGCTTACATCAGTAAATTCATGTGGTTCACAGAGAACATATGGAGATTTGCACAGACTATCCATTATCCGATGGCGGCATCGTTTAAATACTACGAAGTTTTAATTTGTACTAATTTAATATGGGAAGTTGCTATTAATATTTGAGTTCTACTTATTTTCAGATGAAATAGCCCCAAAAGACGCTTCCTATGCTGCAAGGTGATTAGCGTACACGTAGTAATGCGTGTTTTCGAGGCCATACTATAATATACGTAATACTATGTTCTTAATAGTTTCTGCAAGTTACTAAAATAATAGCTACGACTGTTTTGTTGTAGAAATATTAAGAACATATCTGAGTGTGAGGTAACTGATTGAGCTGTCAAATAGTAGTACATGTACAACAGAAGCTGGCCGTAAGAACAACGCTGTGCCAATAAATGTTGTCACCTGATCCATAAAGATACATAGTTTTAGATTGAATAGAATGAACTCATATGTGTTACTGCTGTAACCATTGTTTTCTAAGAGACTGCTGTAAGCCATTGTTTTCTAAGAGCTGTTAGGCAGCAAAATCCGATACTACTTAGCTGGCGGACGGGTCGTCGACAGGGGCGTAGGATACCCGTATAAATGGAGCGGCAATACAACAGCAAAACACGAGAGGTGTTAATTATAGTTGGCTAAGTAGACGCCATAAGGAAACGTTAATAAATTTGGAGCCTAAATGACGTCCAGTAATCCTTGAATCATCGTTAAATTATCAAATAGAAAACACTACCGTCAACAGCAACAGCAGCAAGGCGTCTTGCGACACAATATCTAAGTGCTTCAATCATAACTGGCACAGATTCGAGTGCTAATTCTGAATCAGCACAAAACATACATTAAAAAAAGTAAAATTCGAATATTTTGTTTTAGCTTTCATATAAAAAAATCGATTTAGTGTACACATGGGTTCAGCGTTTTTTTTCAATAGTTATCCCGCCGAACAGGGGTTAATAGTACCGCCAAAAAGGCGGTAGCACTATTACCGGTAATGCTAGGCCATTTTTTTCCCGGTAATACTAATAATAGTATTGAAATCTCATCACGGTATTAATATTAGTACTATTATTACTAATAGTCAAAGTACTATTCTACCGCTTTCGAAGAGTCACGCGACTTGCGCGCGTCTTGCTTCATCATCACAATCTCGTTCCTGTTGTGCCGCAGTAGTAGCTGCTTCTCCGATCGCCTGCTATCTGTTCTGGTACGAAGCGGCCCCATAATTATTCCCCCCGTAGAAAACACTCGCTCTTGAAACGCCGACGATGAGATCTTGCCGAGATGAATACGTGCAAGCAGCGCGATTGAAGGGTATTGGCTCTCGCCTTCGTCGCGAAACCATTGCAGGACGTCTACGTGTTGGTACAACCCCAGCAGCGACCAGCACATACCCGTCCGACTGTCCGTTATCATTGCAGAGGACAGATCTTCCTTCTTGGTCTCAGGGTTTTAGCGCTGTGCAATCTCGAGCCACTCAGGCTCCATCTCGAGCCACTCGTTCTTGATACTGTCCGCTCTTGCATTTAACTCCGACTCCTTGACCTCCTCCCTGGTCTTACTTGTACGAATAAGTGCCCCGAGCAAGAGCTCGTCTTCGTCGTCCCAGCCTGTCGATGATGGAGAAGAGAGCGGGGAATTCAAGTCCTGGCTGAGTAGGCTGCTCTGCGATGAAGTCTGCGATAATGGCATCTTGCCCACCTTCGCCATCTGCGCAAACACTTTTTGATGCTCGTCTCGAAGGAATTCCAGACCATTTTTGTAAGTGGCCTTCTCCTCTTTGCGGGAGACGTTGCCAACCGCAGCAATTTTCTTGGCGCTGGACTTAGTACGAGGGTCCAGTAATATACACACCATAGCCTCCCTCGTCACTTTTGGGAACCGTGACTGCAGTTGTAGAAGAGTACTTCGCAGGCACGATTTCCCAGCTACTGTGAACTGGTCAAGCTTTCTCACTACCCGTCGATGACTTGCCTCGTTCCCATCCTTTGCTCGAGGGGCTTCAATAACCATAGTGTCAAACTTGAACGATTTCAGCTTCTTCTCGGCAAGTCTCCGGAATACTACCATGTATGAAGATACTAGATTCTCGCTTTGCACCTCAACCAATGCCAAGTTGGCGATAAAGTGCGTTACCGCTTCCATCTTGCCTGTTGCCGCACGCATCATCTCCTCGAAGGGGCCTGACCTGCATGCCGGATGAGGAATTCCTTGCGTAATTAGCCACTTCGAAATCAGCACGTGTAGCGTCTTCTCATCCGCCTTGAAGAAACGTTTCGCCAAAGACTTATTCCCCGCAGACGAACCAGTAGTAATAGGCGCAGAAGTAGTAGCATCATTCTCACCACCACAAGTCAAGTCTAAAACGACTCGGGTGTCATCTTCCGCACTCATGACATCGTCTTTCGCCTTTTGAGCTGTTGTCTGTTCTGCTAAAATCGCCAAAGGATGGTCCGCATGTCTCGACTTGATATGCTCCTTGGTGTTGCTCGTATTCTTCGTGCTGCGTAAGGCATCCTCCCAGCTGTAGGACGTGGTATTCTTCCGTGCCTTAATCTCCTCACAGCACAGCAGACAAATGTTGCGGTACACTTGGGTGGAAGGCTTCCACGGATTTCGCTTTCTGTAGGGTTTATCCAATACATGAATTAGGTCCCAGACAGAATCAGTAGTACCAACCTTCCTTGAGTGTGTCAATGAAAGCGGGACCCCTAAGTCAGAAACAGGAGAGGCCGGGGGAGGAGGCAGCACACTACGTAGGTTACCATCCAGAGGAGGTTTAATGGCCTTCACCTTGGCCACTTTCCCTTTCGCCGCAACCTTCCGACGCTTCACTGGTCGCACAACCGCAGTATCCGATGCCACGGCGACTTCAGGAGACGACACGAAATCGGAGTCGGATCCAGCCCAGATATTCCCCGACGCAGAAGAAGATGTAGCGGCGGGGACCGTCGAAGAGGTCGTCACGGCTGGTGTAGAGTCCTTAGCGGTCGGGTAAATCTTCTCTACACATGGTTGACTGCAGAATCTGCGTATCAACAGAGAAGAGGGTTAGACGTGGAAATAAGACACAACAATAAGCAAATTACATTTCATTCAACGACGACGTGTCTCCTTCAAATACCCCGATTGCACACAGGTGGTGAGTGGGCTTTCCGCATACGGTGCAAGGGTCTGTCTTGAGCTCAGGACCTTCCACACAGCCATGAACTGCACAAGGCATCTTCAGCCGTCGAATCCTGGTCGATCGCAATGGCGGTATCCAGTTCTTTTCTGAAATGGCAAACGACGCAGGACAGCCACAGGTTCGATGAGTGCTCAATGAGGGGCAGTTGCTTGTTCACTGGCTTTCTGGTAAAATAGTACTGTTCAGAGTACTATAGTATCGCCTCACCTGAGTAATACTAATACTAATAGTGAATACCACACTATACGGTATTAATAGCACTAATACTCAAATAGCATTAGTATTATTATTACTTTAGATTACTAGTTTGTCAAATACCCTTAACCCTCGCCGCCGAAGGCGGGGAGGGCAAACCGTGTAGAACTAAACCTAATTTACCGTTGCGTAGCGGCGGCGCTCGGCTAGTGGGATAAATATGATGCTAGGGCTCAAGTTTTTGTAGGAATAATTGCACGGCTTACTTGGAGCTCAGCATTGTGTAGCGAATGATCTAAATTAAACCCAGATTTATGGAATTAAAGAGGTCGATTTAGGCACATAGGGGTTCGGAGAGATTTTGGAACCTCAGAGGCGGAAAGGCATTGATCTTGAATAAAATCTAAACTACCGCCGCGTAGCGGCAGCGCTCGGCTCGTTAATATTAATATTAGATATTGATGCAGTAATATTGAGCTACATGTACTTTGAACTTTCTAAAAGAGGATTGCTACAGTAAACTAACATGTTCATGTGTAAAAAATACGAGACAATGAGTCGCAAATACGCAAATACGCCACGTTGGATAATCCCGAATACGCCAATGAACCTTAAACGAAAAGGATCACTACTGTAGACGGAGCATAGTGAATGACCATTGCTCAATGCTGCAAGTAGATGCTTTCGTTCGAGGCAAAAGGTCACCCCTGACGAGATCTCAACAAAACCTGTGACGTGTGACAGAAACTCAAGGAGCCCACTTCGATTTATGACGTACTGTCCGTCCGATCATGCTTCCTTTCGCTCGTGCGGTATCCACAGGTACACGAAACGATGGGTTTCCTCGCTTTTGGCATGACAAAATACTGAGCAGGGGCAATACCTTCCTTGCCTCTTCGACGTTGCAATGAAATTCCAGCTTGTGTTAAAAGCTTTCACGAAGAGCGAGGAGATTCAATTGATTGCCAAGTGGTCGCCTGTTGCATGTTGCAATGATTGTAAACGAACTTGGCGAAACGACGGCACAACCTCTCAAACCCGATCCCGACTTGCGTGGTAAACGTGGGGCTTCGTCACATTTGCGAGTCAGTTTTAGTGCGCGTGGAGGAAAGACCAGGTGGTTTCGAGGTTCATTCCTGCTACATGTATAAAGGTACATGTAGCCAAGAATGCAACGAATGACAAGGACCAACGACGTCGGTGGCAAACTTGCCCAAGTCGCCCTACTGTACTTTGCCACGCTCATTGCCGCAACCTCTTTGCATACATCCTACATGCACCTTTCCAACACCACCAATTTCGATGCCTTTGTGGATTGTCATGTTGCCCGGGCTATTCGCTGGTGTGGCGTGCGTAGAGGTTCTAAGATAGAAATTCAAGGTTTGAGCACCCGATCCCTCCGATTTAGCGTTTCGTAAAATTCTTTGGCGAAGAGCCTTTGCACATGCGACGCTGGCTCCTTTTGCTTCATGCTGTTTCTCGCGTCGCAGTGTACATGTACCAATTCGTATCGCAACCACTATGGATACGACTTCACATCTCCGCCACTTACCTGATGCAAGTCGTTGCCACCCTCCCCCCTGGCAGCTTGCCAGGGGGGGGAAACGTTGGCACCCCGATTGCCTTTGGTAAACAGCAAGGCGCACATTACCGGTATCAGAGATGGAGGTGGAGTACCAAGATAACCGAACTGGTCACACCTGCTGATTGGCTGGTTGCTCCGACCAGTTGTTTTGTGGGCCAGCGTTTTCCCTACTCCTACAGAGAGAGCGCCTATCTTACACACTATCCTCTACCGACGCTGGCTCTCACCACTCAGTCTGTCAATCGCACCGCTCTGTAGAGACAGCCACAGGAAGGAAGGCAAACGGGATCTCGCAACAGGAAACCATAGCAGCGAGCGAGCGTCGAGTTTTGGGAGGCGTGAGCGAGTGTGTGTATTAGCCTAAAGCGACAGGATACGAATTCTCGATTTTCCTACCCACGCAGGATCGGCAACAGGTTTTGCGCGGAGTATTAAGGCGTCACTTTAGGTGAAACACCAAAAGGCAACAAAAATGCGAGTGTATGTAGCGGCAATTGCAGCCGCCACCGCGTGGACTGTCGCAGCAGCGCAGACGACCCAGACAACTTCGACGGTGTTGACTTCATCGGGCAGTGGCACCATTTCGGCCAGTGCCGATTCGGTGCCATGTGTGTTCCGGTACTCGCTGCCGACAGGCACTAACCTGCCAAGCAGCGTGACCACCACGAAGTCGTCGACGTCTTCAGGCAGTGACTCGGACGACAAGCCCGACACATCTTCCGACATGTCTGGCAGTGTCGGCGACGGGTCGGACGACAACCCGGGCACGGTCGGGGTCGGTTCTGACGACTCAAGCGAGGCAAAAGACACCGGCTCGAGCGACGAGACTCAGGACACTTCTTCGGACACTTCCGGATCGACCACTATGACACCCACTACCAAGACGCCGACGTCCACGACGAAGACACCAACGTCCACGACGAAGACTCCATCGGCCACTACCAAGACACCTCCAGCAGCAACCAACCCGCCGAGCACGTCGACCGGGTCAACTACTTCGGAGGGATCTGCGGCCACTACGCTGGTTACTGTCGCTCCATCCGTTGAGACAACCTTAGGTTCGGACGATGGCCGTCGTCTTATGGGTGAGGCCGGCGAGGCCGGCGGAACCACGACGACTGCCGGAACTGCCGGCGTGTCGA
This sequence comes from Phytophthora infestans T30-4, assembly GCF_000142945.1. Classification (NCBI taxonomy): domain Eukaryota; phylum Oomycota; class Peronosporomycetes; order Peronosporales; family Peronosporaceae; genus Phytophthora; species Phytophthora infestans. Next base: position 583,944 of record NW_003303719.1, on the reverse strand, counting down.
CAGCGGTATCGACGGAAGCTTCGGGCTCCACCGGCATGACTACGACGGCTACCACTGCGCCGACAGCTACCACAGCCACGCCTCCGACGGCCAAGACGCCGACGTCGACACCTAAGACGCCAAGCTCGAATGCTAGCACGACAACAACAGCAACAATGGCACCGATTATGACCGGGTCGTCGTCAATGACCGGAACGGCAGGTGTGGTAGGAACTAACACTACGACAACTACCACGACGATTGAGTTTAGTTGTGACTCTACTTTCTACAGTGCATGGTCTACAATGGGTCTCACGTGTGGAGGTACCCAACTGGATGTGACGTCCGCTGCTGCGTCCGCTGAGTGTTTAATCTACTCCGGCACTTCGTCCGGCACGGAGATATCGGACTTGGCTACATGCATGTCGGTGTGCCGGTTCCCGGCCTGCAACAACGGCACGTGGGACTACACAGCATCGGACGGTATTAACTCGGAGATTTACGCAGGGTTAGACTTCCTAACTCTCATGAGTAACGCCGGCACCCAAGCGGCCGCGTCTGTCGCTACTGCAGTGCAGCAGCCGTTTTCGAACCTCACGTTTGCTGCTACTACTGAGTGTGACTACACTAGTGACAATTCCTTCAGCTCCTGTCAATGTGCCGGTGTGTCGAGCTACACACCGTCGTCTGGTGCCGGCGGTACCGGCACGGCATCCAACTCGCAGTATTCGGTGCCGGCAAACAAGGGTCTGGAAGACGCGAACCACTGGCCTGACGGTACGGCCAAGTCAAATGTTGACAAAGCCGGTATTGCCTCGACTACGATCGGTAGCAGTGCCGCAACAGTGTCGGTAGTAGCCGGTGGTGTCATGTCGGTCGCTAGTGGCATCGTTGGCGGCACCTCTGCCGGTGTGGCCTCCGGTGTGTCGGCCGCAGCCAGTGTCGGCATCACAATGGCTGCTGTGGATATCTGCCAGTTCTCTATCATGCTTAACCAGATGAACGTGGACGCTCGGCCTCGTTTCATGGAGAACATGGGCAAGAAGATGGCTCCAGCAGCCTTCACCTTCCTCCCGTTCGGCAAGAACAACGCTTCGTCGTCGGATGACCACTCGACGGACCAGTCCCGGCGTCTGCTTACCGGCAGTAGCTCGAGTGGCAGCTCCGGCTCGGGCTCTTCGACGTCGACTACCGGTGTGCAGGGCATGGAGAAGTACGCGTCTCTTATCGGCGTGGACCCGGACATGTTGTTCTACTTGGCCGTGGCCGGCATTGCCTGCATGGTCGGCGTCCTGTTCGGTGCGTACGCGCTGGCAATGGGCGTCTGCTTCTTCTTGGTGCAGGACTTCCCCACGTTCAGTAAGAAATGGCTGGATAAAGCCATCGGCGTGCTCATGATGATCCTCATTCTGTCCGAGTATGTGGTCGGCGCCACGGCCATGTACCAGATCTGCTACTGCCTGGACCACGACTCGGTGGACGTGAGTTTCTTCCTGGCGATCCTGGCGCTGCTGGGTCTGGCCTTTGGGACGATTCTGTACGGCGTCGTGGTCATCAAGAACAACGAGGACGAGCTGCGGGACTTGGGGACCAAAGACCATTTCGACAAGAAGTTCCACGCGCGCTACGGGCCGCTGTACGACGAGCACAGCTTCGAAGGCCGCTTCTTCTTCGCGCCCAAGCTGCTGCTGGCTCTGCTGTGTGGCATGACCACGGGCATGGTCTGGATCCAGGGCTTGTGGCAGATTATCGTGCTCATCGCGCTGCACATCGCCTTCCTCCTGTACCTGGAGATCAAGCAGCCGTACCCGACGGCGTTCGTGCAGAAGACGTCGAGCTTCGTCATCATCATCAAGATCTCGGCGCTCTTCCTCAGCTTCTTCCTGCTCTCGAGCGCCACGAGCTTCACCGAGAGCATCCCGGACGATCTTCGGGAGGGCGTGGCCTTTGCGATTGTCGGCTTGCAGGTGCTCGTGCTCGTGTGTCTCATGATCCGCCAAGTGTACATCTTCTACCGCACGTGGAAGCTCAAGCGGGACGGCGCGGACGACAAGACGGTCACGGTGCAGACCACCAACGCACGGGAAGGCTCCGAGGCCTTCTTCGCACTGGGGGGCGAGCCACAGTACTACAACAATAGCAACAACAACAACCACCACCAGAGTCGAGGAGGCTCCATGGCCGTGCTGGGGGACGACACGACGCCCAAGATGCAGGACCCGCGCCAGTACGCGCAGGAGACCCCGTCCAACGCCAACTACTACGGCAACCGACCGCTAAGAGGGCTGCAGCCACAAGCCAACAACCAGATGCAACGCACCCACTCGGTCGTGCAGCACCAGAGCCACCGCAATAACGAAGTCGACCTGTAGAAAACTGAAGTGGTGCGGACACTAGACGCATGGATATTCGGCGTCCTGTGTTGAGACACCGAGCGAGAGGCTTTTGTTGTTAAGTTTTTGCTTCGTCTAATAAGCACTTTGTGTTCTTCATTTAGTAGTGTCGTGTTGCTTGCTGAAGTAGTATTTTTTTAATTTTACTATTTCAAGTCAACAGCAAAATACGATAAAGTTTTTTTTATCCTGAGCGAAACCCTAAAACAAAGCCCGCAGCGAACCCACTGCCAGCAGGGAGACTGAACTCCAGCACTTTCATCACCGACTTGTACATGGAGTCCAAGTCTTTCGTATCAAACACGCCGTCCTACAAAATATCGCACAATATCAGTCTCTCATCTGCACCAAACCCACGACTGCACTGTATCATACCTTGTTAATATCAAGATAGCTCTTGAAATCCCGCTCCAGTTTCTTGTAGTCGACGTCCACGTATCCAGAGTAACTCGCACATTGCAATAGTACGAACATCGACCCAATCGCCACAGCCCCCAACTTGGATACTTTCTTTAAAGCAAAGCCAGAACACGCGCCCATACAGAAACCCCAGGTGATCTGCCCAGCTTTGCCAGAGACCAGGAACTCGTCCATTTTCTTCTGCAGATTACTGTAATCCTCTGGTAGCAGCTCCGCGAGCTTGGCAATAACGATAGTGGATGCGTCCTGTACCATTTTCTTGGCCTTTTCCACGGGATCTTCGTCCTTATCGTTGCTCTTATTGGACTCACAAGCGGTAGGCTGGAGCGCCAGGGTGCCACACGCTGTGGCTGCCAAGGCCGCGGACTTCCAGTAACTCAGTACATTGCCATTAGCTGCTTGGCGCCACGTACGCTGCGTTTCTCCCAGCTCTAGACCTCTTTAAATCCAGATGTCAGATATAACTTATATAATTTAACATAGGATGTTAGGTTTGTTCACCTGAAGGCAATTACGGCACTGGGACGCGCCGCCTTCGTGTGCACCTTGAGCAGCGGGGCGGTGGGGGTCTGGCTGAAGCGACGAGCCTGCTGGATCACGCGCGTACGCGTCGGCGTGCCGCTGATAAGACCGCGCAGCATATTAATGACAGGGTCTGAAGCGGAGTGAACATGAACCCATAGGCGCTATAGAACACACACCAGAGAATTTTAAAACTACTGTACTGTACATTATTTTGATATTTAAGTAAAGACTTTTGCAAAAATTTAAACTGCCTGAAAGTGCTTGCGCAATTTATAAAAGTTTTGCATTTTTACCTCGAAGTAATTTTAATACCGGTACATTCACAAGTTCTGTAGTAATGGGAAACTTTTACTTCGAAGTAGATTAAATAATTCAAGCAATTTAAAGTTTTACAAGTCATTGCAATTTTCACTTTGCCTTAAGTTGCATCATAGTCCCACCACATTTCAGCTGAAGTTGTATGTTGCGGCAGCGGAAAGTGCCGTGTTCGTCACGCGAGGGGGGGGGGACCTCATGAAAATGGCGTAGGCTCACCACGGGACTAACAACCTCACCGAGAGATGGCTCACAGAGCTGTGTAGTATATATGCTCTACTATACTGTTAGCATTATCATTCGTGTAATCAAGCGTCCGATACCTTGTCGATCGGTTTCTTCTTTCAAAGTGCTGATTTCGCCTGGCTGGTTTGTTGTTAAACAAAACCAACAGACTCGGCAACCAGATATCTGTACTGTATTAATAGCCCCCTCTTGTTCAGTACCGGCTTCGGTGGGTCGCTTTACCGCGACGAAACTCTGTCTCACCGAGTTTCCAACGATCGGTGGTTGTTAGCAACACGGCAGCAACGCGACGGTATTGCTGAAGTGTCGTTCTCACACCATTCCGCCCTACAGGATGCACACAACACTTGTCTACACTGCTGAAGGCGAAGCTAGTAATTGGAGAGGCACCCGTGCATCGTCACATTGAGCGTGGGCAGCTTACATCACCACTGAAAGCTGTACCTGTACAGCACTGTATCATTTCATGTTTTGTGCTTGCTCGCTGTTTTACTTGGATCAAACGCGTGGAGCTCGCACTGAGTACATGTACTAGAGCTTCTGAATCAATTGTCGAGAAGGCGACGACAAGAGCGAACTGCGCTGGATCGCTCGTTGATTGCGGGCATTATCGATGGCCCAACTCAACTTGAGCTTTCCGACATCATGGAGTTGTCTTTCAAAGGCGGCTTCGGGCTTGGTTCTTAACATGGCGTTTTCGCGAAAACAAGAGACACATTTGACGAAGGCTGAGATACCAGGACAGAGAGCAGCGCGTTTTCAAAGAATTTCTTGGGCTTTTTGAGCTCTAAACAAGAAGCTTCACCCAGACAAGTGGCGGCAGGCGACGGTTCTGGACGGAGCGCGCGATCCAGGCGCATTGGATAGTGAGGCCTCCAAGCATTGCGAGCCTGTCAACCCTGAGAGCCTTTCAACTTGTTATCCATCCGTCAGTCGCCACCAGCCTTTCCAAACGAGGTCACGACAGTCGACAGAGACATCTTCGTCCTCGCAAAGAATGGAGTTTCAAGTGCTCCATGCTCGCCTTGAATCCGTCACCTCGTTCTGGAACGAGCTCTAAAGTGTGTGATCGCACCGAATTTTTGCACTGAAGGTTAAGGCACACAAAGACAAAACGTGGAGACGAGGAGCGATCGAACACAGCAGACATTGACCAATTTCTTAGGCGTCAAGAATGCTATCGCTGGCGACAAACTCTGGCGTTCGCACCCACATGAGTGCACATGCAACACTTTGGCCACACTAGTCAAATGAATTCCATGGCATACGCCAAGGTTTGAAGCGTTGCAATCCATTGCTCCTTCCCCCAAACGTCGTTGAAGATACATTTTGCCTAGTCCACCGATAAATCCGCATACTTTTGGCTCTCTATTTGATAAACTCAACTACCGTAGTGGATGAATCTATGTAGTACTATGCGCATCCGTTTATATTGAACTCTAATGGTGGCACCCCCATAGGATAGGTGCCGTTCCAAAGGCATGTTTGGTTCCATTGCGCAATGCAGACAGTGCGCATCGCTGACCCTGTTTATAGTACCGCAACGAGATAAGGGCGATCGATGGGAGCCACGCAGGTTGTATGCAAAAAAGATTCGTTGTCGTCGTGCTCGCACTTCGTCGTCTTCATTTACACAAACGACTCAGAGCCCTTAAGTTGTTCGGTCACTTTGACTAGGGATGGCCAAGTTTAATGTGCATGATGTGGCGTTGCCGGAGCTCAAACTTTCCCCGGAGCGTCAAGCTGCATTGATCGCCGAGGTCGAGGCGGTTGTTCAGAACACGCTCGAGCTGCGATCAGCTTTCGCCGCTGGCGGCCGCCAGCTCGACACGTCGGCGTGGAAGCTCGTGAGGACCAAGGACGATGTGCGCGCGTACCGCTCGCGTCGCGCATTGCACGGCGTGGATCCGTCCGAGACGCGTACGGAGACGTCGGACGCGCTTTCGTCATCGTCGTCTAACAGCTCTCGAACGACTATGAACAAGCTCACTGCTTCTAGCACTTCTTCCCACGACAGCGACCGTCTCCGTGCCAAGAAGTCTGCGCGCCCACCTGCCGTGGTGCTGTCCGGTACCGTCGACGGCACGGCCGAAGATGCCGTTTTGGGTATGCTGGCGGATTCCGAACAGCACTGCATGATGCGCCAGTCGTATCTAGGCACAGAGCTCGAGGACTCCCGTTTGCTGTATGTTTTAGCCCGTCCAACGCCGCAAAACCCGTTCGCGTTCATTGGCATCAAGTGGGGCCGACAGACGTACGGCCGCTTCAGTCAGCCACGAGACTTCGTGTTTCTGGAGTCCACAGGTATCACTAAGGACTCACGTGGCGAGATGGTTGGTTACGGTATCCGCCAGTCGACGGATCTATCGGACGTGCTGACGTTGCCGCGATCTCAAGATGTGCTTCGTGGCCAGTTGTCCGTGTGCCAAACGTTCGCCAACAGTGGCGTTCCCGTTGCCGGTTCGCGTCATCACTCGGCTGAAATGTTCTCTCGAGCGTTTCTACAACTGGACGGCGACGTGCCGGTGAGCGTGGCCGCCTCGGCGTTCGCTGAGAAGCTCATGGCGCTCGTGAACACTATGGAGTGTGCGACCGCCTACAAGCTCACATGGATGATGAGACAGTCTTCTCGTCAGGCTCGTCCGGGCACGAGCGTCCACGGCACAAGTAGCCACTGTGCCAACTGCACGCGCAGTCTCAACAAACTCACTAACCTGCTGCTATCGCGCGGGGGCACGTGCCAGGTCTGCCGTCGCTCTTACTGCGGCAAATGCTCGGTGTACAAGAAGATCTCGATCGGTATCGGTAACGAGGTGATGCAGAAGTCGATGCTCTTCTGTCTCGAGTGTCTCTTGGAGGCGAAGCACATCTCGGCTCGCGAAGTGGCCGTGGACCAGCAAAAGTGGTAGTTATTCCCCCGTAGTTAGACTGAGAGGGTGTAGCTCTCAATGAATGGGCTACACAAAGCTGCTACATTGACCTCGTGGGACGCTTGAGTAAAGTAGTCGTGTAGGGCTCTCTGGATAGATATGAAATTCATAGCAATTTAAAAAAAAACATTTCAGCAGAAAAAGTTTCTTGAAATTGCGTGGTGAAGATACCGGTATAGTCGAGATGAGAACATCGCGAAAGAACCAGCTCTTGGACAAATTGAAGATGCGATGACTGCAGCTCGCTTGAAGTGACCTTCCCCTCGATTTGTATATGTACGCCCATAGACAAACATCCTGCCCTATTAAAGAGTGACCAAAATGCGAGAAGCTGCTTCTTAAAAAAAAAGCAACGTTCGTGACGACTTGAAACCGAAAAGACGACGAAGAAAGTTGCTTGTGCGTGCTGGAACCGGACGCTCAGATTATTTCTCTGGCCCGCGCTGACAAGTAATCGGCCTGTCGGTTTGAGCCGGCGCCGGCTATGAGTGATCACGCGTACGTTTAAAAGTACCGAGAGCACTAACCGTCAAGTATGGTTTCGCGCATTTCGTGTACGAGAATTAGTGTTCGAAAAAAAGCGTTCGTCGCCTTCACAATATCAAACCTGAACTCCGGCCATGCCAGATCCTTTACATAATTTTTCAAATATGTGGCCACTTCAACCAAAGTCATCAAGCAAACTTCAGTGATTCACTTCGATAGAGTTCAAGGTTGCTGAACACTTGTGCTGAATTTATGTTCGGTAGCGCTAGAGATCCCATCTCAAAGCTAAGACCTAGAGGAACCTGTCAGATGCTGCAGATAAATACCACAACCTACAAGGAGCTTACGCTTGAGAAAGTTGGAAAGCAGCAGATGCCTCCATTAGCCTCAGCCAGCTGAAAACCTGGCTGTTTGGTAATGCCTTATGTAAAAAGTTACCAGCGCCACTGGCTGTGAGCTGGTGCCGCCAGCTCACACCAAATCGTGCCGGTCCAACAGAACGACAAGTCTCAGATATGCTATGACGCTCGCGTTCGAGCAACCCGATTTCAAACCTCACGTCAAGTTTGGCTTTGCTTTTCTCAAGGAAATCACTCAAAGATTTTGTCTTTCTTAGATAGCCATGAGTCGGCGTCGATCGACGCTCCAATGTTCAGAACGCCGAGCTTGACACGTGTTGTAGATCCGGGCGTGGACGGTGCGCTCAAGTCTCCACTGACATGCAATTGATATTGACGCACATCGCACTGGCAGCAGGCAAGATAAAGGCGATTGATGTGCCAGCCAGTGCTTTCCACCTGGAGAGTGTTGATGCCTGAACTTCTTCACAGGCACCACGGTCAGAACAGCCCTCATTAAAAGAATCTGCGCGTCGTCGACAAGTGATATTTACGATGCCCAAGTTTAATGTCAAGGAGGTGGATCTGCCCCCGTTCGAGATAACCCCCGAGCGTAGAGTAGCTCTGCTGGCTGAGGTGGACGCAGTCGTGCAAAATACTCTCGAGCTGCGAAGTGCCTTTGCAGCGGGCGGACGGCAGCTTGACACGTCCGCTTGGAAGCTCGTCAAAACCATGGACGACGTCCGCGCGTACCGCTCGCGTCGCGCACTGCACGGCATCGCGGATAATACCGATTCACGCGCCGACACGGCTGACGTCGTCTCGAGATCTTCCTCGTCAAACTCCAGCTCGCAGCGATCAACTATGGACAAGATTGCTAGCCTCGTGTCGTCTACCTCATCAGGTAGCGAAAACCAGTTCCGCAAACAGAAGAAGTCGGCCCGACCACCTGCCGTCGTCATCTCCGGTGTCATTGATGGGACGGCGGAGGACGCGGCGTTGGGTATGCTCGCCGACACGGAGATGAACGCCAAGATGCGCGAGTCATATCTGGGCACGGAGCTCGAAGACGCGCGTCTGCTTGCTGTGCTAATACGCCCGACACCTGAGCACCCACTCAACTTCATCGGCCTCAAGTGGGGCTTGCAGTCGTATGGCCGTTTCAGTCAGGCCCGCGACTTCGTGTTTCTGGAGGGCTCCGCTCTCACGACCGATGCCAAGGGGGAGGTCGTGGCGTACGGCATCCGCCAGTCTGTCGACGTGTCCGACATCATTAATCTGCCGCGTCCGCCGAACACTATTCGTGGCAACATGTCCGGCTGTCAGACGTTCGGAAACAGGACTGAGACGAGTGCTTCGCGTCACAACACGGTCGAGCAGTTCTCACGTGCGTTCCTTGAGATGGATGGCGACCTCCCTGTCAGCGTGGCGGCTGCTGCGTATGCGGAGAAGCTCATGGCCCTTTCCATCAGTATGGAGTGCGCCAATGGTCACAAACTTACGTGGTTGATGAAGCAGGCAACGAAACAGGTGCGTCCCGGCACCGGCAGCGTTTTGAGCCGCATGACAACAACCAGCCATTGCGCTAACTGCACACGCAGCCTGAGCAAGTTCAGTACGCTGGTGCTGCAGCGTGGCGGCACGTGTCAGATCTGCCGCCGTGTGCTCTGTAGCAAGTGCTCCGTGAGTAAGAAGATCTGTGTGGGGCTTGGCACTGAAGTTCTGCAGAGGTCGATGCTCTTCTGCCTGTCGTGTCTGCTGGAGGCCAAGTCCCTCCCAGCACGGAATGTGGCCATCGATAAGCTCAACTGGTAAACTCGTCGCTAACGTGTGCCAGCACCTGTGTAGATAGATATTGAATCCAGCTCCAAACGAATATGAATGTCGTGAATGCTCGCATTCCTCGTTATTGATACGAAATACGACAGCATGGATGCCGTTTTATCATTTTGACCAAGTACGCGAAGAGCTCACGACTCGTTGTTGAAGAGCTCTAATGGTCAAGTTGTTGAGCAAGGCGTTTCTGCAACACAGAAGCAGCAATCTCGGCGAGAAACAAGCCAAACAGGTGTAGAGGTGGAGCGAGCGAATCCTGCTCAACGCCGGGACGAAAGGTTGTGAGCTTCACCATGAAGAAAAGGCCTTTTGAGCGTCGATTATAAGCTCGAAATCTGTTGCACGGCACTCGTAACGATATTGCTCTAGATCCGCTACCCGCAGGATAATTAAAGTTATCCTGCGTCTCTGTTGAGTCCAATTGACAACACTTTGTGTCTTGTTTGCAGCGCTAGTGCTGCCAGGAATTGTCAGACAACAAACCAATCTGTACGCACGAAGTACTGTACATGCAGAGACCTCAATAACGGCGACCTGCTCGGGTGTTGTTGCTATTAGCATGACCGAGTATTGCTGGCCAACGAAGGCTACTGAGCGCATATCACACAGGGCGGACTGTAGCTGAAATCCCAAAGCTTCAAATCGTCGGCACCAAGAACCGTGATCTTGACTCAAGAATCTTGAGTCACCAACAAGGTGTGCGGGTCAACGTGTCACCTTCAGCTGCCGCTTAATTGTCGGAAAGTTGTCATCACGGTGCGACGGTGTCGCTTGAAAAGTGGATTACTTGCAGGAGCACTGAGGGGTTTCAGCCAAAAAACTACATGTATCTTGAAATTCAGCGATGGCCACAGGTGCCTGATGCATCGTGTGCAGCCATGGATAGGCGTAAGAAGTGAGCTGTCCGCTTGAAGTGGATTCCACACTGAAGTAAGACTCCGAGTCTTGCAGCCAAGGAGCTGCTTGTGGTTCTATGATGGCGCTCGACTCGGAGTCGTTCCTACAACACAACTACAACGTCACGACATCAGGTTGAGAGCAACACAATCGGTTGTTGTGTTGCTACGTAATTTATCTACGTTTTCTTTACTGTGAAAATTTCCGACTAAATTGAAAATTCGCAAGATCCAGTTTTCGCACTTAAGTACGATCCCCCCCAAATCATTTCCAGCCTCCCATTTTTGTATTTTGAATAAAGACACGAGAAACCAGCCTCCAGCTATTATGACACCAGCGAAGAAGGGTTGGCAGGCAAACGCGCGCCCCTTAAGCTCAGCGACGAGAGCTAAGGGAGGGAAGGACGTGACGAAGAAGAAGGGGAGACCGTCGAAGCCACCACGCGCGAGCTCGCTGAGAATCGACGCACCTGGTAAGTCGCGTTTGTATTAAGTTTCTAAATCGATTTACCAACACAACGCTGATGTCACTTTTAGCTACTGATGCAGCTACGTACTCTTCGCCTGGACCAATGGTAACCAAGCCTGCAAGCGCGCCCGGGCAGAACACGTCGGGTAAGCTGTTGCCATGTGACGTAGTGTATCGTGTCTGCTTACCCGCTTTGTTTCTTTTGTTTTTGCGTTGCATTAAGCGCAAGATGCGTCCTCTGGGCCGTTCGACACGAGCACACAAGCGCCAAATGCTACCCTACGCGAGCGTAAACCCATCGACTACGTGTTTGCTGTCCAAGGCTTTGCAGTGGACGATGACAATGATAAGGATTATGACCCGGAGCGCGATCCTGCCGACGGACGGGACGATGCTCTCGAAGATATCCTCAGTACTATTCGGACCGTCGATCAAGGACGTCACGCAGAAACCAGCATCGACAGGCTCAAAGACAATACGGACAATGCCAAGGAAGCCAACGATGGAGAGGACTTCGACGACAAAAGGAAGTGCGATGGCGAACAACATGTGACGGGTACGCCAAGTCAGTTACGTTACCTGAAAAAACTAATTGTCACTGCTCTTAATTACTAGGTTGTGAGGCATCCATTCTACGCTTTGTGCAAGCTGCGCGAGAGGAGGCCGAGAAAGCTGCTCGAGAGGAGGCCGAGAAAGCTGCGCGAGAGGAGGCCGAGAAAGAGGTTGCGAGCTGTCATACAGCTGCTGAAGACGACATGAAGCCGGTATCTGGACAGGGGCACATTAAGGCAATCGATGGTGCCACGGAAATCACTGTCGAAAATGGCACAGCGGATGCCAATACTGCGATTCGTGACGCCGGCGGGACCGTACTACACAAAGTCAACCTCAATGAAACCAATCAGGAACTCACTTTGTGTACGTTTACATTTGTGTTGCTTGTTAAGTTACTGCGTATGCTGTTGGTTATGTTGCTGACTATGTTGCTTATGTGTTGCTTCATATGTTGCTACAAATATTTTTGCTTTATTGTTAAAGGCTCGGGATCTGAAAGAAAGCACACAAAAAAACGGGTTCATTCCCAGATCGACGAGCCAGAAATGAGTACAGACCCGACAGCTAAGAAGACTCGTAAAAGCACAGATCCCGTTCCCAAGCCAATTGCGCAAGTCCACACAGCTCGCAAGCCTACACGTCGAACGAAAACTTGGCAAATTCGGGAAACCATGAAGAAATCCCACACATCAGTGACAAATTATGTGCCGAAGCTCCCGAAGAAAGCATTTAAAGACTGGAGTGAGTTCAATGACATACTGGCGGATTACGCGGCGAAGAACTACTTGTGTTACCGGGTTAGAAGCTCGGAAACCCGGGCCAAGTACAACAGGTACATGAACTCATTGTTTGATTATATTTGTGTTTTCTTACATTATGTATGGGTGTATGATTTTGTAGCCGACATGGAATTACACAGCTTCCATTAAAGATGACGCACAGTTTTAAGCGGATGTGGTGCACTCACGGATCGTCACAAGAATCCCGCGGCAAAGGCCGCCGTGACTACGATTTACGCTTTACCGGTTGTGAAGCAGGTTTCCTCGTTCGCTCTGAGCGTGTCGTCGTGGATGGTCAAGCCACATGGCAAGTGATCGTTGCACCAGGAACGGAGGTGAGTCTCTGTTTAAGTACCCTGTTAGAAAGAGATATTAATATCTGATTGATTCACAGATATCGCTACACAACCACAAGACCAATAAAACAATCTACGACTCGTATCGTGGGGCGAAGTCAATGCCACTCACCCCGCAAGTCCGCCAAGAACTTGGTCTTTTGACCGAGATGAAGACGCGCACGGCTGACATTAATCGATACTTGTCGGACAAGCTAGGTGGGTGCTACTATTAGGCCACTTGCAGTTGTATATTTATTCTGACGTATTTTTTTCAATTTAATGATAATTTTGATATGATTTCGGATACAGATATGGTGCTTACGCCTCAGCTGACAAGAAATCTTGTGCAGCAAGTGCTCGGCGAGTCGAGTACTGAGAGATCCAAGGTTATCCTGGGCAATTTTGCCGACGAGGATAGTGGTAATGATGTACTTCTCGTCCAGGATCAGCTTGATATTACTGCATCATTGCGATGCAATCGTCAATTCAGAAGACATGCTTCGAGTCCTGGGGAGACAGCTTGGTCATGGACTGGACACATGGACCAACAATCTGGGGTACCATTTAGGTATGTCCAACTCAGTTGTTTGTAGTTCTGATGAAAAAAACATTAAAAAATTAACTAAAATGTGTCACCGTTCTATAGGCAGTCTTGTTGCAACATCAGCAACGGGAAGAGGAATTCCAGTTATTGATTTCCTTGCTCTTGATCAGAAGGCAGCTACGATGAAGTACATCATCGAATTTTTCAAGCGGAAAAACCCGACTTGGCGCAGTGTTCAAAGTGTCGTCATCGATAAGGACTTTGTCGAATGGCGGGTTCTTGAGAAAGCTTTCCCGAACGCTAAGATACTTCTGTGTCAATTTCACGCGTTGACGTATTGGCGGAAGGTCTGCCGACGTCCCAAATATGATCTGAAGATGGCTCAAAGAGATGCGATGGAGACTGCCTTTGCGAAATTGATTTATTGGTAAGAATTTTTAATGTTGTGTTGCTTTCTGTGTTGCTTATTTTATTTATTACCTATGTCTCCAGCAACTCACAGTCTAGGTTTGACGCTGAAGTAGACGTGTTTACCCGGAGGTGTGAAGAAGCGTGCCCCAAGCTGCTTGGAGTATTTTCCAAAGAAACTGGAAACCATGTAGTTTCCATGTGGGCAAAGCCACGCTCGAGGAAAATGCTTCACTGCTGGTAACACGACGACCCAACCGCATCGAGCCTAATTGGAATCAGCTAAAGCTGCTTCTTGGGAAGAAACCGCGAATCGACTTCACGATTAGTGGTGTATTGGCACACCAGTCAACGGTTATTCGACAGCAGGTCGCTGCCATGCGCAAGCACTCGACCACTGATCGCCAACCAGTTCGGGTCCCCACGTTTCTTTCTCTTTTGGCGAAACACATGAACGACGACACGCTAGCGAAAGTGCGGGACCAGTGGGATTATCTTATGGTGATTTTGGCTCAGAACACATTTGCCAAACGACTAAGTGACGTGGGTCAATGGCTAATAAGCACGCAAGGAAGCATTTTCCAGTGTAACGACTTCGAGTGGAGCTGTTCCTGCCTATTTTATTGCACCTACCATCTACCTTGCCAGCATCTGATGTATATCGCCGCGCAAAAACACCAGTTTGAAAAAATGCCGGCTTCGAGTATTCGGCCACGTTGGAGCATGACAGAAATGGCGAAGCTTGATGAAGCCTTCAGCCGTGGGATAGCGTCGTTGCAGTCAGTTCAAGACAAGCTGAAAGATACACCCGAGTCATCCTCGCACAGCGACTTTACTCAATGCCCAGCAACACACAAAGCAACACACGGCGCTGAAGCAAAAAAGGAGTCTCTTGAAGCAGCACAAGTTGAGCAAGAGTCTAAAGTTTGGGAGCAGGAGAACAGTCCCGCTGGAGAAACAACCTCGACACTTCTCGCCTGTCAAAACGCGTGATTTACGTAAAAATGCGGCGTCGTGAGCGTGCGAATGTTGTCGTTCTGTCTTCTGAAGAAAAATACTGCTACGCCAAAGCTGTATTTGAACCTGTGCTGGATTATCTATCTCAACTATCTAGCCCAAAATTCTACATGGCACTACAGTCATGGCGGGAAATAGTACGCAGGGGTATGCGAGAAAGGGACACCACGTCATCGCAGAAAATGGCGGATTCCGATTCAGAGTCGGGCGACGACAGCGACGATTCAGAGAGTGAAAGTGCATCTGAAAGTGCATCTGAAATTACACCCGCCGATCTAATGGAGTCAATGAAGTTGATTCGACAGCTTGAAGAAGAAAAGAACGGAGAGTTTTCTTTTGCACCTGCGGCTGTACACACATCATCGTCTACAGTGGAGCTGTCCCTGCCTATTTTATTGCACCTACCATCTACCTTGCCAGCATCTGATGTATATCGCCGCGCAAAAACACCAGTTTGAAAAAATGCCGGCTTCGAGTATTCGGCCACGTTGGAGCATGACAGAAATGGCGAAGCTTGATGAAGCCTTCAGCCGTGGGATAGCGTCGTTGCAGTCAGTTCAAGACAAGCTGAAAGATACACCCGAGTCATCCTCGCACAGCGACTTTACTCAATGCCCAGCAACACACAAAGCAACACACAGGCGCTGAAGCAAAAAAGGAGTCTCTTGAAGCAGCACAAGTTGAGCAAGAGTCTAAAGTTTGGGAGCAGGAGAACAGTCCCGCTGGAGAAACAACCTCGACACTTCTCGCCTGTCAAAACGCGTGATTTACGTAAAAATGCGGCGTCGTGAGCGTGCGAATGTTGTCGTTCTGTCTTCTGAAGAAAAATACTGCTACGCCAAAGCTGTATTTGAACCTGTGCTGGATTATCTATCTCAACTATCTAGCCCAAAATTCTACATGGCACTACAGTCATGGCGGGAAATAGTACGCAGGGGTATGCGAGAAAGGGACACCACGTCATCGCAGAAAATGGCGGATTCCGATTCAGAGTCGGGCGACGACAGCGACGATTCAGAGAGTGAAAGTGCATCTGAAAGTGCATCTGAAATTACACCCGCCGATCTAATGGAGTCAATGAAGTTGATTCGACAGCTTGAAGAAGAAAAGAACGGAGAGTTTTCTTTTGCACCTGCGGCTGTACACACATCATCGTCTACAGTGGAGCTGTCCCTGCCTATTTTATTGCACCTACCATCTACCTTGCCAGCATCTGATGTATATCGCCGCGCAAAAACACCAGTTTGAAAAAATGCCGGCTTCGAGTATTCGGCCACGTTGGAGCATGACAGAAATGGCGAAGCTTGATGAAGCCTTCAGCCGTGGGATAGCGTCGTTGCAGTCAGTTCAAGACAAGCTGAAAGATACACCCGAGTCATCCTCGCACAGCGACTTTACTCAATGCTCAGCAACACACAAAGCAACACACGGCGCTGAAGCAAAAAAGGAGTCTCTTGAAGCAGCACAAGTTGAGCAAGAGTCTCAAGTTTGGGAGCAGGAGAACCAGTCCCGCTGGAGAAAAAACCTCGACACTTCTCGCCTGTCAAAACGCGTGATTTACGTAACAATGCGGCGTCGTGAGCGTGCGAATGTTGTCGTTCTGTCTTCTGAAGAAAAATACTGCTACGCCAAAGCTGTATTTGAACCTGTGCTGGATTATCTATCTCAACTATCTAGCCCAAAATTCTACATGGCACTACAGTCATGGTGGGAAATAGTACGCAGGGGTATGCGAGAAAGGGACACCACGTCATCGCAGAAAATGGCGGATTCAGAGTCGGGCGACGGAAGCGACGATTCAGAGAATGAAAGCGCATCTGAAAGTGCATCTGATATTTACACCCGCCGATCTAATGGAGTCAATGAAGCTGATTCGACAGCTTTGAAGAAGAAAAGAACGGAGAGTTTTTCTTTTGCACCTGCGGGCTGTACACACATCATCGTCTACAGTGGAGCTGTCCCTGCCTATTTTATTGCACCTACCATCTACCTTGCCAGCATCTGATGTATATCGCCGCGCAAAAACACCAGTTTGAAAAAATGCCGGCTTCGAGTATTCGGCCACGTTGGAGCATGACAGAAATGGCGAAGCTTGATGAAGCCTTCAGCCGTGGGATAGCGTCGTTGCAGTCAGTTCAAGACAAGCTGAAAGATACACCCGAGTCATCCTCGCACAGCGACTTTACTCAATGCCCAGCAACACACAAAGCAACACACGGCGCTGAAGCAAAAAAGGAGTCTCTTGAAGCAGCACAAGTTGAGCAAGAGTCTAAAGTTTGGGAGCAGGAGAACAGTCCCGCTGGAGAAACAACCTCGACACTTCTCGCCTGTCAAAACGCGTGATTTACGTAAAAATGCGGCGTCGTGAGCGTGCGAATGTTGTCGTTCTGTCTTCTGAAGAAAAATAC
The DNA here is from genome assembly GCF_000142945.1 of Phytophthora infestans T30-4. Classification (NCBI taxonomy): domain Eukaryota; phylum Oomycota; class Peronosporomycetes; order Peronosporales; family Peronosporaceae; genus Phytophthora; species Phytophthora infestans. Next base: position 567,062 of record NW_003303719.1, on the reverse strand, counting down.
TGCTACGCCAAAGCTGTATTTGAACCTGTGCTGGATTATCTATCTCAACTATCTAGCCCAAAATTCTACATGGCACTACAGTCATGGCGGGAAATAGTACGCAGGGGTATGCGAGAAAGGGACACCACGTCATCGCAGAAAATGGCGGATTCCGATTCAGAGTCGGGCGACGACAGCGACGATTCAGAGAGTGATAGTGCATCTGAAAGTGCATCTGAAATTACACCCGCCGATCTAATGGAGTCAATGAAGTTGATTCGACAGCTTGAAGAAGAAAAGAACGGAGAGTTTTCTTTTGCACCTGCGGCTGTACACACATCATCGTCTACACCTTTGCCAATTCAAACTCGTGGTAGTGTAAACCAAAACGGAGTGTCCCTTATTTAGAAATTTATTTTTTTAAAAAATTAGAAATCCCCAAAATTAATCCAGACCAATACGGATTTAGTGTAAAGCAAAATGATAAAGTATATCTTGTTCGATGGTCGCCTCGATAAGAGTATCTTGTCTTCTACAGTACTGCACATGCACCACGTACATTACATTAGTGCATTGGCTATAGCCACGAGCGCCCCGCACCGGACGCCGTTATCAGTGTACGAACTCCTCTTAACGCTGACCGTCCAGGCAAGGAGCCCCAACACGAGCGCTTGATGGCACGTCAATCGCTGATGCGCCGTTTTTGAGACGCAAACTCAGAGCTGCAACCCCTCTCCTTCCATTCCCCACGGCCGGTTAACATCTGCAAGCGCAGCCCAAAGCTCTCATCCTTGATGTACTCTGTCTAATCGGGTTGCTGGCCGTCTTGGTCCCTCTATCGATAATTATGCAGGCTGTACAAGCTGAGAGGTCACTGTGTGCACCCACACTCTCGTGTTCTGGCGCCCATACGCAGGTTCACGCCCCCTTAAATCTTTGTGTGTTATCCAGTCCGCAGCGCGCCCGTAGTTCGTATTGCTGGATGTGTCACTCGCGTTCTTGCCAGTTTGCACTACACTAAATCTACATTGCTCTAAAAACTAATTTTGTAAAATTATTCCTCAAATTTAGATGTTACTTCGGTTACTTCACTCCGTTTTGGTTTACACTACCACCAGTTTGGATTGGCAAAGGTGTAGAGTCAAAGCAGAATGTATGCTAAATCACCATGAAAGACCTAATTCGGGTCTTACAACGACGGCGCAGACACTGACACAGGATTGGCGGCAAACAATGGAGTCGCCTCCAGCCAAATGTGAGCCATCTAAAACTGTGGAGCTCCGAACAAAGCGAGTGGTCCATACAAGAGACGCCAAGCTCTCAAAGCAAAAGGCGCGGGAGCCAGGCCAGATAGACGTGTTAAGGTTTCCCCAATCTAAGCCTCGACACAACGAGAGAAAAAAAAAAGCAAGCTCGCTTGGCGGCATCCTCGAAGCCACAGAAACTGGCAGCCATTGAACTTCCTGACAAGCGCGTGCCATGTCTATCTCGACTACTGGAGTGGGCTCCAAATACTAAGGACAGGTATCACGTTAGCGAGCTGATGGCAAACTATCCAGTCATCATGGACGACGACTTCATGGGAGCGCGTTCTGCGCGCTGTCAGCGTTCGTATGTATGCGCCGATGACTACGACTACAACTTCGTCATTCCTAAGCACCTAGTGAATAAGCTGGACGCAGTGGTCGAAGCGGAGAAGATGAAACGAAAGAAATCCAGCTATTTCGGTAGCGATTCGGAAGCCGATCACCCCGAAGGTACCACGAACGAGATCATCGCGTTCTTTCCTGGAGGCACTCCAAAGTTCACCAGGTTTGTTGTCTGTATGCTGTGTTGCTCATTGTGTTGCTTACTATGTTGCTTATAATGTTGCTTGTATTGGATACATGATGCAAATTAAAATGTGAACTAGTGGCGCTGTCTACCGCATGAAGGCGTTCTACGAGATCCGTCGGAAGTGCGAAGCTTGGCTGGCAGATATGGATTGGGTTCTCTCGACAAAGTGGAAAAAACCCTGTCAACCCCAGAACTGTTTGATGAAGAGACGGACACGGACGGGATGCTACCTAGTGAGTCTGGTGAAAAACACAAAGAATTTGCAGAAGATGTCGCGAGAATTCTTGGCAAAGCATGCCTTGGGTCCATGTTTCGGTTGTCGGGTGGCGATGCCACTGTCAAGGTGGACCATTTGGTCGGCATGTTGGCAAGAGACCGGATGCTGAGTGATATTATCATCGACTTCAGCCTCCGCTGTATCTGCAACTCAGTTGGTGAATGTTTTGCTATCGACTCCTACGCTCCGACGATGGGTTGCCCAATAACTCCAGTAGGGCGCATTTCGATGTACCATTACGCTGTTATGCCCGTTCACCTGAACAACAACCACTGGGGAATAATCATGGTGCGCATGAACTACCGTCATGATCCACCCACCTTCACCCCCTACTGCTATGAGCCTTTGTGCAACGGCGATGGAAGATACTTACGAAGTGACTGTGGCACCGTTTCTGCGAAACTGGCATAATTCCTCTATGCGGCTCACCGAGTCACCGCTAGAATCAAGCGCAGTATGGCTTGACGCTCCAAAAAAACCAGACGGAACGTCGTGTGGTGTGTTGTGCATTGCTCAGGCGTATGCGATACTGAGAGATAGCTTCAGCTTTTCCAGAACTGCTGTCACACGCGATGATGTTGCTGCCATGAGACTCACAATACTTTGGATGATTCTTTCGCAGCCTGAAGTGACAACTCGATCCAACAAGCTCGATCGAATAGTGAATGCTACGGATAAAGCTCTGCTTGCAACACTAATGGAATAGAATAAAGCTGTTTGGTTTTGCATCACAACGAATAGATTAACGTGCTTCACTTTTAACGCTGACTCACTAGTGCCTATCAAGCATTATATTGCAGCACTCCTCCAGCATCAAACTGTATGACATCACGTAGCCTCAGTCCAAAGCGACGGCCCCAACTGCAACTGCTAGGCGTGTTGCATCACCTTTCTCTTCGGCGAGCATTGAGGCGAGCTCATCCCGAGCTTGTATTAGCTTCTCCGAGTGATGAGTCAGCATCTGCAACTTCTCTTCCATGCGTTGAATTTGCCGGAGGTTAGAGCGTAATAGCTCTTTGCACAACCTCGAATTGTGAGCTCGAGAGTAGCTATGGCGTGTGGCAGGAGGGGATGGAGGCGATAGGGGCGTTAGATCTTCACTAGCGGTGCTGGTACAAGCGCCTGCATCTGTGTTGTCTTGATTTATTTATCTCTCAAGTCTCTTTGTTTCGATCGAATCGTCGCAGAATGTGCCTTCTCCTATCACAAATTTTGTCAAAGTGGAATCGTAAGTTTCGAGGTTTCTGAAATATATCACGAATAGATTACGATCGACCCTTCTAGACTTGCTTCTTGTGGCACTCGTTGTGGTGCTATAAGCCCATTGTGTTGCTGCAAGAGCTGTCGTGACGTTGTACTTGTGTTGTAGGAACGCCATTCCGCTCGACTAGACGACTCTGTAGTTGTAACTCGCCATACGCACACTTCCTCCATCCTCACGGATTTGAGCTTTATCCATCGCTTCAAGATGTCCGCCATATACGTCACACGCCCCAGATGGCCAGTCAGTCGCGACGCCACGCCGAGAGGCAGACATCACTCCATGAGTGCACATGCCAGTGACAGAGCGCTGGCAATTGTCGCCGTCCCACCACTCTTTTCGTTCTTGTCTCCGTCACACTCTTCGAAAGTCTTAGGTCGACACACAACGCCCTATTCTGCCTTTGGGCCGGTCGACCCCGACAGCAATCTCCATTCACCGAAACAACCTTGAGGACACAAGCCGATCGTTATGGGCAGATTCAGTCTCCCAGAAGCAGGACTACCAGACGTCCAGCTGTCACCCGAACGACGGGCGGCTTTAATCGCCGAGGTGGACGCGGTGATCCAGCACACATTAGAGCTCCGTGGAGCGTTCGCAGCCGGCGGACGTCAACTTGACAAAGAGGCGTGGAAGCTGGTCAAAACCAAAGACGACGTCCGCGCCTACCGGTCGCGTCGCGCGTTGCACGGCGGCGTGACGCACCATGACCGGTCGGACGTGTTGGCATCGTCGTCGTCCTCAGACTCGGCTACGCATCGGTCAACCATGGACAAACTCACGGGCACCGCGTCGTCTGCTTCATCAGGTGACAGTGATCGGCTCCGGCTTAAAAAGACGTCGCGACCGCCGGCCGTCGTGCTGTCCGGCATCATTACCGGCACAGCCGAAGACGCCGCTTTAGGCATGCTAGCCGACACCGAGGCACACGCTATGATGCGCAACTCGTACTTGGGAACGGAGCTAGAGGACTCGCGTCTGCTTGCGGTTCTCGTACACCCGGACGCGGAGCACCCGCTCAACTTTATCGGGTTGAAGTGGGGGCTCCAGTCGTACGGCCGGTTCAGCCAGGCCCGTGATTTCCTGTTTCTCGAGGCGTCAGGTCTCATGAAAGACACGAAGGGCAAGCTGGTCGCCTACGGTGTGCGTCAATCTGTAGATATTTCGGACGTGTTGAAGCTTCCACGCCCGTCCGATTGCATCCGTGGTCAAATGTCCGGGTGCCAGACGTTCGCGAACACAGGCCTACCACCTGCAGACCCCCGTCACCGGTCCGTCGAGATGTTCTCTCGTGCGTTCCTGGAGCTAGATGGAGACGTGCCGGTCAATGTAGCAGCCACGGCATACGCCGAAAACCTTATGGCTCTCGTGAATTCCATCGAGTGCGCCAACGCCTACAAACTCACGTGGTTGATGAAAAAATCTGCTCGCACGACGCACGGCCGTCTCGGATCGGCCGGTCACTGCGCCAACTGTACGCGCAGTCTCAACAGGCTCGGAAACCTACTACTTCAACGCGGTGGCACGTGCCACGTCTGCCGACGCGTTTTGTGCGGTAAATGCGTAGTGAACAAGAAGATCTCGGTCGGTATCGGCGCCGATGTCATGCAAAAGTCCATGCTCTTCTGTCTCGAGTGTCTGCTTGAAGCCAAACAGACCCCTGCTCATCAGGTTGCCGTGGACATGTTGAATTGGTAGCTAGATGTCCTAACAACAGGGCCGTCCTCCTTTATTGTAAATAAAAAAAAAACAGATGTGAGCCGGTCAGTTCCACTTTTAACTCAACTTAGAACATACTTCGTGACGAAGCGAGCAATGGGCAAGGGTGGCACGATCACGCCAATCTCTCCGACCGCTGACGGTATTCCTGCTTCCCGCAGACCGATCGTCGTGAGCTCTAAAGTGAGCAATATCCCTAAAAGATTTCAAGAGATAACGCGAAGATTAAGTCGTCGCCAGTTACTCGAGAATGACGTCGTGCCGATGAGCATTCGGGAGCTGCAACCGCTCAAGCTAGTGTCTTCTTGTTCCGTAACAATCAAGCACGCGCGACCAGCTGAAGCGTCTCGAGCTCGTGTTTCCGTCGGCATTTGTCTACTCTATTTGGCTCTTGCTATCACGTCTGCCCCACTTTTTGACGGATCTATTGATGCAGAACTAGTCACGGACGATATTGGCACTGTCGTGAAGAAGAATGCGTCGTTCGCTCCTGCTTATTTCTTAGAGACTGGGTTCTTAAATGCGCTATGAACAACAACGCAACTGCAGTCTCGTGGTAACGTTACCCACAGAAGGAGAAGAAACCCACAAGTTTCCTGAATTTTACGTTTCTAAACCAATCTACTTTCTCGAATGGAGCGTGCTCTATCTTGGACTCTAATGGACCGGAATGCATCCTAATGACGGGACATCAAGGTGGTGTGAGTGCCTATGGACTCTGTCGTAATGGCTCTGAGTTTGTGAGTGTACAGTACTGTATGTCCAAGTCTTGGTAACTCCAGCGGACATTGGAGGACTGGTAGCTTCTGGAACATGGGTAGAAAACGGTCGAGAAAGTGTTTTTGTTGGACTGAAAAAACCTCCAAGTTGTGTAAACGAGAATAAATTGCAGATCATTCCCGATCTTAGTGATATTCGAGGTATGTCAGGAGCGTTCATTGCCGCAATTAAAGGTCCGACGACTCAGTGGTTTGATTTTATGGACATGCCGACTTCAGTACGCGAGCGGATGTTCTACGTGGTATCCAAGCAAGGTACAGGCCAAGGACTCACGATTCCATCCAAAAAGAGGCAGAGTTTTGACAGAATTATCGCATCAAATACCTGTGGATCGACACTGGCTGATAAACTGGAGATTGCTACACCTTATCAAGACAGCAAGTACGTGAATGTTATTCTGTATCGGATTGCAGGAGCATCAATCACTCTACCCAGACTGCAATTTACGTTTGTAGTGGCTGCCCAAGCACTGGCATTATTGGTGTTTATGATCCTTGTCAATGCGCGCAATGGGGCATTAAATACGTATCATTTGATTCAGCAACTCTTACGGCTACCGACGTTCTGTATCATTGCCGTACAGCTCGTGTATGTGTTGTATTACCAAGTCTTTGACATCATGTACCTTCGTGGGAACAGTAACAGTGCACTTCGAGCTATCTACGACAAGAAAATCGTATACGTTGCCGGTGTGAGCTTCATTCTGCTGCATCAACTGGACGTGCGTGCTGCCGTTACTTTGTGGCCAAAAATGGCAAATAATGACGCCTACTATTTCTCTCGAATGGCGTGGATGGTTGGATCTTTATCCACCTTCTTGTGGAGTCTCACAAGAGGAGATCCGACGCACTATATGGTGGCTTCTTCGTCGTCTTGGCCACAGAATGCTAGCGAATGTAACGTTACTTTAAATGCCTTGATGCAACATTACGTGGGGTTGGTTATTTTCCTAGTGTACCCGATTGCTTACGGATGGTACAATATCGTCAATACCGGCATGAGTATGAGCCTGCTGATAAACGGGCACATGATCAAATGACGTCGTTCGAAGGCTACGGCTGCTGAGGCCCACTAGGCATGTACTACTACTACAACACGCTAATTACTCAGACAAGAGAAGACGGTACGCTCTTGTTCCTCACGTCCTCGAAGGCTGTAAGGGATGAAGGGTTTGTACTGCTAGGTGGGAGTGACGTCCTCATTCGAGCGAAAGATCTGTACATCATCATGGGCATGAAGTTGTTTACCGAGAAGATGGCTAGTACAATCAACTTGTCTGTCGTCTTGGCTCACATTGTGAACGGCCGCTTGACACCAATGCGTAGAGTAAGCTACATCGCGCTGTACCTCGTATCGAGACGCTGGAATGGTCGTATCTCGTACCCAGGCATCAGCTGAAATCATGCAATTCCTGGTTTTTAAGCCAGAGTTTCTCCACTCGCAAACATATTTTCTTTTGTAGAAAGTATTGTCAATTCCTGCCGGAAGTGTCGGAGTCTTTCACATACCGTTACAACCACCTCAAGCCACTTGGAATCGTATTTAAGGCTGGGATACTAGCCAACCGGTTTGGAATTTCCGCTGATAAAATCGTAACAGGATGTGAAAATCCAGTTATTCTACAAATAAAGAAAATTGTTTCACGTTGTACGTCTCGATATTTTGGAAATTACTGACCTTGTTAAATAGAATTTTGTGACCTTATTATCCGTTGCAAAACCCAATGTCGGCAGGACACATTTTTTAGATCTTGTATTTTCCGCGCTCGTGTAAACGCGACGTCCACCGCAACTTTTTAGCGGCTTGCGATGGCCCTTATCAATTCCACGCCCAACACTGCAAAATCGTGTGCACCTTTGCCCACTAAGGCCCCACCCACGTCGCGAAATAGGCTAGCGAATGAACAGCGGCGACAGATCTGCCCCAAGAATCCATCATTGAGCCAGGTCCAGCTCGCGTTTTGGGCTCAAAACGTGTTTCAGCTACAGCGCGCTGTGTCACAGGCAACGATAAGAAACATCCTGAAGCAGGAACGCCTAGTCGAAGTCACACCATTGAAAGCTCTGACTACAAAGTCGCACCGTTCGGTTCGCTTTCCCGAGTTAGACTCAGATCTCACAAATTGGGTCGGCTGGCTGGCAATGCATTTACATGCAATGAGGATGGAACGTTTACCGCCTCTTTTTGTGGGAAATCAAAGAGGATGTCACTGCTATCAATTTAAAATCGAACTTGACAGAACGGACCAAATCAATAGTTACTTACCACTAACTAACAAAATCCGTTATTTTCGAATTACTGTTTACAAATGAGAGGAAATAGGTCAGTTAATCTTAAGTATGTATGTTGGGGGGATCCTGAATTACTATTGGGGATTTCAAAACAGAGATATCGTCTGTAATTGTATTATCGACGTAATAATCCAGAGCTTCTCAGTGTGCGTTAGTTACCTGTGAAAAGCTCTCAATGGCACTCGAGACACATGTTGGTTAGCGTGTGTTGACATGTGAGCACCATTGTAGACGCCCCTGCCGTCGCTGTCCAACTGTGATAATCTTGGCTGGTGTTAGTATTAAAATCTAGCTTGTACTGTACGACCTACAGGTAACGTACCGTAAATTACGCTCTTTAAATACGTGTAGAGTTAAAAATATAGCTTTGCAATTTTATGCTTTATTCACTGGAAACACAGACTTGAATGTATTACACGTATATGTTTTCGCTGATATCCTCCGGTAGTCTTTTTCCTTTCTAATCACAACGACGGCGATCACTCTATACTCTTTTTACATTTGTTCGTCACATTGCTATCTAAAATCTTAAGGTATTCATACTTACCGTATTCCGTATGTGATTGGCGACACTCGGTCATTATTATAGTGACAAATCCAGCAGCCAATCAAATTGATTTAAATTGCGCTTTATGTGCTTGGCGACCAATATAATTTTGAGCATGTTATATAGTTTTTTCTATGCAGGTGTCTTTTATGCTGGCAGAAAGGCTGGACCACCTCAAGAATTTGACTGTCGCCAATCACATAAGGAATACGGTACTGCAGTCAGAAATCGATACATGTACTATATTGCCAGCAGTAGAACTATGTAACAAGCCGGACGAACCCCGCGTAGATTTTCTAAATCGTATTATCAAAAGTACGGAGTACTTCAAAATGCTTCGTTTTGACTCGGCTGCAAACACTCTACCCGGCATTTGCAAAATAAAGCTCCGTGATGCCATTTCACTTTTTAAACGGGGTGGTATGGGCGGCGGCATATTATGAAAGATCATGGCTGATCAAGCCTGCTTGCTTCTGGAATAGCACGACAGATGCGAAAAGGCTGCTTAACCCTCGCTGCGAACACTGAGTGTTTATATTTAAACTATTTAAAACTGCTTTTGACGATGTCGTTTATTAACAGTGTCAAGGCGTGAGGAAGACAAATTAGAGCGCTTGGGTGTTACCGACCACGCGGACTCAGCTGGAACGAAGATGAAGCGAACCAAGCCCCCCCCAATTTGTTGCAAACCGGTTAAACCTCGAGAGCCTGTTTCTCGAGGCTAAAAATGGTTGATTTGACCCGTGCTAATAGTCGGGAACATGTGTGAAACGTCCGAACATGTTCGTTTGAAGCCCACTTTTCGACCTTTTAAGGAAGCACTGCGCGTCATTATCGGGAGCCAAGTTCCAGAACGAGCCTGAAAAACCTGAACTTGCCAAAATGGTTCTCTGATTCTCGAGGTTTTTCAAGTGAAGATGAAGAGCCGTCATACCAGCTTCGAATGAAAATACACTTGCACGAGAGCTTAGAATGGGGCGTTTCATGCTTCGGGTTGTTGTAGTCCATTCCAGCTGAGCACACGCGGGGCTCAGTCTCTGGCGTCACCCTTGGCGCTCAATTGCATGTACTTCGAATACAATACCTGTATTAAATATTACTTGTGGTAATCCGATATGAAGATGCACGCGGAGGTCATTGCAGCTTCATGATTAAACTTTAATCCGGTCTCGCATATTTGTCATTGCCAAATCTTCGAATAAAGTTCTTTATCTCGAAAGGTTATCCCCTAGTCCATGCAACCTTCTACCGAATTCCTCGATGAGTTGGCCCCCTCAAATTTCACCGAAGAGCTGCCCCCCCCACCCGGGTTTCCTATACTAAATGATAGGCAACATTTGAAGAGACTTCCTCGATGAGTTGGCCCCCCCCCCACCCGATTAACGTCCAATCACAGACTTGCAGCCGACACTGGTCAGAAGATCCGTGCAGTTTTAACCAATGATATGCATGTGTGTCTGAAGGGTCTTCATCGATGAGTTGGCCCCCTTTGCTGATGTACCACGGGGGGCAAACTCATCGAGGAATTCGGTAGATCAAATCCTTTAAGCTGAGGAATACTTGAGAGTTTTTCTGGTATTTACCTTATGTTGGGACGCGAGCGTTAAAACTAAAGCAGTATAGTATTAACTCTAAGCACCATAATACCGGAGATTAATGAGAGGGTAGAATATTGGTAGGGTTGCGCGTAGGATTAACCCGCTTTACCTAATAGTACTGTCTCTTAAGTAACCCGACACATTATGTACATAACGGTACCGGTAAGTAGGATACATTATGTAGATGGCAACCACCGTATGTACTATTAATACATACGGTGGTTGGCATCTTGGGCTTTGCTACAGTCCAGGAAAGTCAATACTGGTACACGTACTTTACAGGTACCGGTATCAATATCGGTACTGCATTACATGTACAGCAGCAGACCTAAGCTACAAGTAGTATTAATACATGTATTAGTATTATACTACCTCCGTTAGAAAAAAAATCACCTTACCAATACGATTACAGACTGCTTAAACTCCATACCCTTGTAAAAGTGTTTAAGCAGAGTGCCATGAATTCCCGCGGTACCCCGTCTAAGGCGAAATATTCCCTGCAAAACTGTTGGTTGTTTACATCTCCCGCCCATTTGCCATCGCTCACTTCGCAAGATCAGCAGGGACATAAAGAGCGACGCTGCTGGCGCTCGTGCGGTGGTGAACGGAGACCCATACAGCTAAGGGTGACAGGTGAGTCAGCAAGGGCATCGCTTTCGCTATTAATGATCCTAATCGTGTGTCAGTCGTGACAGACGTTGATGTGCGCTGGACTGCCTGCTGAAGGCAACGTTAGCTGCTAGACACCATGCAACGGTCCCCGATTATTGCATGTGATAGTGAAGATATGGACACCTAACGTGTCTAGTTTGCTGATGCCGGTCAAGGCCTGTGTATCGAGCGGATGAAAGCGACGAAGTCCTCACGCTTGCTTGTCGCTCAACGACATCTACTGTCGTGAATCAAGTCTAGCACATGCTCGAGGCAAAGGTCTCTGCAGTGGCTCACGGATTCAGTAGTCTTTACGAACTTGCTGCTGAAATGGCGAACAAGAGCGCCTGCAGCGACACTGATGTGGTGGAACAAGCCTAAGCAAATTGAGCATTAAAGCCCGGGTCTATTATCGTTTCAAGAGGTCAAAGCTCCTTTAATACAGTCTTGCTTGTCACAGCTAGTAGTCAATGCATAGTGGGCATCCACCTGTTTTACAGAAGGATCAGCAGCCCTCCGCAAACTTTATAATTATGAAAAAGAACGAGGCGGAGCGCTGCGAAATATTTTTGGAAAGGTTATTTTCCGAGCACTACAGTGCGTAAATGAAATCACTATTGCACGGGAGACTTTGACTTTTTGATCGACTCAAGCAAGACTGTTGTTGTTGTTAAAGGCAAATGCCGAAGTGAGTAGATTAAATCTGTCCTCTAACCTTCAGTGCTCCTGGCCATCCACCAGATTAATCGGTTTGGGACCGGTCCAGTTTGGAACGTCACGCCGGATAGCCGAACCGTGCAGAGTCGGTGCATATCAACACTCCCACTCACCGCTACTGCACGTCGTTCCTCTTCTTGATTCCACTTGCTTCGCGAAGGAACGCTAGCGACTTCGTTCCCAGTGCTTTCGTAAGCATGTCAGCTAACTGCTGCTTCGTGTCGATGTAGGCCACCTTGATTGTGGAACGTTCCACATTCTCTCGAATAAAGTGGTGACGGATATCCACGTGCTTAATTCTCGCGTGATATCCAGCGCTGCTTGCAAGTGCAATAGCACCTTGATTGTCTTCCCAGACCTGCGTCGCTCCCACTTGCTCGTGACCCATATCCTTCAGCATGGCACGTGTCCACAGTACCTCTTGAGTACAAAGGCTTAGTAGCTCTGCTTCGGCTGAGCTAAGCGCAACCGTCCTCTGGTACTTGGATTTAAACACCACCGGGGCGTTCCCAATCATGATCATGACGCCAGACACTGAACGTCTGTCGTCAATGTTGCTTCCCCAGTCTGCGTCCGTAAACGCTTCTGCCTTGACAGCTTGCGTTCCAAATCCACTTAATCCACTTTTGTAAACGATACCATGATGGCGAGTGGACTTCAAATACTGCAGAACACGAATCGCTGCCTTCCAGTGTTGCGTTCCAGGATCCTCTAGGAAGCGTGACAGCTGCGTGACAACGTAGGCAATGTCCGGCCGAGTACAGGTTGTGATGTACATGAGGCACCCGATTAAGGAACGATACGGTCGTGACCGCATTTCGGCACGTTCCTTTTCCGTAGTCGGCGACATCATCTTGGATAACTTCAGGTTTGCTACACAAGGGTTCTCCACCATCTTGGCGTTCCGTTGATTGAATCGTTCCACAATGTCGTCAATGTACCGAGTTTGCTTGATCATCAACGTTCCACATTCTCTATCGTGGTCAATCTCCATTCCCAAAATGAATTTGGCCTCGCCAAGCTCCTTCATCTTGAATGCGCTCTTCAGGGCGTTTTTGACCTCCCGAATTTCGTCGCGCGTCTTGGCCGATCATGACGCCAGACACTGAACGTCTGTCGTCAATGTTGCTTCCCCAGTCTGCGTCCGTAAACGCTTCTGCCTTGACAGCTTGCGTTCCAAATCCACTTAATCCACTTTTGTAAACGATACCATGATGGCGAGTGGACTTCAAATACTGCAGAACACGAATCGCTGCCTTCCAGTGTTGCGTTCCAGGATCCTCTAGGAAGCGTGACAGCTGCGTGACAACGTAGGCAATGTCCGGCCGAGTACAGGTTGTGATGTACATGAGGCACCCGATTAAGGAACGATACGGTCGTGACCGCATTTCGGCACGTTTCTTTTCCGTAGTCGGCGACATCATCTTGGATAACTTCAGGTTTGCTGCACAAGGGTTCTCCACCATCTTGGCGTTCCGTTGATTGAATCGTTCCACAATGTCGTCAATGTACCGAGTTTGCTTGATCATCAACGTTCCACATTCTCTATCGTGGTCAATCTCCATTCCCAAAATGAATTTGGCCTCGCCAAGCTCCTTCATCTTGAATGCGCTCTTCAGGGCGTTTTTGACCTCCCGAATTTCGTCGCGCGTCTTGGCCGCAATGATCATGTCGTCCACATATAGACATACGTACACGAATGCGTTTTTGGAACGCTTGACGTAGACACACTGGTCGGCTCCGCAACATTTGAAACCATTCTGCAGGAACACGCGATGAATAGTCTTGTTCCATGCACTTGCAGCTTGCTTCAAGCCGTAGATGGCCTTTAGCAGTTTGCACTTCATGCCTTCAGCATTCTCGAGACCAAGTGGAACGTCCATGTAGATTAAATCCACCAAACCACTGTTTAGGAACGCTGTGTCGGCATCCAGTTGCTCCATAATGTAGCCGCACGTAACGCAAACAGCGAGTACAACTCGAATCGAGTTCATATTCGCAACTGGGGAGTACGTCTCAAAGAAGTCTATTCCAAACTTCTGCTTGAACCCCTGCGCTACTAGGCGTGCCTTGTAACGGATAACCCGGCCGTTCTCGTCACGCTTCTTCGTGAACACCCAGCGACATCCAATGGAACGAGTTGTCGCTCCACGTGGGACGAGCGTCCATGTTCCGTTCCGGGAATGCGAATTCAGCTCTGACTGCATAGCACGACGCCACTATCCTGCTTCGTTACTGGCAATAGCTTCTGCGTACGTGTTAGGCGCATCTGGAACGCCACCGATGCTGGCCGCGTACGCCAACACTGCCTCTGCGAGCAAACCATCTTCGTCGATTCTGGCACGCTTAGGAGATGACGGTCCATCACTTCCACGTTCCACATCTTCATCGTCACCATTCCCAAGTAGAAGTAACGGCTCACGAGGGCGCGTAGATCGTTCCGTTTCAGGATGGAAGATCATCCGGTCCTCATGGAACGATGGAGGCTGCGAATGGAACGTTGCCAAATCCAATCCATTTAGCCTGGGTTCCTCCGGCGCGGGTAGCTGCTGTATTTCTGCGCTCCGTTCCGGTTCAAGGTCGTCCATCTCAATGTCTTGAGCAGGCTCCTCTGCTTCTTCTATCGGTTCATCCTGAGCAGGCCGACGTTCCTCTCCCGATATTGGAACGATCGTATCATCGTTCCTCGTCACATGGATGACCGTTCCTGAAGCTGGCGACTGCGTGTCATAGATTCCGCCCACCTCACGCTCGTCCAGCTTGACCGACCGTGTCACCTTGACCTTCGACGCATCCATGTCGTACACACGATATCCTTTCACGTTCTCAGCGTACCCGAGGAACGTGCACTTGAAGCTCTTGGGTTCCAGCTTCGTTCTCATCACGTCGTCCACATGAGCGTACCCTTGTGACCCAAAAACACGCTGGTGTTCCATCCGTGGCTTCACCTGGAACGACAGCTCGTACGGCGTGACATCAGAGTTTGATGTGTTCGTGGAACGGTTGATGAGATACACTGCAGTACTAACCGCTTCCGCCCACCACTGCGTCGACATAGACTTGTAGTGCAGCATGCTTCTTGCCTTCTCCATGATGGTACGGTTCATGCGTTCCGCCACTCCATTCTGCTGAGGGCTGTATGGAACGCTATGCTGATGCACGATACCGTTCCGTTTGCATAGTTCCAAAACTGTCTTGTTCACGAACTCCGTTCCATTATCGGAACGAAGACATTTTAGACGTTCCCCCACTGTGCTTCGTACAATGCCTTGAACTCCTTCAGTTTGCTGCCCACCTCGCTCTTGCTCTTTATAAAGTACGCAACGACAAACCTTGAGTAGTCGTCTACGAACGTCAGAACATATTTGGCACCACCCTTTGAGATCGTTCTCATTGGGCCCATTACGTCCGTGTGTACTAGTTCCAACACACGCGTCGTTCTCGTTAGCGATCGTGACAGGAACGTCGTCACGGTCTGCTTTCCCTTCATACATCCACCGCACAAAGTCTCGTTCCCATTTTTCACATGTGGGATACCAATTGTGGAACGTTGAGTCTTCGTCAGCGCGTCCTTGTTGGGGTGACCCATGCGAGCGTGCCAAAGCTCCCACTCGCTGTCAGGACCGGCGTATTGCACGAAGTGTGCCTCCTCCTGCTGACAGTCCAGCAGGAACGCCTTACCGACCTTCTTCCCTGACGCTATCGCAGCGTTCCGTCCCCAAATTACACAACTGGAACGCTGGAACTCCACGCTCATGCCTCGTTCCGCGAGCTTCCCGACCGACAATGACCGTCTATCGAGCCCCGGAATGTGGAGCACGTCCACCATTCGGATGCGTTTACCGTCCAAACCAGTCAGCTTGACCGTTCCGGTTCTGCGACGCGCAGCTTCTTGCCATCTGCAATCGTCACGTTGATGCCACTGTCTAGTGCCTCGTACCCAAATAGGTCGTTCCGGTAAGGGGTCATGTGCGACGTCGCACCACTATCAATCAGCCACCCGGCCGAGCGTTCCCCACCAACCGCAAACACTGCATCTTCTTGACTGCTCTTCTTCGCAGCAGGACAGTCTCGCTTCATGTGACCCACTTGGTCACAGTTGAAACACTTGCCCTTGAAACCAACGTTCCGTTTCGGAGCGTTCCATTTTCGATCGCTCCGTTTTTAACCGTTCCCTCGGCCGTTCCGGAACTTGCCTGCGTTCCCATTCACTTGGAACGCCTTCTCCATGGTTTCCTTCTTCTCGAGTCGCTCGTACTCCTTCAACAGCTTTTCCTTGGCCTCGATGAGCGTCACACCCTTGGCGTTCTCCACGATAGACGAAATGAGCTCGTACTCATCGAGGAGGCTGCTCAGCAGCACCACCAGCTGGCGTGCCTCGTCCATGGGCTCTCCTAGCGCCTGCAACCCGACGATCAGCTCATCAAACGCATCCAGATGCTTGGTCATAGTCGATCCACTTTCCATCTTGAACTCGTGGAGGCGACGCGTCATCGTCACGCGGTTGTGGAGCGTGGTGCGGTTATAGAACTCTCGCAGCGTTCCCCAAGCTTCTATGGAACGAGTGGCCGACCGAATCTTGGTCTGATGCTGGAGTTCCACTCCCTGAGCGATGATGCCGAGCGCCTTGGCATCATTGACGAGCCACGCCTCGGTGATCTCGTTCTCCGGCTTGACGGCTTGAATATGCGCAAGCAGGCCCTTCCTGGCTAGCGTCATGCGCATATTGTACTCCCAGTGGAAGTAGTTCCCACTCCCTAGGAGGACTTCGGCGCGCTTGGTCGTCGTCATGTTTTGGAACGTTCCGGTAGAGTTGAGCGTTGCAGCTGTTAGCCTGTTGTTGTTGTTAAAGGCAAATGCCGAAGTGAGTAGATTAAATCTGTCCTCTAACCTTCAGTGCTCCTGGCCATCCACCAGATTAACCGGTTTGGGACCGGTCCAGTTTGGAACGTCACGCTGGATAGCCGAACCGTGCAGAGTCGGTGCATATCAACAAAGACTTTTACGAATATTTCTTTACAAAAAATCACGAAAAGCACTAAAAGCTTGGGTGCACTTGGGTAAAACGTTTAAGGTGCCATTATACAATGTAATGTTCCTTGTACACAGACTTTACGGCCAATAGAATCTTCACTATGGTGGTTTCAGCTTTGATGTTAAAAGTTCAAGTACATGTAAGGTAAACATATTGTGTATATGCTGGATTACTGTACAGGTACATGAACATTTAATGATACATGTAGTAAACATCTAAGTCGTTTACTAAAGCAGCTCGACGTAGCGATACGCACCTTCATTGAACGTTTAAAAACCTAAATAGTATCTAGATTCAGTATCTATTTTAATACAGTGTTAAAATAATGTAGTCCATTATTTAGTTAAACTAATCATAGCTTGTTTTCAGCACCGCATGACAGGCTAAGTATTTAGTTTAGAAAACCTCTATGTCAGCTTAACCAGCAATCGAGCTTCCATGTTAGACTTTTAGTAGAAAAATAGCAGCATTAGAGATAAACTGTGTGGCAGCTACACTTAGAAAGAAGGTGAAACAGGTCGATGAAGGGTAAATTTGCACTGAAAAGCCGTTCCTCGTAGTTGAAAGATAGATTGCTGTTGCTTCGTGCTCTACCGTTTTTAGCTGAAGATTCTTATCTGATAGTGGTGAAACCCGTACTTTGTGGGGGCCAAACGCAACGGAGGGGTACTTAAAACTAGAGGATTGGTAGCGCTTGGAGTTAAATGTTCAATTCGGTAGAGTAAAACAAATTTAAGGGAAGGTCAATCCTGTACCGGTAGCGAAAAGAGAAAAAACGTGGCGTGAATTTGCAATTAAAGGGCCAAATATTATATGTTAAGAGAGCCAAACATCAAGGGAACTGAAGATCTGTCTTTTCAAATCTCCCCCATTCATGTTACGCGAGCAAAGCGTTCGGCTTCTTGTCGAGATCGCTGAGCTAATTCAGCATGTTTTTGAAACTAAACGCCTCCTCCAATCCTGATTGAATGAATGCCCTTGTAAAAGTGATCGACGATTGTACTGATTGAGCGAAACTAGTCTGGACTATTAGACCAAAGCTTCATAGTTTGATACATGTGATCATCTGATGCAAACTGTTGTTTATATAAGCTGTCTAACTAAAGATGTAAATCTTTGCGTGATGTATGACATACATTTTTCTTGGCGAATTAAAGCCTTTTGGGCTGTACCTGAAGCACTACCAGGATAAGTATATTTTCAGATCTGGCGGAACACGAAGCTGTCACTGGAAGACTCTGAAGTTGACACCAAATTAACCTAAAACTTGTAAGTTAGTAGAAGCTAAAACAAGGAATTGAATCCATGAAGCTGATACATAGCTCACCCAGTCCAACCAGGATTTATCGGTAGCCATTTTATAAAATAGAGCTGCACCTGTGTTAAAATCATGAGTTTTAGCAGACGATTTTATGGATTATACCCCTGTTACTTCAAAACCTACAGAAAATCGTAAGAGTAAACACCTTAGTGTTTACTCTTTTTTCTTCGGCTCGAGCCGTCTTGGCCACACGTAGCAGTGAAATATTCAAATCTTCCCAGTGCTTGATTGGATGGTCAAGTACCGCCTTACCCCTCTCATAACCGACGTTTTCTCATTGCCAACAGACCATATTAGCCAATAGAAACCTGAATGGATTTCATATGTTGTGACCTTCTGCCCGCACTAAAAGGCTATACCGACACCGCTAAAACGGAGCTGACACCCACTTGCGATTCTGCTTCGTGTCGACATCGAACATCTTGTATTTCCAGGTCTGTTATGGGGCGTCAGTGCACCACTGGTACGCGTAAGAAACCAAAAACTTACAGCCGCACGTCATTTACCTACAAGCATAAGCTGGAAGTGCTTGATTTTCTGGACGTAATTCATGACACCGGTAAAGCGATAAAGAAGTTTTATCCATCTGTGACTGACCAAGGAGAACGGAGAAAAAAGATGCAGCCTATATCGGACTGGAAGTCGTCCCGGGTCCTCATCGAACTGATGTGCTTACAAGGAAAGGGTCACTACGAAAGGGCGCGCAAACTTGGCGACGGTACCATTCTCCCGGACGGTGCAGAAGCGTACATCTCGATGTGGATCAGCTCGTTAAGGCGAGAAGGTTGTCCAGTCTCGGAGCAGATGCTGCATTTTAAAGCCCGTGAGGTAGCCGCTGACCGAGGCATTCCGTCGTCATTGTTTAGCGCATCTCATTCTTGGCGGAGGGGTTTTAGGCGGCGCAACCGGTTCTCCATTCGCGCCAAAACCCGCCAGGGTCAAACGACACCCGAAGATGCACAGTTGAAGGCGGAAGAGTTCAAGAAAGAGGTGAAAGAGCTGATTCTCGAGCACAACATCACTACAGTGCTGAATGCGGATCAGACCGCGGTGTTCTACGAGTACTTGCCTACAAAAACGATCAATGCAAAAGGAGAGAGAACGATCTGGATTAAATGTGCTGGCAAGGATAAGGAGAGAGCGACAGTTATGCTACTGGCAGACTGGCACGGCAACAAATACCCCCCAATAATCATCTTCAAAGCGAAGGATGCAAAAGATAAGTGCAGACAACGCAGCAACGATGAACCAGCACGGCTTTGGGCCAGTTTTGTGGCCCAAAATGGATGCCCTTCAGACGCAGCATCAGTGTTAGATCTATAACAGCTCAACTGCTTAATGGAATTCGCAGATCTCTCTCCGTTTCTTGGAGTATCACTTCGCAAACCGCCTCAACATAGAAGACAAGATGCTGCTACTCTGGGATGACTTCTCGGGGCACTGGACCCCAGAAGGCGTAGAGTATGCAGCATCTATCAACATTGTGCTGCATGAAGTACCACCACGACACACTTACGTCTGCCAGCCAGCGGACGTAGCGTGGAATCACCCGTTTAAGAGTAAATTGCGCAAGTTTTGGGTCGACCGACTACGACAGCAAGTCGCAGATCATCACGCTCTTGAAGTGAGTCGGGCAGCGCAGCGTCTTGGGATCATGGCCCGTACTAATACTGCGTTTCGATTGAAGATGCAAGACGTAGCTCGAGAACGCGTCGCAGACATTCAGCGGGAGGCACCGAGTTCTGTCTTTCGGGTTACTCCTCCTGATAAAAATGATATTGTGTCGTGGGTCTGTACAAGCTGGAACAGCTTGACGGCATCTATCATTGTAGGGGGGGTTGCTCGAGTTGGTATTCTTGGTGATACACGGGTACATGAAGACGAAGGTGATGAAGCTAATGATGAGATTCCTGCTCTGGTCAAGGAGCTGAAGAAATTGGGGGTGGTGCGAGAAGAGCAGGACCTTACGCGCGATGAAGATGAGGACTAGATAAACCTTTGTGTGGTCGCATCTAAATCGTAGTAAGATTTCCTTACCCCATTACACATACTTGCTATCACCACAATCCCCCATGTCGGCAATGACAGGGGCGCTGCGGTATTGTGCATTTCAAGAATTTTGTCCTTTTCACGTCTGATGCTCGATTTATAATAAATAGAGGTCGTTTTATTAAATCGGGGTCTATAAAAGGTACAAATCGATCTAGCTAATAGACTGGCTGATAAATCGAGCTACGGCGCGATCAACCACCAAATCCACATCGATATCCTGTAAATCGACCCTTTTTGCCGTTTTAAAATGGTAATTCGATCACAGATAAAACAAATCGATACCTGCTCTTCCCATCACATTTTTACGCGTGGTTTTATGCTCATAAAACGGATGGAAATTCCATCTGCAAAGCACAATAATTGCTCTGGCGTTAAAACGGAGCTCCTTGTCACATTTCATTTTACGCCGAAAACATGTCAAACAATAAGGACGTGTGTGCTTTTGTTGTTAGCTTCTGTTCGAAAGCACAAGGGCTTGTGCATTTACGTATACTTGGGGATCGATCCGTTCTTTATAGCAGTGCCGAACAGTTCTTCCTGCTCTAGCACAATTATTGACCCTCACCTTATTATGGCTGCTTTATCCTGTTTCCCGCAGAACTGTAATTATCATCGCAGGTGCTGCTACACAAAACACGTAGGGCCTTCGATTGCTCTGAAAAGCGTAAACCTTTCTGTGCGGAACGAAGCAACGATCTGCTGTGGTCCATCGTAGGTTACAATCAAACCATACAGAAGGAAGAGCTACTTCGAAGTACTCATTTAAAAAGAACTCCCTAAACTTGTACATGTATTAAAATATAACTTGCTCATCCTTCAGGCTTTGATTTTTGTAGTGCAGATACTAGCGAGTGTTATTATCGACAAAAGACATTAGAAGACCTCGTCGTAGGATACCGTGGCAAATACTTCGAAGTACAAGACGACTTCAATTGAGGTCAGCAGATGCAAGAGTAAAGCGATTCAGAGGATTCCATCGTCGCGTTGTATCCTCATGGCTTGAGACAGACTGGTAGTCCTATCACAAGATATATTACGTCCTAAACAGGTGTGTGAGCCCCCTTAGACTCTAAGATAGAGAGGATTCGTATCGGCTGCGGTCCATACAGTTTACGATCCTCGTAATCGTAGATTGCCTTTCGCGCCTCGACGCCTCGATCTAATCTTACGGGTTAGCATAAGTGGTTGCACGGTCATCCGGCATTCTTGCGATTTTTTTCTTCTCTCACTCTGCATCTTGCACTGCCAAGCAAACACCACGTCACCTACTTCGTCGATCCAGCATGAAAGTGCTACAGTTGATCGCTTTGACTGCGCTTGTGTCAAGCTGCGTTGCTGCGTCGGCCGCCGACCCAAGCGGTCTTGCGAAGACCAAATCGGACGTTGATGTCCTCTCTCGCGTGCTGGCTGACCACGAGCAGACCAACCGATCTCTACGTCGGTACGACCTCGAAGGACTGGATTCCGTCAATTCTAATAGAGAAGAGAGAAATTCAATCACGATGGTTGACGATGTTGTAACCAAGGCTAGTGGCCTGGTCGACGACGTCATGGGGAAGACAGACGACGTAGTGGGGAAGGCAGGGCAGTTTGGAAAGGTGCCCACTAAACTGAGAGATGTCGCCACGAAGAACATGGACAAGATTAAAGAAATGACAGCACGCTCGGCTCTAGTGAAAACACTCACTGGGAGATACGACTACGCTGAAAAGCTGAGTCTGTCGGCGCTGAAGCAACTGGATGATATCGAAAAAGTGAGAGCGGTGGATATCAAAAAAGGTATCAAGGGCTCTAAGGAAACGCCCGACGGCATGCGAAGGGTAATTGAGCCTTTTGAAGGCATGAAAGTTGCCCCCAAGAAGTTCCTAGAGTCCCACGTGGGCCGCGCAGACCAACGTTATGGCAAGGACGGCAGCCGGCTGCTGTCAGCTAACGTGGTAATGCGTTTAAACGACAAAGGCGAGAAGCAGATTCTTCTCATTTCGAGCTCAAACCCGAAGAAAGGGGATTTCTTACTCCCCAAGGGAGGCTGGGACAAGGGTGAGGATGTTAAGAAGGCAGCGCTGCGTGAGGTTATCGAAGAAGGAGGAGTACGTTGACTTCTCTTGTCCTGTTCCCATTTAATCAGTGTATTAACTAACGTTAACTTGTGACTCTGCAGGTGGGTGGCCAACTTGCACACGGTCTAGGCAAGCTCAGGTTCGCGGAGGGCAATAACAAATACACGTACCAGGCGTTCCTAATGAGAAGCAGCACAGTCTATGACGATTGGGCCGAGAGCATTCGCTATCGCTTATGGGTACGTTTTGTTGAGGAGAATTATTTGGATAGCTGTCAACAACTAAGCGTGAACTTGTCGTAATTAGGTTTCGATGGACGACGCGATGGAAATACTTAAAGGACGCCCCAAGATGGCCGAAGTCGTCAATAGAGCGAAGCGCGTTGATGATAGAATCGTGGCCGGAGAATTGCCCGCGCTGAATCCCAAACTTTCCCAAGTCAAGCTTGACTTGAGCTAAGAAGTACCTATACCTCTTATAGTCATAAGCAGGAATAACTTTGTCAACATCAAAAGATATCAACTGCATCGAGGAAAGCTTTCTTGACATTTTTATCATTTGTTTTGTCGGATTTCGAATTTTCAAGTATCATTTGACACTGCTCTCGCAGACTAAATGCCTCGTGTAATAATACAGGTCAAATGTGTCAAACACAGAATCAAGTCAAAATACAAGTTGTTCGTTTCGGTACGATTCAGGAAAGGCGCACCTAAAATTTGCGCAGCCAAGAAAAAGGTACATGTACAACGCCAACTCAAATTCCTAAGTTGGGCGCTAGACGGTAAAACTCAATAATTTACAAAAAAAATTATGCTCGATTTCGTTAAAGCCTTTGCTCGGCAAAATGAAAAGGTTTCCTCGATGGTGTCGCGGACTGTAAAGCCATTTCACGAATGCAAGACCAGACAATAGGCTGACCGCATGAATTTACAATTGTACCGACGTAGAGCGGTGCAGTTGGCAGGGATATATGAAGTCGTTAGTTTTTATATAAGTGACCTCATTTCAAAAACAAAACATTTCACGATTGCTGCAATAGATACCCTTCAGAAGAATTTGTCTTACTACCAGTAGAAGTATAAACTCAAATGAATAGTTTTACTGTGCTTTATACTAAAAATGCATCAAAACTGTATCAGAACATTACATCACTGAAACCATTATGTACGTAGCACTAGACACCCCAACTAAACAACAAAACATTCAACTGGATCAGCTGGGGTAATGTTTACTTTTTAGCACTAATTATGAGATTTGCTGGTAATCTTACACGTAAACGGCGTTCGCTTATTAATCGGACAGGGTATTAGCATTTACCTGCAAGCCACAGGCATGCTCGCCTCTCTCGCTTCGGTACTCTACGCGCTTCGCGCGAGAGCCAATTTGGCATTTTTTCTTCGTTGTGGCGTTTATTCATAATGCTAAACTTCCGAAGATGCAAGTGCTCGATTTGGTGGCACTGGTTATGAACTGCTTACGGGACGCAAAGTCTAAGCATCTCTGGGTCTGATGAACCAGGCAGGAGAATGTGTATAAGAGCGGATTGATTTTCTATCTCGACTCTGCGGAAGTCCTCAAAAAGTTTCCTCGTAAATGCTTGTAAATAAAAGTTAGAAATGTTTAGGTTTTTCTATCTCTACGCTGTGCATAAAATTTAGACCGGTACTGAAGGATACAGTGCTGCGGAAGGAAGTGTACCGGTAGGTTACCGGTATAGTCAGCCTTACCAATAGATGATGAGACGGGAAAAGTGACTAGGCTATCTCCACTCGTAGTTGCTATCCGTATTGCAATCTGTCGAATCTGATTGGCTGTTGCTATTCGCTGCGATAATAGAAATAAGGATTTTTCACCAACTCCAGTCGTCTGGAGGCTATTCTATCGGCTAGGGAGGGCAGTGACGAAGAGTTTCTCCTCGCTGATGACGATGATCTTTTAGCTGCTGTTTTCGCTGTAGTCTGCGCGGAGCCAACAGAACAAGCGACGGCTCCTTCACTTCGTCAAGGCTCAAACAAAAGAAGAATCAAGCGCCTCGCGCGCGACATTGCGTCTGGACACGCAGCCCTGGTGCGAGATTATCTTGGGGACAACCCTCTACCAGGTAGCAGGTAGCTGGCCAGCTGAAATGACTTTGTTGTCGTGGTCCTCCCCGACGCCTTCTGACTTTGTGACCGAGCTCTCGAAAGGGACGACCCCAATATCCGTGAAATATACCTCACCAGGCTGTATTCCAGAATTTTTTTGCGATGGCCTCAACTTTTATTGGTAGCATAGCATAACAAACAATCGATAAGGCGCTGGTAAAAGCGTACCTAAAATGTATTCTAAAACGTCCTAATTGCTCTACTAAATATCTTGGTTTCTCTATTCTGTTAATTGTACCGACCGTACACTGTCTGAACTTGCCTTCGCCGGAGTGAGCACCAGGTTATAAAGCCCGCTTGCATTATCAACCACAGCAATGACCAACCGCGCTTCGCTGGACTGGGAGTCCCTTCGGCGCCCCCGTGGTTCTCCTCGCTCGCGGATTAAAGATTGGATGTACTGAGAGTTCAATCCTCGGCTCGCTAATGAGCTCGGCGCTGGGCCCGCCTCCGTAAATACTGTGCGGGTTTGCTGCGGGTACGCGACCTCGCACCTGCTCACCTCAGTTGGAAGACCGCTATCGCGGCATGCTGCATGTCCAGCACTTTACTTATTTTTAGTACCCATTACTTTAATTCGATCACTTTAGAACGATTTTAGAAACATTAAATGAGACCACGCAAAACAAAATGAAACTTACGAACCTAAGTACGAATCGCGATTTAAGCACTCTAAAAGAAAGCGGGCGTACCCTTTATCTCTTGAGCCCTAATGAGCTACGGAATGCTTAAAACGAAAGAAGTTGTGGTTGCTCAAAAATATTATCTCCAATTATGGGCCCTCGAAATGACAATACATTTAGGAGTATAAGAATTCAAGTATTATTTAAAAGCCCTTGCTAAAAGCAATTGAATAAGGGTAGTTTCCATATATATATTTTTATGGATGTCCACGCCAAATGTCACAGTCCCGGTTCAGTTTAAAAAATAATTGGCCTCGATTATCTCGACAGTTCCAAAAGGTTCGTAAATATCATTTTGTTTTGCGTGGTCGCAGAAAAAACAAATTCGGGGCCCATCCATAGTAATTACTGAAAAAAAAACGGGGCCCATAGTAATTACTGGGATAGTTGCTCGGGCTGATTGATCAAAATCGTGGCCAATTGAAACTTGTTACTTTTACCAAGCATCCAGAGCACGTACCTCGTCGTTGGTCTCCCCAGTTCTGCTGGCTTGCTGTTTATTTTGGTGATGCGTCCTGTCTGTATTGGTACAATATCGACACAAAACTTTAATATTTGACATCCACAAGTCCTACGTAAAGCTGTTCTAGACAATAAAACCTAACGACCAAAGTTCGCCGGCCACTTCCTCCTTTGTAAGCCCTTCCAACGGCCTAGCTTGTATAGATAGGGTCAGTGATGTATGTACGCAGAACTCAAATAACTTAATGCAGAGCCCCCTGACGGTAACTGTGTGGACGTAGGTGCTCTTTAGCACGTCATGTCAGTAGCGAGCCGCGATAGTGACAATCGACCTGACGATGGACGCGGACTAGTAAGGTGCCACACAGACGAAGTTTTCGGGGATCAGTAGTGTAGTGTTCGTGATGGGAAGCGTGATGGGAAGCTGCGGGCACCGGAGGTGATCAAGGCACGTTGAAGCGGCCGCTGGCGTGCGAAAGAACGCGAGGAGAGCACACACGGGAGAGTAACGGACAGGGACGACGATCGCCAGGCGAGGAGACATTATCTGGTACGTATCCAGCAATGCCGATTCAATCCCACTCATAATGGCTTTTAGGCGCTTTAGTTTTTGGTGATGTTTATACTGTCGTACAGCATCATCGTCTTTGGGCTTCCGTCGATCACCAAACAGCCCCAGTGAACACCTTCAAAGTTGAAAGGCACCAATACAAACTGGCAAACTGCAATACCCATAAAAAGCTCCTAAAATTGTACCTTCTCAGGAAAAATCGCCTTCACATTAGCGGGCTTCTTTCTTGGCTGTTCTTTCAGTGGAGGCATTATTATGGTCGCATTGCTCTTGTAGCGCTGTAGAAAAACCACGAAGGCGCGAATGGCGTCGGCATTTAGCCAGAATCCAGAACAAGCGGTAAGGGGGTTGTTTTGCGAGGGTGTCTCTCTACAAAGTCCAAGCTGTAGCTATAGGCGGTAGTATAGGCGGTGGGGACTTAGGTAGGTGAGCAGTGGGTGAGCATTCTGGCGCACTGCCTTTCCGTTTTAATTTGGCCGAGAAGTGTTCAGATTAAAGGCTAAATATAATTACGCGTACGGTGCTGCGGCGAGGGCAGGCATTACCCAACAACACACGAGGTTTCGAGCGCTCTTCCGTGGAACGTTAGTAAAGATCACCGGTGTCGCAAAGCAAGCGGGGAAATCGTGTACGGCCAATAGAAGGTTGTGCATCAGTAGTTAAGTGTGGCGAGTTATGATGTGTCAGCGAGGCACAGGGTGGCTGAGAGCTTGTTTAGTGATCACGTGAGCGCGAGGGGACGGGACATTGACCGCTTGACTGTAGAGCACAAGACCTGGAGCGAGTGCGAGTTTACCTCCGCGCAGGAGGGTCCGAAGTCACCTGTGTGTTACATCTTCGGCAAGTAGTGAGGCACGAGAGCGGGCTCAAAAACCTGCACCAGTTTGCCAGCTGCCTAAAAATGCTATTTTCCTAAGCCGATTTCGG
Source organism: Phytophthora infestans T30-4 (assembly GCF_000142945.1). NCBI lineage: Eukaryota > Oomycota > Peronosporomycetes > Peronosporales > Peronosporaceae > Phytophthora > Phytophthora infestans. The sequence continues at coordinate 540,151 of NW_003303719.1, read as the reverse complement.
TTGAGGCTTACATCGGGTGGACTACCCCGGTGGTTCGTCACTGGCGACCTGTTGGCTCTAGATCCTGCTCTTGCAGTGATCCTCCCCTCTGAGTTGGATCTACCAGCGTAGTGGCAGTAAAGCCGACAACTGCATAAAATGGCAAAATAAAACGCACTCTTTGGCATGTAGAGCTTGCTTAAGTACTTGGTGTCATACTATAGAATGACAGTTGCTAAACTAGAATAAAGTGTTGTGCATTACTGAAAGTCTTGTACTTTGGAGCCCTTACCATTTTCTGTGACAGCCTAACCCTTTTAATAGATTGGGTAGCAGAAATACATATCGTTAAACCGTTCAGAATGCCTTTGGGCAGTAATTACAAGTAGGTCCAAAAACGGACGATGAACCGGATATGTTAATAGTGATAAAGTGAGATAAATATTGTTATGGGGATTATATTTGAGCTGGCTCGTTGCCACCCACTAGCTGGCGCTGACATCCCGTGGAGGAGTAAGAGCATGTTTTTCAAACTATAAGTGACGCGTGGTAACTCTTCACTAAGTTTATTCGGTAGGTAGGTAACGTGTTGGGGGTGTCAGGGCCGGCCGTTCGCCGCTGGCTCGCTCAGCTCGAGCTGACTGCGCATGTACTAGCAAACGAGAGAGAGTCGCGCCCTGTATACCCACTGTCACAGTCTCCTTCTCTTGTCGGGGTCGTGTATCTTGTGAAAGCCGACGTAGGAACTTAGACGTATTAGATGTGTATAATATACTTGTTTCCTTTTTGTTTTCTTGAGCACTTCTCGTAAAAGAAGGAAATTCACGACTGAGAGCTCCCTCACCAGCTCTCTACCTTGCCAAAGTACCTCCTACCAACACTAGTACCTCTAGTTGTCGTTCGTAAACGGAGTCAGCATACCACTGTCTGAACTCCTTCGTTCCAGTTTAGACTAGGGACGAGGTAGTCGATGACGGGGAACGGGGCTGATCGGGCTTGACACTCTCCTTACGCCGCTCGCTAAATTGCCGTAGGCAGTCGTCCAGAATAGCGAGTCCTTCCTCTAGCCGAAGACCGTGACATCTCTCCCCGACTGCAGCTCGGAGTCCTCGCCGAGCCTCATCCTTTCCAGCACGTCCAATCGCCGAGTCGACCGGCAGATCTGGAACGATCGACCTCGTTCCAATCGAAGTCGAATCCGAATTTCCTAGCGCCACAGGGGCCGTATCATTAGGACCTGCACGCAAATGGTCGAGGCTAGCTCTCTCTCTCTCTTTTCTCGTAGTTCCTTCCGACTTTCAAGCTTAGCCCAACCCTTCTGTGCGGCCTCAATTCCAACGCCGTCGACAGTCTTCACCCTCGACGCCCAGTAGTACTTCGTAGCGTGGCTATAACAGCCCAGTACCAGGACGAACACGTTCCCAATGAGACTCGCGACCGAGAATTCCAGTATCATGTCCACCATGAGAGTAACCAAGGCAACACCCATCCAACCGCATAGGCCACCTTCCACGCCTTCGTAGAATACTCTAGGCAGGTAGAACACAAGTGATAACAACAGTTGTCCCACCAGACACACGCCCATCAGGTACTCGCCCACTCGATCGATCGAGGCTACTGTAGCCTCAGCTATCGCCTTCGTGTAACGACAACACGACGTCCACACCAGTTGCATCACATCGGGAACGAAGAGACAGATCGAGTGGTGCCAAGCCTCACACCATCTGAGACACAACAGTCCAAAAATGCCGAAGCGGGGTTCATACTTTCGTAACACCGCCATGGGAACGAGGAACATCAGCGTGACCAAAGTGCACGCATATTCTCGGGGGTGCAGCTCTTGAGCGTTGACACCCCGGACGGTAGTGACAAATCGGTCACTACAGGTATACCAAAAGAAGCAGATGGTGGAACCACAGTCCACCAGGCTCGCGCTGAAAGCCCATCCCACATTGCGTAAAGACGTCGTGACCACCCACACTACTATCCCAGCTATGGCACAGACCATCATAGCTCCAGTTTCGATCTCCGGGAACGTCACGACAGGAGCCACTGCTTCGATTCCATCGACCCAGCTCCTCAGCACTTCCATCATTTCAGACTGGCGCCGCGTCAGTTAGGAAAGGTCATCCTGGCGTCATCCGTTGACACCCCTTCCCAAGTGGCGTCAGTGTCACCCAAGTCGTTTCCTTTCATCTCGTTCCATTTTTGCACACAGTCGCGAGAGTCCTATTTCCAACGCCTGTCAGCCATCATCCGATCAAATGCGACGTATCTTTCAGTTTCCAGCAATCTCCACGTAGAACACCTCCCAGCTACAACTTCTCAGCTGCCAGCATGTCCAAGCGCCTTACTGTCGCGGAGCGCCGGCGATTCAAGCGATTCTTCGACGCGGCACTAGAGCACGACGAGCATGGAACGCCAGGGGACGACGCTAAGACCATCAAGCGGGAGTTCTGGGGCGCGTTGAAGGCGCACCTGGGCGGCAACGGCCTCTCCACTGGTCTGGAGCACATGGAGCGATTGGTTGACGATCTCCTGGAAGGTCGACCCTCCATCGCATTGCGCGGTGCTGTCGTAGCGATGCCGTCAGCGCCAGGAGTCTTGCCCGAGTCGTCCACGCCTGCTAAATCTTCTACCTCCTCCTCCACTTCGTCGGCAAAGAAGCCTGTTCGCGGCAAGCGGAAGACTCGCAACGGGCCACCCCCAATCAAGTCGTCTAAGAAGCTGCGGAGCAGTGACAAGCCTGACAAGCCGACGTCTTCGCTCGTTCCTTCTGCCGAGTACAAGGCGCTGGTCGACTTGAACCTCGACGCCCCTGACTCGGTAAAGGCGGCAGTCTACTTCATCTTGGCAAAGGCGGAAGCGGCCGGAAAGAAGCCTTGGTGTCTCGCTTATCCTTGGACTGGGCGACCGCAGTGATACAACCCGCTTCGTTTTACGCGCGATCTACCGGGGTCACTGGCGCTTCTGGATGAGTCACCGTCGTGCGTTCTGGGAATGGGCCTTGTACGCGCCCTTGGCGTCGGAGACGGCGCAGAATAATCGTCGTAAGGCCAAGATGCGCGCCGTACAGGCTCGAGTGGCCTTCATGAGTTTGTGCATCGAAACTTGGGGCTTCTATGGATTCCTCACGCTCCTTGACAAGTGCCCGTTAATGTTCTGGATGGGAGGTCAGCCTGGTCGTGACAACAAGAAGTGCCTGCACTACGACGGACCTCTCGCGGACACGTTGACTTCGCTCGAAGACAAGGATCCGGATCGATATCAGGCTACCATCGACAACGCTCTAGCGCCCGTGCAGATCGACGCGTACGGGTACCCGAGTATCCGCGTCCTGTTAGAGACGACCGAGGCCTTAGGCCCTACGGCCAAGCCGGCCAATCGACTCTCCATGGTGGCTTTGGCACGCATCCGGCTCGATCTCCAGTCCTCCGCGACGCCACGTGACACCTGGGTGGGGTCCACTAGTGACGAGCCCTGGAAAACCCTTATGGACAACGCTCTGGTGAAGCAAACCCAGCTGACTGTCGCGACCGAGTTGGAGAGTGGCTCGTACCAGCTCCCCGAAGTTAAGGGACCGACCAAGACGGAACGCCGACGTGCCGACTGGTCCGATCTCGAAGAGGACGACGAAGACGAGGCCAAAGCGGTCGTTCCAACTTCCACGACCGTGACCGCTACTACTGCTAACTCCCCTAGTGCCGATGACGACGCTGATGACGGCGAGGACGACGATGAAGAAGTTGGGAACGACGACGAAGACGACGACGAAGACGAGTACAAACCAGAGGAAGACGACGAAGACGATGACGAGGAGGATACTGCTAAGGCCGCCGACGGGGAAGACGGTGAGAAGGTCGTACCCAAGAAGGGTTCAGCCGACAAGGGGAAGACTACCAAGAAGTAGCCTCTCGTTCGGATTCGTTCCACTCTCTCGTTCCGTTTCTTGTTTCTTCATTTCAAATATATCCGCTTAGTCTCCGTGTTATAAGTCTTTACCGTTCTTCGATGTCCAGCTAGTCGACCTTGTTTCTCGTGACAACTTTTCTTCGTTCCAACTTTGTCACTCCCGGGCATAACCATCCCGTCGAAGGGTCTTTAGCTCCGTCGATACCCCACGTCACTTTCCCAGTGTCCCTTTTCGTAGCGTTCCAATATGTAAATGCAAAATACAGTTCCGTGTTTCGAGACTCACTCGTTCTCAACCACTAACAAGAGTGAAGCGGTCCAGCTTCACTCGTTCCAACCGGTCAGGGGACCAGTTCGAACAACACTTCCGCGTCGTCCACATCAGCGTTGGCTTCGACCAACCTGACGCTCCGACGTATCTCCGGGAGACCCTTCTTCTTGCGGTCTGCTTCCTCAAAGACGCTTATCATGGTTCCGAACTCGGGGAACAGCGCCGCTCGAGGTAACCAAAAGGTCTCGTATGTAGCCGTCAGCACTAGGTACTGCAGCTCACCCTTATCCACTCTCTTAGCAACGACGTCCACAATGGGCGACGAGACGCCGGTGAAAGCTGTCTCCCCTCCGATCGACACTCGTTCCACAAAACTCGACTGAGGTAGATCTTCTTCTTGTAGTGGTCCCGGCTCCAATAGCAATCCGTTCCCTGCTTCATCCTCGATGGTCGCGTCACTACTCGTCTCGATCCCAGTTGCCACATTCTCGCCGTTATCACTCTTACTGGCCACATTCTCGGCTATTCTTCCAGGCACTTCGTCCGCGTACGGTCGACTCCAGCGACCACGGAAGCGTTTCAACCGATTCACGTTCACAGCAACGACCCGGTCGGGGTATTTAGGGATTGCGATCTTGTAAGCATTCTCCCCGACTTGGCCGACAATACGGTACGGGCCGTGCCAAGAAAATGCCAACTTCTTCGTCTTGTTTTCGCCAACTTTCGCCCTGAAAAACTGATAGACCCAGACGGGATCGCCTACTTCGTACGTGACCCTGACTTGCTCCCCCAATCGCTGCTCGTGACGATTTTGGGCCTTTAATAGCTGTCGCTCCACCAGGCGCCTTGAGTCACGTAACGACAGATACAACTTCTTCGGTACGAGGCAATCTCGTTGCTTTTCCAGTCCTTTCCGGTGTTGAGGAAGGCTAAGTCGATCGGCAATATTGGGTCACGACCGTACAAACTGAAAAAGGGAGTATCTCCAAGACCTTCATGATAGGCAGTCCGATAAGCCAATAGGACTCGAGGTAAATAGATATCCCAATCGGTCTGAGTTTCACTCACGAACATCTTAAGCATTCCTAGCAGCGTCCCGTTGAATCGCTCTACCAGTCCCTGAGTTTGGGGGTCGTAGGCGGCTCCAAACAACTTCTTTATCCCTAGCGTCTGGTATAATGATCGTGCCAAATCGGACGTGAAGTTCGTTCCTCGGTCACTAAGCAGTCGTTTCGGAACGCCGTGACGGCAAATGACTCCTTCGAGCATAGCGTCCACAAAAATGATCGTGTCCAACGACGCCACCGCGAAAGCTTCAGCCCATCTCGTGAAATAATTTACAAACACCAAAATATACTTGTTCCCTCGTGGAGTGACCACTAAAGGACCGACGGCGTCAACCACTAACAACGAGAACGGTCCCGACAACTCCTGGATCGGCATCTTCTGCATTAGACCAGCTCTCCAGGGTCTCCAACCCTTACCACCACTACAAATGGCACACTCTTTCACGTACTCAACCACGTCCTTTCGCCATCCGTGCCAGTAGGCATGGCGCCTTACTTTGTCCAATGTCTTCGTCTTTCCCAAATGAGCAGAGAATATGTCCGCGTGACAATAATGGAGGGCCGTCTCGATAAACGGTAAAGGGACGACAGGTACCGTCACTGTCCGCGCAGGACCGGCACGAGCCCCAAAGTGCACGAGACGCATAAGGACCTCGTTCTTCATCAAGTGGTGCGGTGACATTTTTAGCACCGTCACCTTAGTTGAGGATCCAAGGCCAGCGCACCGTCCTTCAGAAATGCTCTCATGGCGCGCATCCACGGCACCCGCTCTTGTTCTTTCACAAACTTGTCGTAGTCCAACCCGAACACATCGATCGTGGAGGGCAAGGAAAGTGGAGCACCAGCTTGTAGTTCTTCCTCTTGTTCCTCCTGGGTGAGCTCGTTGGCAGGGGCCGCCTCTTCGTTCTGCTCCCCGACTGGAACTGAACCGTCGGTCACGTTTGAGCCCTCGTTCTCATTTGAAACGATCGTTCCTAGCCTGTCAGGCGGATCGCTCCTTTCTTCATTCAAGAGATCTTTCATCGTGATGGCCCCTATTGTTCCCTTTCTCGCGCGATGATACAGCCTCGACAAGCCGTCGGCGTGCCCCATGGACGTTCCCGGCTTGTGATACAATTTAAACCTCAGTCGAGACAACTCCGCAGCCCATCGTGCCAACTTCGCATTCGACGTCCTTGTGTTGTCACTAAAAATCCACGTAAGGGCTTGATGATCCGTAAACAGGTCAAACTCACCGTGGTCGAGATAGCACTTGAACTTTCGCGTCGCCCAGACGATTCCCCAGCACTCAATCTCGGTGGTGCCACAGGTCTTGTTGATCCAATTCCTTTGAGATCCTACCAACATCTTACTCGCGTAGGCAGACGCTCTGTCACGTTTGTCGACTTCCTGCATCAGACAGGCCCCTACTGCCAAATGGGACGAATCCACATAGAGCTTGAACCTCTTGCTGAAGTTGGGATATATCAGAATAGGAGGTTTCACCAAAGCCCTTTGTAGTTGTCGGAACGCCACTTCGCAATCTTCGTTCCATTTGAAGTCCACTTCTTTCTGCTTTAGTCGTTACAAAGTGGGGGCAATAGCAGCAAACCCTGGTATATAGCGTCGGAAGTAGCTTGTTAGTCCTAGGAAAGCACGAACGGTGTGAAGGTCGTGCGGCCTCTCAATATCCATCACTGCCTTCGCTTTCTCGGGGTTCGGTAGTATACCCGTAGGCGTAGCTATGTGTCCCAGGAACGCTACTTGGTCACGTCCCCAGTGGCACTTCTTCATTTGCAGCTCAAAGCCCGCCGAGCGGAATCGTCCCAACACTTGTCTTACTCGAATTAGGTGAGTAGGGAAATCGTCACTAAACACCACACAGTCGCCCAGATAGACGAGGCACGTTCTCCACTTCAGGTCGATTAGGACGTTCTCCATTAGTCGTTCAAACGCAGGAACGGCGTTGCATAACCAAAAGGGCATAACAAGCCATTCGTAAAGGCCAAATTTGCTCGTAAAAGCCGTCTTCTCCATACTGTTCAGTTCCATCGGGACGTTCCAGTATCCTGAAGCAATATCCATAGTGGAAACCAGCTTGGCGTCCCCAAGGACGTCCAAAATGTCGTCAATCAATGGCATCGGGTAGCTGTCCTTGACCGTGACCGCGTTGAGCTTCCGATAATCAATACAGAATCGAACCCCGCCGGTGGGTTTTTGAATCATCAGTACCGGGCTAGCCCAGGGACTATTTGAGGGTCTGATTAGACCAAGCGCGAGATATTCTTGGATCTCCGCTTCCATTACGTCCCCTTCAGCCTTCGAGACTCGATAGGGCGGCTGCTTGATCGGCACGCTCGTTCCCGTATCGATGCTGAACTTCAAAAGGTCCGTACGCCCCGGTCTCTTGGACGTCTCTACGAATAAATCCTTCAGACCACCTAGCATCTCGGCAAATAGCCTCCTTTGTTCCGCTCCCAGCGACGAATCTTGGAGCTTTACTTCAAAATCGTCGTCTTCTTCGTTCAGCATTGCGGTGGCTATTTCAACGTCAACGGGTCCTACTTCCGCTCCTTCGTTGTTGCCAGCGGCACTTATCGCCGCGCTTACTTCATTCGTCGTTCCACTTCGGACCTTCGTTCCAAAAGCAGATTGAGGAACGAGAGTTACAGCTGCCACGTATGCACCCGACGGAATTTCAACTTCTCCGGAGGACGCGTTACAGACTTCCACTAAGGCCATCCCATTCCGCACGGAGCACAGCGTTCGGGCCACTCGCAAGTTCTCATCGGTCCCTGGAACGCCTTCTACCAGTACAGTGGAGCGATCTCTCATCGTTCCACGAATTTTAGACTTGACCAGCGCTAAGTGACCAGGCTTCAAGCGAGCTGCTGAAGTCGTTGTGACTGCATAAGTCTCCTCCACTCTCGAGATGCCCAACGGGATTACATCTCCCGTCCCTTTCAGTGTCATCGTTTGGTCTTCGAGATCCATCACTGCTCGGAACGAGCACAACAAGTCCGTTCCCAATATGGCATCCACGGACAAATGGTCGACTACCACAAACGGAAGAGTCATATCGATCGTTCCAGGTGTTATTGGGAGTTCGACCACGCCACGTACTCGTATCTCGTGTCCCGAAACGCTGTCTAGGCTTCCAGTGTAGGGCTTGAGGGGTTCAGACGCCCGACCAAGCCGTTTCAGCACTCGCCTGTTCACGAGACTCGCCACAGCTCCCGTGTCCGCCAACATTTCAGATGGGCAACAGTCGATGAAGCCACCGGTCACAGCCTTCAGTCCTCCCACACTACAAATGACGCGCTTTCCTTCCGGCACAGCCCCTGCCCCTTCCTGAGAGGCATCGTCCTCACTCACTGCCCGCAATCCCGGCGACCTTCGCGGCCGCGGAGCCCTTCGCGCGTAGATGGCATAGATGTCGGATTGTTCATCGGCTATTTTCAGCCTCTCCTGGTCCCGCGCTTTGATTGGAAGTTCAAACGTCACCTCCTTCAACCGATTTAAGGCAACGACATCTGGGACGGGTTCGTCTATTTTTAGAAGCTTTTGGTTTGTCGCGCAATTTGTCATGGATGGTAGAAGCCTCGGTCCGGAAATAGGAACGAGCCCATGTCACCGCACGATTTAGGAACGAAAAAGTCGTCGTTCCACCTACTTTCGCTAGGTGGCCTCGAAGAGACTCCTCGTCCAACGCGACTCCTTGGTCTTGTCTCGCAGCGGGGGAGCATCAGCCCTCGTTCCGCTTCCTTCCGCCGGATCAGTCTCTTCCTCCCCCCTTTTGCCGTATTCGTCCTTTTCCAGTTTGAGCATGTCGTACACCCTCTTACGAATTTCGGAACGCCACCTAAAAGGTAACGGCACTCCGTCTTCATCTCCGTTTATCACAGTAGAGGACTCGTCGAATCCGACGCAGACGTTCCGTATAAACTCACTCTCAGCGGAGTCGCCCTCCGAAGCACTGTCACCGTTTTCTTCTTGGGTGATAGCGCCGACGGGCGACGCAGTCTCCGTCGTTTCCGTTTCGTCCTTAAAGTTACGATTAGCACGCCTAACCGCTGCAGAATTCTCCAGTGTCCTCTCGTACCAATCTAGCCAGTACTCTGGTTCCCTCATCTATCCCGTAGAGACTTCCCTTGTGCGCTCTAGCACTTCTTCCGGTATTCCCAGCTGCTCACTCAGTTCTGCAAGTGACGGTTTCTCCTGCTTGCTAGCGTTCTGTGTTACTCGTGACTGAATCTTCTCGTCATCCAACGGAAACAGTCGCTCTTCCAGCTCCTTGTCGTACTCCTCGGGTTCACTCTGCACTATCGGATCGTCACCGCGCTCGAGCATATCCAGCTCCTCATCGGTAAACAGACGATCATAGTCGTTTGATGAGTCCGTCGCCTCGGTACGTTCCGTATTCAGTTCAGCGCTGGGAACTTTAACGCCCTCCTCAGGAGCATCCACTACTCCGATCACGGCCAAACAGGTTAGTTCTGACGCCTACCACGTCTTCCGTCTTTGTCTCGAGTGCCTGCTCAGCCCGTGTATACTTGTCGGACAACTCGTCCGCTTCCGCTTTCCCGTTGCACTCTTCCTGGGTCTTCAACGCATCCTCGGGACGTCCCGTTGTCCCTTGATCGGCGTATTGTGCCCTATGGGAACGATCCTTCGTCCCATCTTCACTCTTCAATGTCACCAAAGAGCTTTCCGCTGCTCCTTTCTGGGTCTTTAACGCATCCTCAGGACGTTCCGTTGTCCCTTGATCGACGTCCTGTGCCCAATCGGAACGATCCGTCGTTCCACTTTCACACTTCCTTGCTATTAAGGAGCTTTCCGTTGCTCCCTCCTCTCGTTCCTTCTCGTCTTCCGGTCCCCTCGTAGAGACTTCCTCTTCTCCTTCGTACTTCGAACCAGTCCGTTCCTTCAGACTGCTCGTTCCAATCACAACATCTGCATTTTCAATCGCCACGCTCGCAACAGGAACGTTCCGAGCGTTTACCCCAGTATTCACACCAACCTCGGGAGCCTTCTCAGGTCCACCAAATCTACTTAGCTGTGAACCTTCATCTCCTTTTGTGTCGCCAACCTGGCAAGAGGAAAGAGCGACACTTCTTTCCCCTCCCTCTTGCCCCCTTCATTGTCGGGACATTCCAGTCGGTGTAGCCGAACCTTGAGCAGTCGTCGTTCCACTTGCTACGGCATTCCTCGAGAGACTACGTAGTTTCTCGATCTCGGGACAGTTGGTCACGCCATGACCCGGCTGTCGACAGAAGAAACACTCCGCAGTCCGACGATCTCCAAATCGATTTCCACTCGTTCTCCTAGGCAAGCTACACTCCATGGAGTAGTGACCAAATTGATTACAGCGATTACACAGGCCTCTCGCACGAGGACACGTCTCTCGACCACACCCTTTTCGTTCGCAGCGTCCGCACACCACTTCTCCTTCTGCGGTACGAGTATCGGGGCCCATACGAATGTTGGGAGGCCTCAGTTCAGCACTCACTCCGCCATTGGAAGGACTAGTCGGTTTCGGATCGTTCGAAGCCACCGCGCCTATGTACCCATCGCTAGTTCCAGAATGTTTTTGCACGTTCCGATTTAGCAGTTGCAGCTCTTGAAGCACCTGTAACTCCGTCGAGGGTACATTCTTCGAGCCCAGGGGTTTCATTCCTTCCTCTGGAAACTCATCGTCTTCTTCGATAGGCAGGTGGAGATTCTTGAACAACAGAATACGACAGGCTTGCTCAATAGACCCAATCATATTACCGCTCAGCACCGCTCGCATCTGTTTGTTCCTTATTCCTTCCAGGAAGAACTCGAACCTCATGCAAAAGGTTCGGGTAAGTCCAGCGCGTCGCATATTGTCTCGAGTCGATCACCCCATTCTTCGGCCGACTCGCCTCGTTTCCTTGCGGCAGTCTTAAGGCGGGTCCAGGTTTGGGCCGGAGTCAGACAAACGAACCGGTTGTGAAATCTGGAACGAAGGGACTCAAAGTTATGGATCCTCGAGTTGTACCACCATTCTTGTCCCTTCTTGCCTTTCAGACACTGTTCGAAAGCCGTCAAGCGCAGCTGATCGTCCATGCCCATCGTACACTTCTCGAACGAACGCCAAAACGCCGCAGCTCGTTCACTTGAGGCCGTGTCCGAATAAATCGGAGCGATAACTTTGACTGCGTTCCTCAATTCGTTCGGGATTCCCACCATCGGAGCGAGCCCTCGGCCATAGTCATGCGGCTCACGTTCCGCATATTGAGCTATGGGAGCAGTTGGGTGAGGCGTCGCGTATCTCGGGTATCATTCTCGGTCAAACCCCACGTTTCCACTGAGTCTCGGGTCTCCTTCGTGACTTTGGAACGATCTTTTGTCGGTCGGCTTCGTTTCCTAATTTAGCGCCCTCGCCGGTCTCGTTCCGGCCTGCATTGAAGGCGTAGTCATAGGCGTGGACGAGTAAGTAGGAGGCATCTCAATCGGGTTCCAGCCCGGCGGTAACATCGGACCAAACGGACTTGAGAACGAATATTGTCTCGGCGAGCCATAAGCTCCACTTCCTTCGTACACTCGCTGTGCTCGGTCGGAAGCCTTCTCATACAAAGGGATGGGAGTCGAGGGTCCGCCGATTCAAACCCCAGGGTTAGATCGATACACGGTTTCTCCTCTCCCGGGACTACGGGTTCCACTCCTCGGGGACTCCAGTAGTCGATCTAACTCGTTTATCGAGTGTCGAGGTGGAGCCTCCCACTCTCTCGACCCTTGCCCTTTCGACGAAGAGGGTTTGGCCCCTCCGGACACACTTGACATAGCCATTTGCTGCATGGCCTGGCCGATGGTGTTGACGATAAAGGCTTGAAGAGCCGGGTCCACCGTCGTCGTCCCTTCACGCGTAGGCGTCGCTCTGTCCCTTGCAGGGATCGCATCCGGACTCGTGGGCGTCGTTCCTCGGTTCGTCGGCGTCGCGTTTGGACTAGCAGGTGTCGTCCCACGGCGTACCGTCGTGGTAGGAGCTGGCAAAGTCGCACTTGGCGCCCAGTGACGTTCCACTCTGCTCAACGGTTCAGCTTGCAAGTCAGTCGTACTTCGAAAGCGCGACCAAGACGCAGGAACGTCGCTCTCATACAGTCCTCCAACATCCTCCTCCCGCGGGTACTCAGCGGTCGTCGCCGAGGGCGCCTCCCGCCCAGTCTCGTCCACGTGCGTTAACGACGGTCGGGACGGATCCAGCGAGAACGACACTCCCCTTCGCGTTCCAGAACTTGTCGTCTCGGTCTCTCTTGCTTCTCGTGACCGCGTCTGCTCCTCTCTGGGAGTCGGTCGATCCGCTAAAGTCCCGAGGAACGCTTGGAAGCTGGCTCTGCCCTGGGGTGTTCCCAACATCGTCATGAACATTCTTCGGTTCTCTTCGGCTCGTGGTGACGCTCCAAACAAGCTTTCGTCGTCCTCCGGGGCCGCTCGTTCCCTCAGCCCTTCTGCCGCTCGTTCCGTTCGGACCTCAGCCGTCTCTCCGGATTCACCATGCGTTCTGGGATCCACTTCGCCGCCTTCCCCTTTCTCAGCTGGGGCATCAGCGATCTGGTCCTCGTCAGCATCCGCCAGGATCCGTGCGAGGCGCTGCTCTTCGTCCCCTATTGGATCGTTTCAGTTTAGGGAGCTCATCTCGTCCCGGCTCCCTTGCACCTTCGCTCGAGTACTTTGACGCTAAGGTATTCCAAGCGGCTCTCTCCGCTTCTTCTCTATTACGCTCCTACGAAATTTGGCTAGACGATACCCTGCTTCTCCACCAAATTGTCGCGGTCTCCTTCTCTTGTCGGGGTCGTGTATCTTGTGAAAGCCGACGTAGGAACTTAGACGTATTAGATGTGTAAAATATACTTGTTTCTTATTTGTTTTCTTGAGCACTTCTCGTAAAAGAAGGAAATTCACGACTGAGAGCTCCCTCACCAGCTCTCTACCTTGCCAAAGTACCTCCTACCAACACTAGTACCTCTAGTTGTCGTTCGTAAACGAAGTCAGCATACCACTGTCTGAACTCCTTCGTTCCATTTTAGACTAGGGACGAGGTAGTCGATGACGGGGAACGGGGCTGATCGGGCTTGACACTCTTCTTACGCCGCTCGCTAAATTGCCGTAGGCAGTCATCCAGAATAGCGAGTCCTTCCTCTAGCCGAAGACCGTGACACCACCTACAGCTGTGTTATTCGTGGCTACGTACGCTAAAGAGCACCCTTGTTGGTACATAGAGGAACTATTGACAGAAGTGAAGAGGCGTTTTCCTGACCAGAAGCAAGGGCTCTCATCGACGTGCTTCATCTACTGCGCTTCGAGCTGATCCTGTCACGGAACGTGTTTAGCATCGGGCAAAAGAGGCGGTGCCATTCGGGATGGATATGTTTCTGGCCAAGTTGCGAATCTTGTACAAGTACCCAGAGCAGCAATTATTCCCGGCCGAGACGCCCGAGGAGTTACGCGTGGTCTACTAGAGATGCTAAAGGCTGTTGTTCAAGTACCGCTCACGAGGGGCAGGCGTGTGTTTATTTTGGATGCCTGTGATGTTTGCGGATCCGTGGCGTCGGAAACAATTACTGGGACCTTCACTTGGTCGTGTTTCCACCGCGCCTTTTCGAGACAGGTGGCAAAGCATCCAAATCCTTGGTCACTGTCAAGGTCCTGCGCGATAATGGACAACGCTCTTATACACATGTACAATGATGTCGAAGACGTATACGATCGCTGTAGAGCTAGGCTTTTATGCCCGCCTTCCTATTGCCTCCATCTCACCCCCACCATGATATTGTTGGTCGCCTTAAGCGCTGAATACAGCGGCACTCCAAATTGGTTTTTGCAGATGAGCGATTTGAGATTAATCAGACTAATGTATTTTTTTTACCTAAAACTAAGTCGTTCAGGCGCTAAAGGTACATGTGATCGACGTCTTCAACATATTCGTCAGGCTCCGGGGGAGGCACAAGCGACACGAAGACGCCACTTTCCAGGCGATTGTGGATGGGCAAGCCAACAACGTGCCGGAACTCTGCAACGTTGAATGTCAATGGTCGGTCGAGATCCGATAAATTCCATGTTTAGCGTGCCCTCATCGCTCTCCTGTTCGACCTTCTTGTCGGCCAACATTGAGTCGAGGTGCTTGGCCTGGGATAAGGTCGTTGTATCCGATACCGTGACGGATGCCCCCTCAGCGGGCCGCTGGTGCGAGACGAACCAATGTGTCCATGCAATCTAACCCACTCTGGGCGCTGGCCTAAGTAGCTGCTGATAGTAGATGCGCTTCTTGGACCCTGAAAACAGTCGCTCGTCTAGTCCCAGGTAGCGCACGGCGCTGTTTCTTGGCTGCTAATACAATAACTCTATCTCGAAAGGACCAGAGTCATTCGTCCTCATCTGATAGTTAATGTAGGCTGCGGCTACCAGAAGGACAAAGTTGTCTGAGATAGAGAAACCCAGCCTCGATGACGTGCTGCCTGGCTTGACGTAGCTGTTGGTTCCGGATCTAATAGCATTCTTGCGGTAGCTGCGCAAGCTATCCATGGCCTTGTCCTCGACATACCTGCAGAGCGCGTCGTAGTCCTCCCTCTACTTATCGAGCGAGAATACAGCCTCCCTTACGGTAGCGTCTGTCCAGGTTAAGGAGGTAAAGATTGTAAAGTATACCTTACCGTATTCCATACATTTTAAAACCTTAGGCAGTAGCAAAATATGGATTTTGTTGCCATACAATATGCAAATCCATATCAGTGTGCATTACTTAGCCTGGTACTGTATTGCAATGGAATTACACTGTGTAATTTAAACTGGCTAGTAGTTTTTCTAAAATTGTACTCCCCCCGTACTACGACCCATTCATTTTGGAGAGTAATTATATTACCACCATGTAGCATGGCATTTTATGAAAAGTATTATCACTCACCCATCGTGGTATTATTGCAGTCCAAATACACTAGTATGCGGGGTCCTTAATGAGCAAGTATAACCCCCATTTCGCAATCTTCCAAGTATGTGGCTCTCATTCATGGGGGGAGGCAAATTTTTATACAAGGAATCATGTACTGCGAAAGGTTTCAGGAGGGCAGTGATCTAAAACCAAATTAATGTACTGTATGTACATGTGCTGCATTGAGGTGTTTGAAAGCCCTGATTAGTCGTAAAACGAAAGGTAGTAGGCTCAATTTCATCTCCGTTCTATGAAATAATCAACACTAATACAACTTCGCAGATTTTGTAGCGTCATGACGCTTCAGCATACAGACTTCAATATAGACAAAGTCAGGTGCTGTACATCAAGTTCAACAAACCGGGCCAGACGAAGAAGGAGCATACACACCAATGTCTCACGCTTATCAGTGGCGGGATAAAGTGATACTGCGCTCTCAGGCGCACTCCAATGTGAGCGCAAAGAGGGACTTGAAGTGACACCATTGAGTGTAGCGCGTCCGATTGTACCACCACTTCGTCCGACAAAACTGAAGGAGCGAGACCTCACCAATAGCAAAGTATAAACGAGTCATGGTACGTCTTTACTTATGATTAGACTTTGTAAGAATCCCGACGGTTGGTGCTTCATTTGACTTGCAGATAAGCTTCAGAACCGATGCTCGTGATACGAATTAGCCTGGCTTCGCCTGTGAGATTACTAAGCTAATTGCTTTAGTGTGTGCTGCTTCCACAGTGGTTTTAAATGCGCCTCTAGGGTCGGTTTCATTCAGCTGGCATGACAAAGCTTACGAAGCTGAACAAGGAGTGAGGGTACCAAGCACGATATTGCATTGGCTCATATCGAGACGCAGAGGGATGATAAGAGCGATAGTGAGACGAAAAATCAAACCCAGTAACTGGAAATGTGCTTGTAGCTAGTAATCTGATTGCTGTCACTGTGTGTCATTGAATTTATGATACCAATGTTAAGTTTTTTTCTCATACTCAAAAGTGGCCCCGGGTGCAACGAACGATGACGATGCCGGTGACAGGCACTTCAAAGTAGACGTCGCAGAATAGAAAGTCGTTATGTGGCTCGAGTTTTCGTAGTAGCGCTACCGATGGGGCTAGAGAAGCTTTCTGATGTGTTGTAAAGCTTCAGCGTCTTTGATTGATGGCTACCACACAAATAAGAAGACCGAGGTTGTAAAGGTAATTAGTACACAATGGGAGCAGTTTGCTATACAGCATATTTTGTCATTGTTCGTGAATGTAATACCCAAAAATTCATTTGTCCATTTAAGCTACTATAGCGTGAAGCCAGTTCAAACCACGATAGCAATAAGAACCAAGATACAAATCTATTAACTGCAAAGCAATATATTGACGCTCAATTCTTTTACCGCGCGGTGGTAACAACATCTTTCACGTCCTTCTTCCGGTGAGTGTTTTCCGCCATGAAAACGTGATCACATACAACGTCTGACGCCAATGAGCTTCCTTGGACAGTCACAATGTTACCGCTAGTCGAGAAAGCCCTCTCGAAGGGTCCACATGTCTCAACAGTGCCTAAACACATCCTGGCTAGCTTGCAGAGATTTGGATACGTCTCTTGCCGTGCGCCCCACCATTGAAGTGGCTTTGTTGACTTTGACACAGCTCCTAGAGCCGTGATATTGGTCAAATAACATGTGAACGCTGTGCTGCAGACCTCTTCCAAGATGGTTTTACGATAAGTCAATTTATCGGGACCAAAAAAAAGTGTAGGATAAAACTGCCAGAGGCCATGCTCTTTTCGGGAACTGGTAAAAACAGAATCCCACGTTCCGTGAGGTCGATTTCATCGCGGGCCCATTGCACGGTAGCAGCGATAAGTAGATCGCGAGCTTTTGGTCTGTCGTCTGCGCCAAGATGACTCATATACCTCGCTACTCGAGGATCCAGATACGACACCCACATCAGCTTGCTCGACTCTAAGTGCGCAAAGCGACTATCAAATAGCTTAGAGCGGTATTACGACATTTCGAAACCATGACCAATACATCGCTTACATAATCCTCGTCACCAGCAGAATGCACGTCAGCGTCAAACAACTTCTTCTGAGAAATGTTTTCCCGAAGGCCAGCAAGTATCGGCAGGACAAGAGGTAGGGTTGGATACCCTTGTCCACTCAGCTCTCTTGTCGGCTCATCGAATGGATCCGACATTTTAATCAGGCACTTGATAGCTAATTAGTAAGCATACTTTGGCCGCTTCAGCTTGTTATGCATGTCCTTAAGCTCAGCGCGGCCACGACGAGGCTGCAAGTGCACAAAGAAAGAATGTAATGCGGGTTGTAGTCAAATACAGCGTAAGGGCATATCCCAGCAACTGTTCCAGCGTGTGAGGCAGTCGACCTTGAACGTAACAGCATTTTATGGTTTAACATCCAGCTCCCCTTTTTGAATACTCTCCAAACAGGATCGGCCCTTTGGGAGACTTACGAAAACACACAACCAGTGTACGAAACGTTTGCATAATTCTGCGCATCTTCACCATTTCGTCCGATTCGGTGTGTCCGAAACAAAGCTATTCATTAGCTCATCTACTGCTGTGTCCCTAAGGTTACCCATAAGGACGCGATCGTTCACTTAGCGCGTCGTCTTCTTCGTTTTTGGTGGTGAAAGCCCCTGGCTCATTTGTAACCGTGGTTTCCCATGCCAGTAAATGCTGCTCCTTCTTTTTCTTCTTTGTCACTAGACTGAAAACGACAAGAATAAGCTCGTGTGCAATACAGGCCGCGTGGTCGGTCTCCATGATATTGCCGGCAGCTACATGCTCAAACCCGAGTCACGTACAAACCGGCAGCAAAGAGTCTTAGAAAGACCCCAATCGACCATAATCGTTTCCAGAGCAATAGATACAGCATCAGCATCGTCTTTCCTGGTATTTTTTTTTACTTCCAGTGTCCAGCTGACGAGTTCAAACTTATCGCTCACGTAATGAATCGTGAAAGCAATATATGAACGGTCACTTCTTGCCTCTGATGGCGAACGATGCTTTGAAAATGCGGTCAAGCAGGTCACCTGAAGCGAAACTGATCCAACAAAAACGAAGACATGTTCGTCTTGGCTGTTCGGTACGGCGGTAACAACTTATGGGATCTCGATAGCGGTGCAAGTCGTTACCTGGTGCGAGATGCAAGAGGTTCTCCCTCTGATAGCGGACCTGCCATAGCCTTCGTCTACTTACCATCACTTTGCGTATTTATTGCCACGTCACCTTGGCGCAGGGTATCCGACCAGTCTTCCACAATGGCTAGTGCAGTGTGAAACGTTTTCTCAGGTAGATCCACTAGATCCGAGAATACCTATCTAAAATACTCTGCGCGATCTTGAACCTCTCTCGCTCGATCATCCGCTTGTTGTGCCGGATTTCGTCACTTCCAGTGCTAATTTGCAAGGAAATGTCGATAGAAATCAGGTCCTCGTCGAGTGTACCCATGTGGTGTAGCGTAATCAGCAAAATTTCCGAGATTGGTGGATTCAACTTACTAATAGCGCCCAGACACCGAATTACGGAGGGGACCCCCGGTGATCTGTGATCTGCAGAGCTTGCATCACCTGGTGTACCCGCTTTTCGCAGCACTTCGAGCTCGTTGAAATCTTTGTCGACCATAATGATCTTTGTCTGCTCCCAATATTCACACTCTGGAGCTGCTCGACAGCCTTCACCATATGCCAATCGGCATTGCACTCAAAAATAACTGAATGTCACACTGCTTGTCCATTTTTAAACTGGCCCATGATCATCATAGTGCACAGTTGGAGCGTGCTCCAAGTAAAATTAAGTCCATGTCAAAACCATGGCCGAAACCTGGTAAAACCATGGAGATAGCAAAATTCAATTGGTATGCAATGAAACATGGAGCCCACCTGCTCGTTTTGTGAGTGCAGTCGATGAGCCGAAAAGCGCTTGTAGAGCCTACGCATGTGCTCTGAACTGAATGTCACCACCGGTGTATGACCAACCGAAATTGCATCCACTGATGAAACACTTTTAGGAGCCTTCAGGTCAAACTTCACTAGCAGTTTCACCGCAAATCTTCGTCACTCAACCGAACGCTAAAAGTCTCGCTCATGATAAGCACAATGTACGTTTCTTCTTGGTATCCTTTTGGTTAGGTCTCGAAATCTTTTCACGTTTTGTGATATATTTTCATTTCTGGAACATAATGCAGCTCTTCATCGCAGTGCTTGTGCAACCGACGATTGAGTGCGTTGCGTACTTGCACGCACCCCTTCAACAACACGACGCTCTACTCCCTCTTCACTTTCCGCAGGAGACGTTAGTGACCATACAGGTGATTGCGTAGCCGTAGGCGATAGGGCAGCACCATCCGTAAGGTCAATCGCATTCGCATCGCATAGTGATAGGCCAGCAAACAGTCCTTGGCCATCTTCTTTCAACGCTACCGCATCCACACGACGTACGGAGTTCACCAGCGACACGGGAGCCCTGGGTTGTCTCTCTTGCAGCTTTCCCGCGAGCTCTGGCTTCAGTTGCTGGCCAGTGAGAGCCGTACACTCGGCATACCAATGTCCTTCTCCTTGACAGCTCGCGCAGCTTGTACGCTGCTTCTTATCTGCAACGGCCTTGGATCGCTTGCGCTGTTGCTTGTTGCGCTTGCGTCCTCGGGCTTGACCTTGTCCTTGGTCCGTTCCGACGTGAGCAACTTGCATTGAATGCGCGACCGGTTGTCTGGTCTGTGCACGCAGCTGGTCACGCTGGTGTTCAGCAGCGCGCAGTCGCTGTAGAGCTTCAGCAAGTGTAAGTGTCTTACGATCATGGTTGTTAAGCCAATCGCCATGTTCACGGGCGAGATCTTTAAACGCTTCCACGCTATCGACAGTAGTAGGCTTGCATGTTGCCACTCAGCGAACTCACCATTAGCTTGATGTAGAAGTGTCACCTTCTTCGCAATGTCGTCAACATACTGCGATACCGACTCGTTTGGATTGAGCCGGCGCGTCACTAGCTCTTGTAGTAGGTAATCAGAATTAATGCCATCTCCAGCCTCAAAGTGCTGCGTAATCGCATTGTAGAGCATAGCGGCGGCGTCCATATTGTCGTGGATATCGTCGATCTTGAACGTCGTACGTAGGTCAACAGACAGCGACAACGCAGGTTCTGAGAACGCCTTGTTCTTGCGCGACTTGTACCACACGCGATATTTGTCACGAAGCATGCCTTCTACTGCATCGTAGCGCTCAGGGCCATAGGTGATGTCTCCCAGCATCTTCGGCTCGAAGTGCAACGACACCTCGCTCTTCCAGGCTTTGTAGTCGCCCTTCAGATGGAGCTTGGGCACCTAGATCGGGGGCGAGTTGATGAGGACCTTGGTGTACTCAGCCAGGTCGCCGTCGTTGTAGCGGCTAGTAGGGTTCATGTTGTCGAGAGGGCGCCACGGATCGTCGGGGTCTCGGTCGCCGTTTTGTTGGTTTAGTGGCGACTGGGGAGGATTGTCAACTGGCACGGATTCTTCCGTGTTCGTCGACGGAAGTTTATGCATACTTTCAAGTAATATTTGGAATAACGGGCGGCCACCCGGGATTCCAGCCAATGAACGAATTAGTCGTTCTGCATCACTGTGCGATAGTGTTGCGTTATTGTTCAAGCTTGAATTTCCTGCCGATGGGGTTGAAGCTTGATCTTAATTGGTCGAAATTCCAGAACTTGTGTCTGGAACACCAGCAGCCACGTCAGTCGCAGACTGTGCTCTGATTGGGCTCATTACCAGTGGTGACGTAGGGTTCGTCACGGGGGGATTGTTCTCCATGTGTCGATCGCTTCTAAGAGTAGGAGCCATTTAAATGTAAATACACTTAAATGTCAACTTTATGAAACTAATCAGGAAGTAACGTAAACACGTAAGTGCCGGGCAAAAGGCCGCGACAGGACTGCGGTGTCTGGCGAGGCTGCTCTTCTCTGCTGCTCTCTGTTGAGCGGCAGGCGTCAAAACGCAAAGTGGGGAGCAGCCTCCGCCACAACACCGCTGTACCGCAAAGATAGATTAGTATACAAATAGCAAATAAGTCAATACTAAACTCTAGATAAATGCACTCTCGTTTGAGTACACCATCTTGGCAGCGCACAGCCAACGATGTCCTTGTGCATACAGTCCTTGGTATAGTCCTTCGCCATTGCACGCATGTGTACTCAGTGTAGCCGGTTATAGTGCAGCCGCAAGCTACACTGCCAGGCGCATGAATGTCCTTGGGATGTGTCTTTGCAGACACTGTCAGTGGACGGTGGCTCGTAGATGGGACACCGGACACTGGCAGACTGCAATGCACTGACGCTCGACACGCAGGTAAGTTTACATCTCACACTTACCGGTTTTATCCACCCACGTGCGTACTCTGAGCTGGTGAGTGAGCTGTCGTCAAATACTGATGGTGTGCGTTTTCTAAATTAACAAACGCTATCCGTTCATTTTCGATTTAGAGTCGCTCTGTGATCACTGCAGAATCCTTTAAAGCAGTGCACCGCTTGTCAACTTCTAGTGTACATGTCCGACACGTGCCGGTAGTCGGCTTGCTACAATTACCCATGATTTAAGCATGCTTCTGACAGTTATTTTGCTATGTTTCTGATTGTGTGCTAAGTATGTTTGGCCAAGGTATATCTGTGTGTTTGGCGGTCAGTGCTGGATAACCACAGGTATTGATGGGCGGCAGACCAAAATCAACAGACGAAGTAAGCGTGGAGACCATGTTGCCGACGAACTGCAGAGCTAAACTTTACGTGAAGTACAGGGTACGTTGATGAGCATAGCGACATCATCCGGACGGGTCTCTTTCAGTTTGGGGGCGCACTGCAAGTTAAAGCGAGCGTCAGAGCGGCATGAATCGCTACAGCCCGTAGAAGGCAAAACGGATGAATCATGGCAAGAGAATCTGAAGTGTGCAAAAGAAAAGTCGAAACTGGCTCGTTTCGAAATGTTTCGGACAAAGACAACTTCTGGATCTTGAAAGCACTAAAAATAGAGGAGGAGGAAAGCTCAAGTAGTAAAAGTCATGGAAAAATCCAGTGACGTAAAAGAAGCCCACATTGTGAAAGAGAGTCTTTCGGAAAGAGGGAGCTTACGGAGTATTTTGATGAATCCAGTGGTAAGGCCGCGACACGTTTCCCCGACGCACAAAACGCAGCCGGTTCGTCGATAGTGGCGGGAAGAGGGGGGGGTATGGTGATTCGGCGAGATGAGACGGATATGAAAGCAGCTAACATACTTCGGCCGTCTTTCTTGCTAATCGAAAACGCATCTATGAAGGACTGCAGCTGCAAGTTGGAGTTCCTGTTCAGCACATACAAGTTGGAGGACAGGAACTACAGCAACGACAATCAACCTCACCGCCTACACTGCAAGCATCAGCCGTAGCTGTGCAGACTGCCATACAATCTGCGGTACAACCTGAAGTGCAACCTACTGGACAACCTGCTGTTCAACAGGATGTACAAGCTACTGCACTGCAAAACATGCAATCACTGTATCGAGTACTGCGCAGACTCAGTGGGAGGGTAATCAGTCTACAGCTGGATTGGTACCTACGTGGGAAATAGTCATCTACTACTTGGGGCAAGGACTGTCGAGTAACTCGAAAGGACCTACACTTGAGCCATGGCACAATCAAGCTGAACCACAAGGGGTTCGGCTGTGCCGGGGGGTAGTTGCGAGGTCCTGACGCCGGGTTTAACAGACGCCAAGAAACAGGGATGCGCAATGACTACAGACCTAACTTGGTGAGTGCGTACGAGAGAGGACTCTGGAGTCAAGATGTTGGACACTTTGACCCTCCTATCCAAGGACGAGGACGAAGTCGTTCACCACCCCGATTCTTCAATCGAGAACGATCTCCACCAAGAGGAAGAGGCCGTTCTCCGTCGATGCGAGGACGTGAACCAAGAGGGTATCCAGGGCGTTATCGATCACCACCGCGTCAGCAGCCCGTGGCGTAACGAGAGACCGAGTCGCTATGAGCCGCCACCCCAAGGCGATGATCGATTGAGTCGCTATGGACCGTCGTCTCCGCAGCAGCAGTGGCGTGACAATCCTTCGAGAGGACGAGGACCTTCACCCCGACGTGACAACTACCAAGGGCGGAGCATGTCTCCACGTCGATTTGAAGACCGTTGTGCCAACAGACCTCGCAACTCTCGTCAAGTCAACGCTGTGAGCCAGAACCAAGGTATGCAATCGGCTCAGTCTGAGTTTGTGGAGTGGATACTTGTATCAGGATCCCAGGCAAATGTCTGTGGTGACCTGTCATTGTTTACTACCATAAGGGAAGACCAAGCTAGTCGACTTGACTTTGCGAATGGCACAACTGAACACACTTCTGTTTGTGGGTCTGTGCTATTGCGTGTTTTTAACCAGGCAACTGGCCAGCTCGAGGACCGTCTCCTGGACGACGTGGTGTACACACCGAACGCGAAGGTGAGCATCATTAGCTTGGGCTACCTGCAAACGAAGGGCAACTTCAAGTTGACATGCTCAGAGGACCAACAGACTGCTTGGATCTCCAAGCCAAGCACATCACTCAAGTTCATGATGCGTGACAGTATCTACCGACTACGTGTAGAGAGAGTGACTGGAGTGATGGTGATGGCGGCTCTAAAAGAGGACATGGACAGCAAGAAAGCCATGGAGCTGCTTCATCAACGATTTGGTCATATGAGCATGGAAACGGTGAAAGTGTTGGCAAACAAACTCGACGTTGGAGTTAAGATGAATGCAAAAGGTCTGACTTCCTACGAGTGCGTTGCTTGTGCTGCCAGTAAGGCGAAAAGAATGTCGTATAAACGGATTTCATCGCGGAAGTCCGAACCTCTGGAGACTCTCATGATGGACATTTGCTCTGTGAACGAACAGTCTGTGGATGGAGCTAATATGTTTCTCTTTATCATAGAGACTTCTACAAGGTACAAGTGGCCGTTCCTACTCAAGAAGAAAAGTGAAACAACGCTCCACATCAAGGTCCTGTTGAACAGGCTGCGAACTCGCTTTCCTGAGAAGAAGGTGCGACGACTACACTCTGACCAAGGAGGTGAATTTGCAAGCAAGGAGTCAAGTGACTACTGCGTCGACCAAGCGATTGAGCAGCAATTTACGAACGCCTATTCTCCTCAAGAGAACGACATTGTGGAGCGTGCTAATGGCGTGGTCCTACCAAGGATCAGAGCGATGCTGATGGCTACACACATGCCCAACTCCTTGTGGGGAGAAGCCTTTCTGCATGTGGTGACGACGTTGAACTGGTTGCCCACCAAGCCCTTAGGATTGGTGTCCCCGCACCAGAAACCGTACGAATCAGAGCCTATGCTGGATGACTTGCGCACTTGGGGCTGTCTAGCACACGTGCGTGTTCCCCCTGAGTCTAGACAAACAAAAGAAAAGCTGGAAGCAAGGGCAAGACTGTGTTTATCACTGGGTTACAGCGAATCGACCCTAGGCTAAGTTTCATGAAGAGTTCACGACTGATGGCATCTATATGAAGCATCTATTAGAGAACGCATTCTTTGATGGTGATCATACGCTACTCGAGACTGTACCTGTGGCGCGCATCAAGACCAACATGGAGACGTACCTTCCAGGTTGGAGTGACGGCATCTCTAGTGCGGAGAAGCCACTTGAGGCGGTACCACTTGCTGACGAACCTGCAGAAACTGAGTTAAGCTCGAGTGCAATCGTTGACGCACCTGTGAGCAAGGACAGTGTGGAGACTGCTGGTGTTGCAGCACCAGCCGTGCTGCAGGATCCTGCTGAAGAAGCCAAGGAAGGTTCGGAAGCGAGGAAGCGAGGAAGCGCAAGAGACGCAGAACAAAGAAGAACC
This sequence comes from Phytophthora infestans T30-4, assembly GCF_000142945.1. NCBI lineage: Eukaryota > Oomycota > Peronosporomycetes > Peronosporales > Peronosporaceae > Phytophthora > Phytophthora infestans. The sequence continues at coordinate 515,141 of NW_003303719.1, read as the reverse complement.
CTGCAATGGTGGAGAAGGAGACAAGTGGCTTCGATACTCAACCTCCATCAAGGGAGCCCTGCCTAAAGCGACCAAGAAGGAAGCAGAAGGCGAACGTTCGATTGTCGATTACGTGGTAGGCCTAGGGCAGGCTATGACTACGGATGTGAAGATTTCGACGACGTACAAACAAGCACGTGCAAGCAAGTACTTGCAGCAGTGGAGAGCTGCAATGCTGGTGGAACTTCAATCGTTGAGAGGTCACAAGACCTGGAAACTTGTACCGCAAAGATGCCAAGAAAGTGAAGGTGATAACGTGTAGGTGGGTCTTTGCTGTGAAGCGAGATGAGTGTGGACGAATCAAACGATTCAAAGCGCGACTAGGGATCCATGGATTCAAACAATAACTTGGGATTAACTACTCTGAGACCTATGCACCTGTGATCCGGTTCGAAACCATACGTGCGGCGATCAACTACGCTGTACAAAGCGGTTGGGAGATGCTGAAATTTGACGTGAAGACGGCTTTTCTGTATGGAGACTTGGACGAGACTATCTTCATGGAGCAGCCTCCTGGCTTCCAGGTGGATGGACCTGGATCCATTTGCAGATTGTTGAAGAGCCTGTACGGACTGAAGCAAGCACCGAACGTTTGGAATCGCACGCTTCATGCGAAGCTTGTTGCGATGGGCTTTATTAGGACGGACTCTGACTATGGCCTATATGCATTGGAAAGATGGTGAAGGCAAGTTGCTACTGACTGTTTACGTGGACGATCTACTGCTGATGGGATCACGTGACCTGTGTGCCGCGATCGCTGCCTCACTGCAAGAGACATTCGAGCTCACGACGATGGGCACAGTCAAATATCTCTTAGGCGTCGAGATCCTGATTGACCGGCCGCGCCGGCAAATAGTGTACTGCCAGAAGCAGTACGTACTGGAGGTGCTGAAGCGTTTTCATATGGAGAGCTGTAATGGCTGCGCTACACCAGAAGCTACAACGCCCTCGAAGACAGACGTGCCTGCTTCGAAGGAGTATCTTCCCTACAGAGAACTGGTGGGTGCTCTCCAGTATCTCGTTAGTGCATCGAGACCTGACATAGCTCATGCTACCCGACACCTGGGCAAGTATCTTGCGAGCTATGATCATATGCATTTCGCACAAGCCAAGAGGGTGCTGCGTTACCTGAAGGCTACATGTGACGACATACTAGTGATGAATGTGAAACTACAGACTGATGTGCAAGTTAGTGGCTACTCTGATGCTGATTATGCAAACGACCCTGTGGATCGACGAAGTATCAGTGGCTACATCACTATGCTGGACGACAACGTAATCTCCTACGCATCTCGAAAGCAAGAGATCAACGCACTCAGTACCTGTGAAGCGGAGTACGTAGCAATGGAAGAGGTGGCCAAGGACTTGTTGTGGCTTGCTGGCCTATGCAAGGAGTTGAGCTGGAAACATCCAGTACCTCAACTACTAGGAGACAATTAAGGAGCCATTGCCTTAACTGCGAAACCTGGCAAACATTCGAAATCGAAACATATCGATAACAAGTACCACATGATCAGACGCCACGTGGAGTTGAAGCAGCTTACAACCCAACACATTGGAACTGATGATATGGTGGCCGATATCATGACAAAGGCACTTGCAGTGGTGAAGTTCACACACTTTCGCAAGGCTATGAAAGTCTTATCTATTGTGTCGAGCGACGACAACGTATCCGATGACATGGCTACAACTACGACTACTGCTACTGCGTTCACTACTGCTGTTGATGCGGAGGTTGTACCTGAGCGACATTGATGAAGACGAGGGCGATCGAGTGGGGAGTGCTGTTACTGAGTGGACTGCTATTGCTTATGAGCTTTGACTACGCTACTACTAGGACTATGGCGGCAACAAGGATGCGCGTGTGTGATCGCGTCGACTTCCAAGTTGCGTCGCCGAGATCATGTGGAAGTGTGAGATGTAAACTTACCTGCGTGTCGAGCGTCAGTGCATTGCAGTTTGCCAGTGTCCGGTGCCCCCATCGACGAGCCACCGTCCACTGCCAGTGTCTGCAAAGACACATCCCAAGGACACTCATGCGCCTGGCAGTGCAGCTTGCGGCTGCACTATAACCGGCTACACTGAGTACACATGCGTGCAATGGCGAAGGACTATACCAAGGACTGTATGCACAAGGACATCGTTGGCTGTGCGCTGCCAAGATGGTGTACTCAAACGAGAGTGCATTTATCTAGAGTTTAGTATTGACTTATTTGCTATTTGTATACTAATCTATCTTTGCGGTACAGCGGTGTTGTGGCGGAGGCTGCTCCCCACTTTGCGTTTTGACGCCTGCCGCTCAACAGAGAGCAGCAGAGAAGAGCAGCCTCGCCAGACACCGCAGTCCTGTCGCGGCCTTTTGCCCGGCACTTACGTGTTTACGTTACTTCCTGATTAGTTTCATAAAGTTGACATTTAAGTGTATTTACATTTAAATGGCTCCTACTCTTAGAAGCGATCGAAACATGGAGAACAATCCCCCCGTGACGAACCCTACGTCACCACTGGGAGGGGGGGCGAGGGTCTGCTGTCTGGAGAAAGAGTCTTTGTTGGTGTCTTTTACGCGCGTGGCAGAATTGGTGATCGGTAATAAAATTCATAAATTACAAACATGGACAAATATATTAAAAACATGTAAAGATAAAATTTATCTCTCCATTAAATGGAATTCGTCGTGCAAAATGAACTTTGAGTCTTAATCCAATTTTTTGTATGCCTGGCATTTTTGCATTCGAGAATTCTTCGTTCATTCTGCACGAAGTACTTGAAATGCTTCAGCGTGGAAGCAATACGTTAGCTATAGACCTTTTAGCAAAATAGTGCTGCGAGGACATAATATATCAATAATATGTCCTCGTACACTAGGGAATCGTAACCAAACACCGACACCTCATGCTTGTAATGCAGAGGGAACGCTCAAAAGCTACGCTGGTACGCAGATAAATATCAGCATCGCTTCCCAATACTTTCAGTGAAACCACTTCTACTACAGGAAGGCAAGAGCAAGTACGAGAGCTTTCTTCTCGTGTAGCACAAGAGGTGACTGAAGTGTGGTGAAGATGGTGCGTGCACAAGAGATTGGGAAATCAAAAGTGAGTAAATCAAGACTAGTTGTGTTGCATCAGGGAAGGGCCTCGACTCTTACAGTTTCCAGTAACTACTCCGGTCCTCACGCAGGCAAGGGAGTAGATTCTTCCTGGAGGACTTCGCAGAGTCTCTCCTGGATGTGTCCTTCTCCCTCATAGTCACAGCCACTCACAACTCGCACTTCTTACTCTCGAATATATTTAACTGGAAATGACCTAGCAACAGTCCCCACATTGACTGTAAAACCAAAGTGTAGCCATTTTACCGTCGAAGTCTCGTACTCCCACTTCATTCCACGTTTGATAGCATAGCTGACCTTGCAATGGATATGCAACATGCCCGTGATCGCGCCGGACAAATTCAGTCGCACTATGTATCTTCCATAACAATATCCATGTCAGTATCCTTGGTGCTACAAACATCCATTGGCTCCACAATAGTCGCAACGGCTTTCCAGGCCTCGGACACATCTTCGACATTTAGCCTTTCTCGTTGGCGCTCGAATTCTGCAGGACCCAACGCCTTGGTAAACATGTCTGCCAGATTGTCAGCACTCGGCACATACATCACGTCCAACGCTTTCACTTGAACATACTCATTGATAAATCGAGCGTGCTTCGCCATGTGTCTAACTCGTGACGTGTTGCCGCTGTTGGCTACCACTGCAATCGTGCCTTGATTATCACAGTATACCGGTACATGTGGGTACGGATCACCAAATCCCAGTTCCATCACTAGCTCACGGGCCCACGTTACCATCTTGCAACATTCACAGCACGCAACTAGTTCAGAGCTGCATGTATCCTCTGTAACTCGCCGCTGGCCGTGACTTTTCCACATCCATGCATTACCATGCATTCGTAGTACGTAGCCGGTCACTGATCGACTGGTCTCTGGACACGAGTGGTGATCGGCGTCTGAGAATGCATCCAATGTCGGATACTCTGACGTTACTCTATACACCAAACCTAAGTCCTTCGTGGCGAGTGCATAACGTACAACTCGCTGTGCAGCTCGGTAATTCTCGACTGTGTATGCTCCCATGTATCGGCCTAGTGTTCTCACTGAATTCGCCAAGTCTGGCCGAGTACAAGCCACAAGATACTGTAATGATCCTACTATCTCCCTAAATGGCAGTTTAGGGTCATTGATCTTTGTCACGTTCGTCTCGATTTCGGTCATCTTCTCATGGTGATATTGGGATGATCGCACAGACCGTGTATTTTTCAAACCAAACTTCTGTGCAAGTCGCTCGACGTATGCCCTTTGGCATAAACTCAACATGCGACCTGGAATATACTTCACTTCCATGCCCAGTAAGTGTTTTACTCGTCCAAGATTCTTCAGATTGAAGTGTTTAGCAAGGTCCTGTACGACGCCATTGATATCACTTGACGTCCCAGCAATCATGATGTCATCCACGTACACTGTCAGATACACGATGCGTCCGCCGCGTCGTCTCCAATACACGCCAGCATCGTGTACACACTGTACAAAACCTATTTTAATCAGAACCTTATGCAGTGTGTCATTCCATATCTTAGACGCTTGCTTCCAACCATACAGCCCCTTTTGGAGCTTACAAACACGATCCGTTCCATCTTCATATCCCTCGGGTTGTTCCATATAGATAGTAACGTCGATCAGCTCTCCGTTCAAAAAGGCAGTGACGAAATCTACATGCACGCAGTCCAGATTCAAGAACATTGCGATCAGCATCACCA